>NW_024704743.1:50846747-51334247 GCF_018977255.1 Callorhinchus milii | reverse complement strand
TAACAACATTAAAACAGCGGGTTTCGACTAGGATCAATCGCCCGTGGAAAGAGAAGGCAATCTAGTATGCACGAATCTATCATGTCTAAAGTCACAAACAATTCAACAACTGTTCCACCCTGTTTACTGAAATCTGGATTTATTTAACCATTAACTGTGTATCTTTCTGATGGCACCAATATGTTTGCCCGCTAATCTTCATGCACTAAAAAAAACTGATCTTATTAAATTCTTAAGAAGGCTGGCCTTATGAATCAAACTTAACTGCATCAGGAAGGATTGTTCAGGAATAATTTACATTTGATATGGGGATTTTTTTTGGTCACACATTTCCCCAGATTGCCCCCAGCTTCTAGTTGTTAGCGAAAGCCACGGTAGTTCTTTGTCATTTCTGCTTGAATTTATTTTGGAAAAGCCTCCATTCGGGGGACATCTGTTGCTCTCCCCCACCCCCAGCCCCCCCTCCTTCTGGGAGGTAGGTAGATAGCTTTTTTTAAAAAAAAAACCTGACACTGGACACCTCATGTCCCTTTTTAAAAGGGACTGTGAGTGGAATAGGAGGCATCATACCTAGGTGGGTTGCAATCAGGCTGGCTGTACAAAAGAATCAATCTGTCAGACCAGCTCTCAGCATTTCAGTTCATTCATTACATGTTTGAGTCGGGCTCAAATCTGATTTGTTCTGCTGCTCTTAACTGACTGGCAATGCTCCTTGGTGACATTTTAGCAGCCCAGAGCAAAGGTTGGCGACTCACCCATTGACAATGCAGGACTCAAGTCAAGTTTTATACTGTGATTACACCCGCGCATCAATCTCATTGCAAAAAAAAAACAACTTTTTTTTATAATTCAGCCAATAAATTCACCACTTCACCCTCTCAGAAGCTGAAAAATGAGATGAACTCCCTGTTGGATTCCTTGTGCAGTTTGTTACCATCAGAGATGCGTCGAGCTGTGCAGCATAACGTTGACCTAAAGATAAAATTATTTAAACATATGTCAGATTTCAAACCACCTGCACAAATTTAGTAGTTGCAAACAATGTTATTCATCGCCTGCAAAAAAAGACAATACTGTAGATGCCGCAGGCTAAATGTCAAAAACTATCAAATCAAATAATAAATGCATCATGTAACGTGCTTCAGTCGTTTAAATTAATATCTCCCACTGCAAGCAGAAATAAGATTCAGTGTTACTTAGATATTAAGACGTGACAGTACGTCGAATAGAATTACAATCAATAACTAATTCAATAATTAACTCAATCGTAAGTAAAATGAGCCTTTTGATAACTAAGTTTTTGAAAGCGGTCAACTGACTTATTGAGTTAATGGAGCAGTTAAACAACCGAGAGAGTATTATGATATGTCGCAATACAATGAGACTGTTACAATCGTAGGATTATAGATCCCCCTAAATGAAGCAACTATTACCAACTGAAAAACATATGAAGAACACAAATATACAGTATTGACTTATAATGTTAAGTAGTGCAGTGCACTGTCCAAAGGCAAAGGGGAAAATACATGGGGTTTGAGGGTCAAACGGTTTGCAATTGACGGTTTACACGTGTTAGTTGATCCAGTTGTAATAGAAACGACCTCACCACCATTCATCCCGTGCAAAAGACACGGATGTGCGTCATCTTACTGTATTTAGTGCTAGAAGGCGAAAAATTGACCCTACTCACAGCAAAACAAAAGTCCTCCCACCCTAAACCGTCTTCAGACTTAAGAGAAAAATGGTGGGGAGTTTATGTTCCTGGAAATTCCAGATCCTGTCTCCTCACCACTGCAACTGTGACTCCCTGTGGTCCCAGTAATTTCAACTCACAAGTCTCTCCACTTGCTAAAGAGAATTTTCTCGACTATACGTGCAAAGGTGGATTTGCCTGTTCTGCTACTACAACAGCTAATAATAATACATCATGAATCGGGGTTTAACACACATTTTGCACATACAGTATTATTCTCGGCGCCTTATCAATCATATCGCACCAAATGAAATAACTTATCCGTTCTAGTGAAACACTGTTTACGTGTTTACCCTGTGTGTGTGTGTGTGTGGGGGGGGGGGGGGGGGGGGGGGGCATTACATTGCTACACAGTACTCTATTTTTTCATTGCAACATTTGAATCAATCAATTAAAATAGTTGCATTTCCAAACACGCGTTTGTTCAAGTGAGAAGCGCAAAAAAAGTTATGCCACATATAGCAATCCTCTGACGTCTCTCTTGGGTATTGCCAATCTATTTCTCCATATCCGTTCGTCAGCCCTGACCAACCGACTGCTACCTGTCGAATTTGAGCTCCATCCGCACATCTATGTAATGTTGGTGAAAGCAGTACCACCTTGCGGATACATGTGTCTTTCAACGATTGTCTGTTTATATTTAACTGGCTGCTTCATTAGACAGAAGCCAGATTCCCCGCCCGTCTCTCCTTGGCCAAATGCCAATTGTATTTTTAACACACACACATATACACACACACACATACACACATGTATATTGTATTATTGTATTGATTTGTATTTTTTTTTAGTAGTAATGTGAAATTGTAGTTTGCCCACTGTAGAATTCATCAATGCCATATTAAATACCCATTGTAATAAAATATTTAAATCATCTGTATGCAGCCCACCCCCACTCTACACATCTGGTTCCCTTCGAATCAGATACCAGTGTCATTGGGAAACGTTTCTCGTCCATTAAAAACACCTCATTATTTTATCAGATCAGTCAGCTTTGTTTCACGAGCTCTCCAGATAGTCCAGGGATTATATAGATAAAATCCCCCCCCCCCCCCCCCCATCCCTTCCCCCCGTACACAGTATGTTGACATTTTGTTTGAAGCGCCTCAAATCCTGCTCTTCACACTTATAAATGATCGCATTAAAACGTGTAGGAATTTACACCGCAGAAAATGTGTGTGTGTGTGTACTGGGAAGAGGGTGATATACACCATATATAACAGAAGCGTTGCTCGCAGAGAGCCAGTGACCTACACACTATCAGAATCGCATCACTGCGTAATATTAATAAAAAAAATTACCTAACGAAGGCGACACAATGTCAGCTTCACTTTGACCGGTTTGATGTTCCTCACTGCCAGAGTCCTCTCAAACGCCAGCTCGCAATACGTTTAAAGAAGATTGGCTGCTTAATATTTAATGTTTTACCTGAAAGAATAATTCCTCGGAAATTCGCTTCGGCGGACTAGCGTTTTTATTGTACCAAATCTTGGGAGTCAGCGAGATTTATCATAGAAAAGGGCGATAAATTTCCAGCAGATCAGCCACACATGGATGCATCACAGAAGACAATATTTTATAAGAGCAGTAAATTAGTACAGTCAGCTACATCAAGAATGTTGCTGTGATGTTTTGCTCTGACTATACTCCCCGAAAGGCCAAATATATAACTCATGCATGGGGATCCGAGAATAGAGTTTCTATTCTCCGCCGTTATACTTTCTAGTGTGTGTTTGTATATATATATATATACATATATTTAAAAAGTCTAATTTGGGTGAAAATGGTGCGGCTAGTCGCGATGGTGTATTGTTAGGGTGGTATTGCATCTTCACTTCGTGTTGTCTAAGTCTGAATTAAATAAATCTGAATCAGTGCAGGAAAAAAAAACTCATTGCCAATTAAAACAGCCAGCAGATTGAGTAATCTGTAATCATTTTGAGAATTGAATGGACCCAATAAAGTCGTCATTAAACAAAGCGTTTGGTGTTTACTGTTTGCTCCCATTTAACTTAAAGGCACTGTATTGAATTCTCTAAATACTTGGGGAAACCTGATGAAATTGGATGTGCTAAGCAGAGAAGAGTCGCATTTTCACGTTAAATTCGGTTCATTTTTTTGGAAAAAAAATCTAGATGAAGGTTTCCGATTACCAATTTTGACGGACAAGGGGGTGTGGGGGGATTGGGACTGTGTGTGCATTAGAATGTGCAACTTGTTAGAAGTCTTATAATAGAATTAGGAGAAAAAAGCGTAAAAGGTAATCTGAAGAGTATAGACTCCCACTCAGGTCTTTGATCTCCAACCTCCTGGCTGTTTGGAGTTGACAGTCTGTCTGAATTGCATTCACTGGTTTCATTTGTGAGAACTGAGTGCAGAGTGCTCCAAAGCAATCAGATACATAGCAAGTACACCTGTAGTGTAGGAATTTACAATGCACCTCTTTCAGACTGAATTGATTGCACGTGTTACCAAGCGCAAACTAATTTTTTTTCAAAAAAAAAATCATGGGCTGGACCCTCCAAGACAATGAAAGAATAAATACAAGTAGAAACTGCAGCTGGCAAAAAAAAACAATTGTGCCGACGCCCCCCAAGCCAAATTACAGTGACGCTGAATTACAAACCTGAAGAGGAAAAGCAAGCTCACATGACTGTTGGTAATTAAATAACTCCATGCTCCACTTTGGTGCCGCAAGATTGGCTGAGGAGGGGCGCTTAGAGTTTGCAAATAACTACAAATCCTTAATTGTTACTGAAATCGTTGGGACTTTTCTTCCAAAGGTCTATCGAAACGTATAATTTCAAACGCATGTGCTAACTTTTTTTGCCAACAAAAAAAAAACGCCCGAACCGAGCTCAACTTTCCTTATTGCGCCAGAGGCGAACGCAGAGAGATTTGCACAAGTACTTTAAAGCGATGCCCTGCTGCACAGTACTTATCGTCACCTGGATAAATACAAGTTCTTCCATTTAATACAGACTGGTTAACGTTCCCGTGTTCTGCGCTTTCTGGCACGACAGTGCAAACTACCCCGAGATCTTAAAGCAAACTTGAGATCTCAACTAACTGGACAGAGTGTAACCAATGCCGAGTCCCCCCCACCAGCCCAGCACTCTGCAATCATTGGCATCGAACACCAGACATGAATCCGAAATCAACAGAGAGCGAGGGCACCGTCATTGGGGAGAGTGGCAGCAAAGTCTTGGGAGAGGGGAAACAATTTCGAGGGAAGTTCGTTTCAGAGGCATTTGCTGTGTGTGTCTGTGTGTGTGTGTGTGTGTGTATAAAAAAAAAGTGCATTCAAGTCCGAAGAGATTGAGCGCTCGCCCTTTGTAAATGTTTGTTGTGAGCTGTCACACACACACACACCGCTTCTGTTCTCCACCGACTCCTGCAAAGGTGTGAAACAATAATGAGTGTTTAACAAGGGTCATAAATCAGGGCTTTTGAGGCCGGAGACGGCGACAAGCGTTCACGGATAGCACACGTGGCAAGAAGGGACTGGCGTCTGGCCACTGGGGTGCCGGTCGCCCACGAAGTCACCTGGTTGCACCGAAGAGCAGCGCTGTTACCAGACAGGACTCGCACGACCATCTCACGCCCAAACGCAGAGTCGGCGCGTCCTCACGGCGGCCACATGTTGTGGCTCCAACGCCACCTCTGCCCCCGTTTACCGTTTGAGATCCCGATTACGCAGTATTCGCAGCACCGTCGCAAACTTACCGGCGTCGACCTCATTCCAGCGCCGCATCCGACACCAACCTTTTTCTTATCTCGGGCGATCCGCAGCACCACACACAGTGCGTTACCTATTGAATTCAGTATTACTGGCCGTGAAATAACCCGCATTATCCTGACACTAAATAGGTCCGTGTCACCACTGGCCCACACTGTGCGCCATCCATTGCTTAGAAATATTTAATTTAGTGCCAGATGAAAGGCTCTTTAATGCGCCATCATGAAATCCGTCCTTGGCTTTCCTCGTGGTCATTACCATCTACACTAATTTGAATACAAACCAGTTTTTTTTGTAGTATTGTGCTCTCCAACGTGAACAGTGTTAAACAAGTTGTCATAGTTACCTTTCCCCAGCCATCGTCCTGCCCAGGATGTTGTTCTGCTATCCGCAGCTTGAGGTCTTTCCAGTCCCCATCACTGTCATCGCAGCCTCCGAGACCTGAACGGTTTATCATTGTCATCTCCAGCCCCAAAGAATCATTCCCAACAAGTTATCAGCTCAGTCCCCACAGCTACTGATGTGTTCCGCTGATTACCATCACTGCCCTCTCCAGCCGCACATCATTTAAGCAGATTTCCTCAGTCTTGCTATCTCTCTCTCTCTCTCTCTCCCCCTCTCTCTATTAACGCCTTCAGTTATTTGAACGACTCATAATTGCTTCAATCCAATTTATCTTTTCAATTAATGATGTGATGATACCGCCGTATACTTTATATAACCTGTTAAGTAAAGGTGGCGTTGTTCTCCGTATAGGACTGTCATTATATTTGGCTAAAACTATTAAACATCTTGAACTTTTTTAAGAGACCGTTGGTGCAATGCTTATGGTGGTAGCGAAATAATACCCATCTATATCATATCTAGATTAAAATTTTCAAAGATTTTTAAAAAAAATCTCTTTGCACTGCCAGCTGAACTTACAATTTTGCAAACTTTTACAAATTAGCAACACACACATTCATCCACCTCAAAGAAGCAGACGCTATTTTATTTGATATGGCCTTATTGGCTTCCAGCTCGTTGCAATTCTTCAATAGAAATTCATAAAATGTTGCTGCTATGCTACGCTTTAATTTTTATTCCCACATAAATACACCTCTGGCAGATTGCCAACGGAGATCAAGTCTCTTTTTTAAAAAAAAACTTCCAATCCCTTCTGCTATCATTCATTTGAACTAATAAGACCGTTCAGATATAGGCTGCCAAACCCCAGTTAAAAATAGAAAACAAAATTTCCCGACATAAAAAAACAAAGTAATTTGCATTGCACACAAATTAAATTTCCTCACAAATTTTGCAATTAACATCAATGTCGTAAACTCTTTTTCCATATGGGGAGAACTGTAAGGTGATTCATTCTGATCAATGGGGGTTAAAGTACTATTACACTACACAGAGCGAGAGAGAGGGGGGGTGTTTAGCTTTTGAACAGTTTGTGTGTGTGTGTGTGTGTACAGTATGCATATGTGTTTGGTGGATAGGTTTTTGCAGTCTGGAACTTAGAAAATACGCGGGCATCCAGCTCTGTAGAGATGTTGGCGAGACGTTACGTATGGGCGTCAGGTCTGGAGCTGTGATGAGAGCCAAAACTGCGAGGGACGCATCTGAACCCGACAAGAAATCCAATCTGGAGCCACCAAACGCCGGATCAATGTGCAGCGCAGTGAAGCAGGAGGCGATGCCCCGCTTCGATCACTTGCATCCATCACCCGGAAACATCAGAATGCTGATAAAATACAACGGAGCTATTTTCAAAATCTAAATATGAAATATTCTTAGGCACAGTAACAATATTTACACAGTAATTACAGTAATTCACATTGCAATGCGAATTTGTCATTTTCCGCAAATATAACATTACACATCGGTACGTACAGGTCGGCATGTTACATATCAAATGGATGATATCGCTTGGTTTTTTTTAAACGAGAGAACAATATCTTATGAAGTGGTTACCCTTCAATTTTCAGGGAAAGGGATTTTTTTTAATGACACTGAACACATACAAACTGTACCCAAATTGTTCTGATCTCTTGGATTGAAGTCTGGTGAACTCTGAGAAAGTCGGTGTTCTCTTGAAGCAAGTGACACTGAGGTTGGTATCTGTCTGTATGACAAAGCGCCGAGAGACCAGCTCTCATTCAACGCAGATAACAAAACAAATCAATTAAATGTGCAACTATTTCAAAATTCGCACCCATCTTCGCATTCCGCAAGCACTTGCTGTCAGTTTCCTGGTGTGATTTTTTTCCCCCCCCACAAAAAAGAAAAAAAAAGCTCGTTTTCCTCAGCAGCCCTGAAAAATGGCAGATACACATTGATAGGGGGAAACGGGCGAATGGAAAGTATCCCGGAACGCGTGGCCCCAACATAACTTTGTTAACTCTTTTTGCCACTATTTATTTAAAAGGGTATATTGGAAACAAAAAGGCAGGAGAAGTCTGTAAGAAATACGACTGCAAAAATAACAAATGCCCAAAACAGTCCCAACAAATAAAATACAATCCTCATAATTGCTGGTAAAATCGGACCTACAGGAGGCCCGATCTGTTTAACAGAATATGAATAATTAATTGTTTAGTATTTATTATTTTCCTGGTACTTGCATCCGACTGGTTAACTCGACCAATCGTTATTTTCAAACGCATCGGTTTTCTGGTGTTCAGATGAATTGATAAGTGCATCGTGGTTTTTTTTTTGGGGGGGGGCTTTTGTTTTGCATTTTAAAGTCAATTTCTTCTGCTTTGTACGATGTTGGATCTGTCTATTGGTGCTGATTACACACACGCACGCATGCCTGCATACAGTCCTTGACTGGTGCGCGTTACTACCACTTGTTTTATTGGGGGGGGTAGGAAAAAAAAACCCCAGAGGTTGTACAAAAAGGGACACAGAAAGGTTTAAGAAGGGGGGGAAAAAAAAAAACAATGTTGGACAGCTGTAAAATCATGTAGACAGGTTGTCATACACCAGTGGGTGCTTCACTGAATAGATCCGAATGCAAAACATTTAACACACCACAACACAAAGTGGCCCAACCGTGCGAAACCACATGCTCTAAACTAGGAGGGGCTTGCCGCTAAAGTGACCTGTCAGTCAAAGCATCAACTTCAAATGATATCTACGGATCTGCCAGGACCTATGGGCAGACACATCAGTTGGAGTTGAATTGGCGATCAGATCGCTTACAGGGAGATTCTGCAGGCAGGACAAAAAGAGGCGAGATTTGGAAGCGATCGGAAGCGAGTTTTGTATCCTGTCACTTTGCCTTCTCTGTGCTTTTGAGTTTGGTGAAGGGAGATCCGTTTGAGGAGATGGCCTTCCCTCAGCTGGGGTACCCTCAGTATCTGAACGCTAGCCAGGCTGTGTATGCTGCCGATCGGCAGGCAGTGCTCGCGTCTTCCCGAGGAGCCGAGCTCGGGGCTAACCCCGCCGCTGCCGCTGTAACCTCGGTGTTGGGAATGTATGCAAACCCTTACACAGCCCAGAACTACAGCGCTTTCCTCCCCTACACCACCGACCTCACCATGTTCTCCCAAATGGTAAGTGCGATCATTCTTTTACAACACTTGCATGGACCATCCTTACGAGAAGGTGCACATCAACATAAATATGCAGTGTGTATATATATATAATATATATTTATATATGCGTGCGGTTAAATATTACAAGAACACTCCTTACTCGCAGCTAAAGTTTGATTTTTTTAAAAAAAAACCATCATGTATTTTCGGCGGATCCTCACAAACATGCAACGCCCACAAGACGGTAAAAGTTAGATTTTTATTGTATTTTTTTGGGGGAAAAAAAACCCAACCCGTAATAATTAACACTTCACCGAAGCGCCGCGCGGTCGCTGGTGTTTTGATCCCCGGCCGCATCGTTCACAGACAGGATTTTATCAGCGTCCCTTCTGTTCCCCTCTCCCCACCTCTCCCTCCCTCCCCCCCTCCCTCCCTCCTTCTCTCCCTCTCTGCAATGGATGACATGCAATAAGATGTGAAAAGTTTAATAAGCATTATCTGCAGCCGCCCTGTGAATCCGAGTACCAACGTTGTGCGAGGACACAATTAAAAAGCAGCTTCGCAAAGTTTGACACTGCGCTCTGGTTCAGCCATCTTTCCAACCTCACAGCAACATGTCAGACACTAGTTTATTTTTTTTGGGGGGTGGGGGGTGGGGGAGGATTTATTTTATTTTATTCGGGATTCATTTATGTATATACATATGCCGTTCGCAGTTAGCTCTGCGGCTTATTATGCATCGACTGCCACAGAGCCTCAGCCCCCAACCCCACCCCCCCTCCCCACCCCACCCCACCCCCTCCCCTTTAGTTTGTCCGTGTGTTATATGCACTGCGTTTCTCCAGCCGTTTTCAGATAAAGTAACTCAAAAGTTGTCGTGTGAGCTGCGGCTCATCTCTGGAGTTTTACAATCCGCAATTAGATGCGGGGCTTTGTTTTAACCTGTCAGACTGACAAGAAACCACCTCGCACAAGTTGGGGGGGTTTGTGCTGTGTGCTTTGCAACGCGATATTTCCCACCCCCCCCCCCCCCCCCCCCCCAAAAAAAAAAGGGCTCGCTTTAGTTTTATTACGTGTGCTCCCACTGGCATTTAAATCTCAATGGAAGCAAATCCAAAAAGTTTTGCAGCTTTATCGAATCGCTATCGATTTTTTATTACCTCGAAAGTTTACGTGGAACAGTTGCTTCATTCTGAATCCTTCACCACACACACGAATGCAATGCATTCGCTTTAGGGCGGCAAGGATTTGGGTCGCACTCTCCTGCAGACAAGTACAACTGGCAAACAATTCGGTGATCTTGGTCATGGAAATGCCTCTGGGAAAGGAGGATTTTGAATAGATTTGCAGCTGTGGAAATGCAATAATCTCAGATCGAGACAGGATAAATAGAGGGCGAATTTCGAGATCACACTCGACAGTTATCTATAAAAAATATTGAATGATAGTCACTGATCCTGTGGTTAGTTAGAAAGATTTCCTGTTTTCTTGATAATGATCCAGCGGCTCATTCACTCTCCTAACAGCAGATAACGTGCACCTTCATTGAATATAAATTAATGCCGGCTTCTAAAAGCGCTTAGATTGTCCATAATTGCTTTCGATAAAGGCTTTTGTGCACATACACAGACTTATAACACGTTTCATACAAATAATATGAAGATATAAACGGAAATTCAAACGAATATCTAGTGGATAAATAAAGTTGGCCTATTTAGGACTGTGGTCGCACTCTTTCTAGGGCTCTGATGTTTTTTTTAGAGGGAGCAAAGGGTTTGGAGACTTGAAGCTTAATTGAACGGAATGCCAAAAAGATTAAAATTTATTGCATTTGCGATGCTGACTCCACTGTAGATTACCAAACGTGTTTCGATTTTAGAATAAACCCTCCAGGAAGGAGACACATTCTGTTTTAGTGTTTACATTGCGGGACTATGTGAGCGGGAATTAGATGATGTAATGTTTCCAACTTTTAATTCGACGCGAAATAGCTTTCCAAGAAGCAAAAAAAGTGCCTGGAACACAACTTTCAACCTGCATTTTAACATTACAGGCGTAGAAAAGAGGTGGACTGTTCAAAGTGTGGCCACATAAGGTTTATTTTAGGTTGTATCTTTCTATAGAAATAGACTACTGGAGAATTGCATCTGTATATTTCCAGTTGTACACTTTTTCTCACCCTAAATATGTAGTGTAATATTTAAAAAAAAGTAATTTGCACGAATGAGATTTTTAAAAACTGTGCACAGGAGCCGTGGGACTTATGAATTATAAATGGCCTATAAAAGGACGTCTCAACTTTCTTTTGTTTCCCTTTATTGCCTTTCTAGTGCGAAGATCTGAATAAAAGATTTCAAGACAGAGATACTCTAGGAACTTTTGTTGTTTCCACTACAAACATTTAAATCACAATTAAAAAGGTGTATGATATTACTTTGAAATATCCAGACCATGCTGTAACAATAACGTGGGGGACCCGAGTCCAAGAATCAGCGGTTCTCTGTGAACTAATTCTGAATGGTTCAGACATTTATAATTTCATGCCTTTGCGCCAGACCCCTGTGTGCCCCGATGGAAGCGGTCTCCCTGCTGGTGGTGAATCCGCAGCTGAGTTTATCTCTCTGTGCGTGTGTGGACGTGTGTTCAGCTTCCATTTAAAGACATTAAAATTATGTTTGTCATAAGTGTATCATTAATCTTATTTCCTTTTGTTTCGGCGTTAGAGGGGCTAATTTTTTTTGGGGGGGATGGGGGGAGGTGGGGGTTATAGATGAACCTCGCCGTTAACCCTTTCGTTTCCACTCAAACTATGCAAAAGTTTCAGGGCTTCCTGCCCTCAACTTTTTAGTGCGTGACATCTTACCTCACATACTGTTTGTAGAGTGTATTTTGAACGCGCGGTGCAGTTGTACTAAAATGGGATACGAAAGTGATGTTATATTAACATTTTCCCCTTTTATTTGCCCTCTCTCTTTCTCTCTCTCTCTCTCTCTCTCTCTCTCTCTCTCTCTCTCTCTCTCTCTCTCTCTCTCTTTCTGTCTCTCTGTGTGTCCCTTTTGCAGGGGTCGCAGTACGAATTGAAGGATAATCCTGGAGTTCACGCAGCTGCATTCACAGCGCACACAGCTCCTGCCTATTACCCTTATGGACAGTTTCAATACGGAGACCCAGCCCGACCCAAGAACGCCACTCGGGAGAGCACCAGCACCCTGAAAGCCTGGCTAAACGAGCACAGGAAGAACCCTTACCCCACCAAAGGGGAGAAGATCATGCTGGCCATCATCACCAAGATGACCCTGACCCAGGTCTCCACCTGGTTCGCCAACGCCAGGAGAAGACTCAAGAAGGAGAACAAGATGACCTGGGGCAACCGGAGTAAAGAGGAGGACGGCAACCTGTTCGGGAGCGACACGGAGGGAGAGAGCGAGAAAAAGGAGGAGGATGAGGAGATCGACTTGGAAAGCATCGACATCGATAAAATCGACGAGAACGACGAGGAGCAAAGCAACGGGGAAGAGGAAGAAAAGCTGAACCCCAATTGTGAAGGGGGGAAAGCGGATTTGGAGAGCGGGCTTGATCCGGGATCTGATGGTAATAAAGCAGAGACGGACCGAGTGGATGGCAGTGCTGCTGAAAGCAATAACACCAGGGGGGTATCTCTAGGGCAGGGGAATGTGCTAATCCCAAATCATAGCAAACCCAAAATCTGGTCCTTGGCAGAGACTGCGACCAGCCCTGACAGTGCTCAGAAACCTTCACAGACCAGCCACACGCCCTCCACCATCCAGCACCCAGCTTTCCTCTCCAACCACGGACTGTATACCTGTCAGATTAGCAAGTTCCACAACTGGACAAACGGCGCTTTCCTGGGGCAGAACTCTTTGCTAAACGTGAGGTCTTTTCTGGGCGTAAATCATCACCATCATTCGCAACATCCCCAGCCCCAGCAGCAACACCCCTCTGTGCTAACAGCAGCCCTGGGGACAGTCAGCAGTGAAAAACCAACAGAGATCCACAGCCCAAAACACACAGGTATTTTACACTCACAACCCTCCAGTGAGTTTTGCGTTGCTATTATTAAGCGCTCTGAGACGCCATCCGGCGTGGAGGGCGTTATATAAATCCAAGTTGTTGTTGTGGTTGATATATTCGCCTCCCCCTCGCTTGGGATACTTCTGTCGGATCCAGCAAATGTAACTAACTTAACTTTAAAATACGAATAAGCGTATTTCTAAATACGCATTTTTACTTTAAAACAAAAAGGTGATTTTTTTCTTCCCAGAGATTAAAAAAAGTGAGTCTGTTCAAGCACGTCATTTTATTTTTGCAGAGAGAGAAAATCTTCCTGGTGAATCACCATCACAGCAGCTAAACATATCATTTCAGCCCGTAAAAGAAAGGTGAGTTTTTTTTTCATCTTCTTCTTCTTCTTCTTCTTCTTCTTGTCAGGTTCATTTTTAAAAAAAAGGAAACAAGAAAATAATTCTCGCAAGGATGTATATAAACTCGCTTTTTTAAAAAAAACGTGGCTAGCACACATTTCATTAGTGTAAAGGTTAATTAGTTGGCCAGGGTTATTTGTTGACACTTATGCATTTGACAATATGATCTAGTTTTTACTAGCTCTGAATGGTCTTATATAGTGCAGACTGTCTGCCATATCAATGTGTTTGCTCAATGTCTTCATGTGACTGAACACTGAAATGTTTATGTGTGTGCGGTGTGTGTGTGTGTGTGTGTGTGTGTCTGTGTGTTTAGCTCACGGCCCCAGCAAGACGGAACCAGAGTTTTAGCGGCCATTCCCTCCATCTGAGGAAGTTTTTTTGGGGGGCGGATCAAAGGAGAAAGAGAGAAGGAGAGAGAAAAAAAAACGAAATAAGGGAAGAAATTGAAGAAAAGCAGAAGAGCGAATTCACTCTGGTCTTCTGTCGTCAGTGTCGGGCAATGCAAGATCCTTTCAAAAACTTGACAATTATGTAACGATTTATTTGACATTGTAACATATCAGCACGTGTTATTCTAATTGATTTTTTTTTCCCTGGCGCGATTATTATCCGTTTTGGTGATTATTTTCCCACGTCCTGTGTTTCTATGTATATACAGTGATTATAATTGTAAATAAGCGCGTGAGCAGAACTTGTTAAAATTCATATATTTTTGTCTAATAAACTAAAAGAAATTAGAAAAGAAATCCAATCTCCACGTAACCTGACATGACGTTTTATTAATTTTTCCAAAAAAAAAGTCGCATTTTACAGGTTTTTTTTTAAAAAAGAACGTTATTCTTTAGGGGGGGAAAAAAAAGAGGGGGGGGGGGAGAAAAACTCTGCCTGAGTGTATTTTTATAATCCGTTCTATTGCTGCTGTAAGCTGTTATTTTATTTAAAACTCTAGTTATGGACAGAGAAAGGGGTGGGGGGAGAAGAGAAGGCAAATATAGTTGCGAGCTACTTTTGTGAGATTTCCGCAATGTAAATGTCCCAGTGTTTATTCTCCTGTTCCCCTATGAAACCAATCAGTGACCTTTAAGGTGCTACTTACTCGACAGATGGTTTCTCCTGGTGGAGAAGGGGCGCTCTATGAAGCAAGCAGCTGCTAAAGCAATTAAAAAATAATATGGAAGGCTGTGTCCAAACAGAAAAAAAAAGCTCATCACGGATCGGAAGTAATAGCAACTGTGAAATAAAATATTAACAAAGCATCAGGCACCACGTATTGATTGAGAGTTTGGCTGATCTCAGATCACTGGGAATAACACTTTCCTGCTGCCGAAAGCACAAGATGGGTGTTTCCTTTAGAAAGATACGGTTACATTATTAGTAGTATTAAGGCACTATATGCAGAAAACACCGTTTGCCATTTGTATACGGGAAAAAACAGATTATATTTGATTCTGATGTCTTTATACGACGCGTTTTTAAATATAGTATTTAACAGAATGTCTGTCGGACTGTGACAGATTATTTAATTAAAACAATCGACGACATGTGTTTTAAACCGGAGTAAAGTCTTTGGTCATTTAACTGGAGCTGAAGTGGTTATAAATGTATTTAAGTGATGTTGTTCGGATCTTCAAAAAAAAATGGAATCAAAGTAAATATGTTACATATGTCAGATATTAAAGACGTGAGACGTTAAATACGTTTCTGGAGTACGTTTAAAATGGTAACTCTTTAAAATGACCTCTGACATCCAGTCAGAACGGATCCTGACATTATTTTCATTTGTAAGTGGAATGACAATAATATCAACCGTATGTATCGCTTGATGCTCAGCTGGTAAGAACCGTGCTTGGGTGGTTTCTTGGATTTTTTTTAAGGGGGGGGGGGGGGGAAAAGCGAAAAAAAAAAACGCACACGTTGCACGAAAGTATTTTGTTCAGTCTGAGATTTTCGGAGGGCCACTCCCGCAGTTGTTGGCTCAAACGAAGTTTGACTCCACGTTGAAAGGAAAGTGTCCTTTCTGGAGAGGGGGTTGTTAATTTAGACGTGGCGTGCGGGGTGCATGTGTACTGCTGAATTGGCTGAGAGAGACACACACACACTGAGAGAGAGAGAGAGAGAGCAAACTGTAAGGCTGCAGCTCCCTCTATGGACGCCACTGGAGCTGAAGGGAACTTTCTGCAGACAGACAGACACACACACACACACACACACACACACTGCTGCTTCACTGACTGACTCCGTCCCACAGCGCTTGGGGGAAGAGAGACAGAGAGAGGACTCGTAAACCTACACCTCACTGTCTTCAGACATAACCCGACGTAGTGCATTCCGAGTTACACACTTCGCGAGACTTGGAGGACACGGTCAAAAGGTTCACTTACACACTTGATAATATTCTGAGTATTATCCTCGTACATTTGCATGGAATTATAGAGGTGGGGGTGGGGGTCGTTTAGTTACACTTAAACTATAAGTCAAAGGTATCCATTTCCTTACTTCTGGACAAGAAATAAGGAAATGGATACCTTTGAATTATAGAAATATACAACATAGAATATTCTAACACTTCCAAGTTTTGTTGTTATTTTACACATTATTCAACACGAAATGCAGTATCCGAGAGCCACAGTTTTATTGTGGTTCCCGCCTATGGTCAGAGCCAAGGAGAGTGCATTCACACAGACACACACACACACTCACTCACTCACTCACTCACTCACTCACTCACAAGTCAGGGCAATACAGACTTCATGCTGTGCAAGAGAGCTCCTATCCGCAGCGGCTTCACAGGCTTGTTTTCACACATTCACCCCAGCCTGAAAAAGAACTGAAAGCCACAGGCTCATCTCACGCCCACAACAATATAAGTCACTTTATCGAAACACCCTCCCGTCTGCATCCACATCGTTTACTGTCTTCCAAAACAATTTCATCATGACTGTCTACCTTTTTGCGAACCAGGCTCTCTCCCTTTGACGCAACATGTTTTTTTTTCTTTCACTTAATCTGTGCAATTTAACATAATTGTGTTTTTTTCCTTTACTTCGCCATCATATCCCCCACCCACCCCCCCCCCCCCCCCCCCCCCCCCCACCCCACCTTTGCTCAAATCACGATTCTCGAATGATTTATATTTTGGTTCAAAGTGCGGACGTGTTTAAATGTGTACGAGTCGTCTTATTTTCTAATAAGAAGACGGGTTTCATTTTTGGATGAGTGCCCTTCAGATAAATCAAAACACGCAATGTTAAAAACTATAAGGAGCAATACCTGCAAAATGTAGACTTTATAGCAGAAAAAAAGTATAGAATGGAACTGTGCAAATCATTTTATTTAAAAAAAAACATTATTAAAATGCCATTTAAAAAATTGCTTCAGGGTGCAAATGGCAAGCTCTTAAAACGGTGAGCTATTTGGAATAGATCAGAAAGACTTGGTCCGGGGCTTTTGAAAACGGGTACTGGTGAGATTGTATTAGCTTGATTTGGACTGGAATCAGGAATACAGCTTATATATTTAAAACAAGATTTAGAATTTGATTCGCTTCAAACGAAGCAGCCAGGAAGTTCCGTTTGAAGTCTGCGGAACACCCTTTGTGAATTTATTCCGTGTCTCCCCGCACTGCCCTGCACATTTCCTGACATTCCCTTAAATTCTTTCATCTTCCATCGAACTCGTGTAACACACAGAAATTAAACAGGGCCAATGAGAGCAGCCTTTAAACCTTCACGTCCCGAACGAAAACAAAACAAAAAATGCCCGTGTTTATTTGGTCTCACTCTCACTCTCTTTCCATTTACTTTTTCCAGCTCTGTAATCCTCTGGTCCTGTCATTTTGCTGCACTTTGTTGCAGCCCCATTGAGAGTGAGTGAGCACAGCTCAGACAGGCAGCAAACCTCGGGGCTGGTTGCTGCACGTTGCTTGTTACTTCCCATAAATCCATCCGAGCAGGTGCTGCAAAAGACAGCACAAGTGTGCACACTTTACAACAACAACAAAAAAAAACTCTTATTATTATTATTATTATTATTATGTTCTTAATTTTGCAGGCGTCGCGGGTGAAGATACAAAAGCGACAATTCCTCGACAAGTGTTGAATGTGCATTTTGTGTAAAGCGCAGCAAAGAGGGATGAGGCATTGTGTGAAAAGTTGTTCGCTACAGATGGACTGCAGACATTATATCAGACCTAAAATGTGGCTTGAATGCGAGCCCGTCCTTTGTTTTGAAAATAGCTGAACATTTTTAGGAAATCTAGACGTGGAAATCTGTTGCAGTTTTCTACTAACGCGTTTAAAGTGAGGTGGCTAAATGTTGCGAGTTCAGTCCTGCTCTCCTCCACTCTGTTAGGGAATGTTTTAATTATATGGAGAAGCCCAAGCAAAGAACAGGCAACGGTGAAACAAAGCTAGCACTGTGTGAAAAAAAAGGGAGGAAAACAGTAATTGATTATGACATGTGGGAAATTGTTCATTTAAATCTGGAATAGTTAACACCAGTCCAAAGAGGATTTTATTGTTCTGGTCAGGATTTCTTCAGTGATTCCACATCATCTCTCCCCCCCCCCCGCCCCCCCTCTAATGGAGTTTGTGAATAAAATATTACCGCTGACTTTAGTATGAATAAATCAGAAAGTAAAAGGATGCGTGTGAAGGAATTTGTGAGATGAGTGAGTGAGTGAGTTGGTTAGAAATGGAGAAGTCGGTGTGTGCAGCTCGCAGCCTCCTGTATTGCTGGCTGATGGGTCACCTCGTCTCACAGGGCTTCACTCAGCATTTAGACGTTGAGATCGCTATCCATTAATAACTTTACTCTCTCACCAAAAAAAAACACACATGCAAGGTTCAATCCGACAATATTTTCAATGCGACAGGATTCATCCAAATTGCGTAGGTTGCTGCAAAAATGGTGCTACGGACTTTTCTTATCGTTGTACAAAGTAATCGGAAGCCAGTAAATTGTTGTTGTTTTTTTTGCACAGTTTTGTGTCTTGCAGATATTCACCGGGCAACTATTTGGGAGCTCATAATTTAACCAAGCTTTTGTGAAGAGGTAAGGCAGCTACAGCGCGGTATTGCTCAACGCTACTATTTCATGAGTCCACTCACTGAGCTCCGCAGTAAATGGTTGTTTGCCACTTTATAGTGGTTAAAATGTTAGGGAAATATTGGCGCGTCATGTGAGAAAAATGTGTTTCGACTAGTGCAGAGGAATTCGGCTGCCCTGTCAAGTAAAGAGGCTGGAGGCTACTCACTTAAAGGGAGCTCGGACCCATGTGCACCATAATAGAACAAGGACAATAACATATATGCACGCACCATTTCGAAACTTGTCCTTTGCAATTGCGTTGAAAGCAAACTTAGTGCTAAATCGCGTTATTGCAACAATGCAACTTTCTCATAACTTTCAAATCTTTGCTTTATTTTTCAAAAAAAAAAGGGAGATCTGTGCGACTATCCCGGAAAGCGAGCGAAGCCGGCAGTTTGTTTTCTTGCTAAACACTGGAGAGGAAAGAGATGCAAAGCAGGGTCACAGTGAGTGAGCTTTTTTTTTTCCCTGAGTAAAGGGTTTTAGACTCCTGCGTGTCTCATCTTTCCCCCCCCCCCTCCTTTTTTAAGCAGTGATCAATTATTCACAAAGCACATTTATCTGGTGCCGAAAGTGGCGAATTCATATTCATATCTGTGTTTTACTGCCCTGACACTGATTAATGTAACATGCACGGCGGCTCCTGTGTACTATAAGACTCTATGAATCATACGCTATAAAGTTCCAATCGTCCTGTTAAATGACTCGAAAGAAGTCCCTGCAGTCATGCCCAACATTGAAATGTCAAACAGCCTCTTACTTAAACAACTGATGAATGATTATTAATAAAACAGCCCGATTAGTTCAATATTATAGCCAGAGCCATTAAGAGTCGTTCACTGAAACCAATACACTCGGACAAAATCAAATTTGTTTCTTTTTCGCCTTTCGGTTTTTATTTTTTTTATAATAAAAAAAAGGAAATCTCTTGCGAGACAGTGTGGTATAAAATAACCTCCTGGTGTCACATTTATTTGCATTGTTGCAAGCCAGCGTGAGTTTACTGACTTGTTTTTGGCCGTAAGCTAAAACACTGAGGTTTTTATATGGATACAATTATTCATTTAGTAATAAACGTACAGTGAAGTGTCTAATGAGCAATAATCACGGTTGAATCCCTCATTATTCTATCCCTTGCAGAGGCATTCTAATGCTGCCCGCAAGCATGTGGGGGAATGGCAAAGATTAGATAACAACCATTAATGCAACACTATATTAGTCATTCCATGACGCTGCAATAAACACATACACATACATCATTATTAATAATCCTAACAAACGCACAGTGAGTCATTATCAATTGCATCACCCTAAATGTGGAAACAAAGATAATATACACGCATAATAGCTGTATCTTGCCTCGGGGAGGCTGGCTATTTAATGCTTTAAATTATTAATATTAACAATAATTAGAAGTAGGGTAACTCTTTTATGCATAAATGATATTAATGTCTTAACCGAATAACCCCAGTAACAGGTTTGGGTGTACGCGTATGTGTGACTCCTCTTTCTTTCTGTCTTGCACACACATTCGACAGCATTGGCTCAGTGGTGGAAAAGTAGCGAATAATAATAACTTACACTGTCAAATAAAAGGCAGTGCACATACATAAAAAATGGATTAAGTTGAAAGGGAATAAGTGAGGGCAGGACCACACAGAAACAATGGAAAAAATGTGTGTGGTTAAAAGATAAGTGTTTTAATGTTGATAAAAGGGCATTATCAGAAAGTGAAAAATCTCCCAGTTGAAAATGCTTGAAGGCAAAAGAGCCTGTCATCTTATTACTAGATCCAGAATTACCTGGACACTCTGTTCCAGAAACCTTGGGCACTTGCAGTTTTTATGTGGGCCTTTAATGGCATCGGTTATGCAAACGATTTTACCTGTGAAAGAATTTCCACAAATGATGATGTATTCATTTTAACTGATCAACAGAAATTAGGAATATTGCACAATCTTTTAATTTGTGAAAAAATGTTACAGTTATTACAAAATAGCCAATACACAAGATATATAGCTGATGCTTTAAAAAAAATGTCATTGAGGTACAACAATTAGGAACTTGAAATATAATCAAATGCATGCATTTATGAGCAAGGGAATATATACAATGAATATTTAGCGAACTCGACCAACAAGCAGACAATAATTACAATTTACAAAGAAATGTAAGTAAATTGTAGAATTGAAAGCATTTGAGGAAGCTACAATAATAATTCTTTTTTAAAAGGCAGCTTAGACATGATGCATACAAATCTAAAAGAGATAAACTAAAATATTAGTTTGGCTGTTGGTATAGTCATGCCAATATTGCAGGAATATTTATGGGCACTTAACTGAGCCACTCTAGAATGACCTTTCACACTACTGAATATTTATGTAGTGAAGGAAGTTGTTTTCCCATTAGATCAGTCATTGAAATAGCAATAAAGATAAATAAAGATGTAACCAATAGTACTGAGCACAATCTTATTATTTATTTGAAAATGCAATGTATTTTAAACTGATGTTCCCTGTTTATAGATAAGTTGTTTTTTAATGTGAAAAATTCTATATTGAATTAATTGCATTTATACAAATATGAAACACAATATTGTAATATTGTCACATTATATTTCTTTACGTGAAATGAACTAAAAATACTGTGGATCACATAATAACCTTGGTGGATGTTTGATTGCCTATAATTCAATATTGGGTAAAGCATGATTGTTATATGGTCTGCTATTCTCTCCCAATCCTAGATTTACTTTCCTTTTTAAATACAACTTTCTTGTATATGTAGGGTTGTTTTTGCATTGTGGCTATTTTTATGTTAGGTAACAAAAGTCATTTAAAAATAAACATTTAAATGTTAAAGGTTTGTTGCTAGTTGATAGACAATGAAACATATATGTGAACTTATTGTTCATATGCAATGGATCATTCCTTGCTACTGAAGGTCCAACACAAGCTGCAAACACCTCTCCTTCAATGAGAAATCTTTCATTTGGATGGAGAAATAGAACAGAATGAGGTAGCTACTGTTAAAAGTTTATCACTGTCTTGTCAATTTGGCAGAAGCAGAGCATTCACACACCCTCTGCCCTGGTACACAAATGTCATCCCTTTTGTAAGCTGCTGCCTTTCTTTTGAAGGTGCTGGCGGTGTCTCTGATCCACTAATCCATTTATCCAGTTTCATGAGTGCATTGGGTGAATATCTGCACAATAGCATAGCCCAGCTGGGAACAGCAAGTCACAGAGTTCAGTAGGCACACCCACAAATGCTTGATACAACTTTCAGCTGTATTTAGGTGCATCTTATTTCAAAGCTAACTGCAACGTGAAAGCTGCAAAAATATAAAAGTTGATCTCCCCCATCCAAAAAGCCCAAACTGCTCTTGATATATCATGGGGGCCTTACAAACTTCTTTGGAGATTATTTTGTAAAAGAAAAATAAGTGGGCGGAATGGACGGGGGTTAAGTTGAGAATGGCACAAAGCATGTGTTGCATACAATCATCTTAGAGCAGCTGAACTCTGTAAATGGAGTTACGTCTTTGTAATGTTTTCATCAAATATACTCACAACACTGAGGAGAACAATTATTCCAATGGTTATCGACAAAAATAGATTTACAATTCAATTCAGGTCCATTTATAACAAGTTAAAAGTGTGAGGTATCTTCCACTGCATTTATTGTAAACATAGATGTTCCATGATGGCTGAAGAATTATTATAATTCAGCTCCTTTACCAACTAAAGCTGGGTTAATGCACTCATTAAAAAGATCATTTTTTAAGTAATGATATATGTGGCTCATAACAATTATGTCTCTTTATTTTCTTGGTCACAAGTGAGACACAAAATAGGGCCTCACTCCCAGATAAAGCCAAAGATGATGTCATATGTTTCTAAAAGCCTGTACGCTAAAAGAAAGGATTAATTTGAGTTTGTTACTGCAGTAACAGCTTAACAGTTTCAGTGCTATGGGAGTGAAGTGACTTTAAATAATGAAACCTTAAGGCTAGGTTCTACTTAAAACTCTTGCTTTGTGATGCCAACAGCACATCCACCGACACTGTACACATAGACATTCAAACTTGCTCACAGGCAGAAGTGCTCCCAAGAGGAAACTAGAGCCCTGAACAGTTAGTTTTAACATTAAGCCCACTCTTTTTAAAAAGTTAAATTTTGCAGAATTTTAAAAAATCGTAAGTTCATTCTTAACTTTGAAGCTGTTTTTCTACAGATTGTTTTAAAAATAGTGAAAAACCGGCTTCCAACTTAAGACTTTTCACAATTCTGCACAGTTTTAAACTGTAAGACAAAATGGTTTTGCAAGTTCAGAATTTTTGGCTTCCAGTGTGCAGGACTTGCTTCCGTCAGTAAGGCACACTTAAAAGTCCAAGTGCTGGCATGCATCTAGTGTCTCGTGCTGTTGAAGAGATTGACTGGAGTTCATTCTCATTGTGTCAATTCCAACTGTTATACTGGAGTCTGCACAACATGAATGCACAGTCAGACACTCATTTTTGAGGGGTTGATACAAATTGGTAAAGGGACACATATTCCAGATGAATCAGTGTACTTCTACATCAGGGCAAAGATTGTAACACTTGTTTAGTGCCAAATGTAGTACATGCCAATTCCAGCATAAATCAACTTCTGCACCAAATAGGTAGTTTAATATCATTCATCATTATTCATGCACGTTATACTATACGATTTGTTGATATTATGTAAATAGAAATTCCATTGGATAATTACACACTTAATTTAATATCTTTACTGACCTTTGCCTGACTAGTCAAATTGTCTAGTTTTTTCCACAGGCACCAATTCGATCTGGTGCCTGTAAGTGGAGTAAAGATAGAGCGAGAAAATGCAACTGTGGTAGCAACACTGTTCACTGAGGATCAGAATGTTGAGTCCAGGTAAGGGAGTTCTCCATGGATGTAGAATTGAGTGTATGTGTAGAGATCAACAAAACTATGCTGGTTACTTTTGAAAGATAATGAAAGAGCTATGAGGGTGTCTAGTTTTCTGTCAATATTAACATGCATGAAGGTGAATACATGATTGTTTAAAGTTAAAGGTTTGTTTTGCATTAACTGCAAACTTACAAACATGTGGATAGAAATTCCATTGATTCTAGCTTTACTCTATTTACGTATTATTTCAGAGTGTCCAGAATTTGGCAAATTGGTGAATTCAGTCTTATCTTTAAAGCAATTATTCTATAGTTTTAAAACAACTTATTGAAAATTGTTTTCAAAATCAAGGCTGCATTTATGAATTTGCTAAATTATTACAAGTAATTCTCTATTGATAGAGTCAATTTAGGC
Organism: Callorhinchus milii; assembly: GCF_018977255.1. Lineage (NCBI taxonomy): Eukaryota > Metazoa > Chordata > Chondrichthyes > Chimaeriformes > Callorhinchidae > Callorhinchus > Callorhinchus milii. Next base: position 51,310,364 of record NW_024704743.1, on the reverse strand, counting down.
CAAAGTAGAATTTAACTCCTTTGCTTTATACTGCAGTTATTTGTTTTGATTCAGGAGCAGGACTGAGAAATCAAGCAACACCTGTCAAACCAAAATTGTGGCTAATCACAATATAAAAAAAATATAAAAGAGTACAAGAAAAGAGTTGGGGATTGTGATTAGAGTACTGTAGTTAGATCCAGTGGGATGAGCTAACATCATTTTAGCTTGATGAGTCAAATAGCCTCCTCCCATGCTATATGTTCCTATTTTGAATTGTATAGAAACAGAAGTCTACAGCCAATGCGGGAATAATATGTAATGTAACTGGGGTATACATTTCATGGTGGTGTTTGCCGTAATTCATCAGTTTAAAAAGTATTAATATTATTGTCCTAAAAATGTTACTTCATAAATAATGTCTCTACTTATTACCATACATTCCCTGTGACAAATAATTTGCATATTATGATGTGCGTGAAATATAAATTCTATGACAGCATAAAAAAGCTCAGGAATGAACCAAGGTTCAGAGATTTTATAACAGAAGCATTATCGGAGGTACAGTCTATTGGATGAGATGTTAAACTGAGACCCCATCTGTCTGTTCAGGTGGACATTAAAGATCCCCTGGCACTATTCACAAAGCAAAGGGAGTTTTTCCCAGAGTCCTGGCTAACAATCCCCAATTAAAATTAGTCATTCATTTCAAGGCTGTTTCCAGGACATTGCTATGCACAAATAGACTATTTGCTCACAGCAATGTTCCAGAAACCGGTACTTCCATCTACAAATCCACAGACACTACATCTTACAGTAAATCATGAGGTGATAAGCAGCTATATCAAATGCAAGAATATTATTTAGAGCACAGCATAATTGGGTGGGGTGTTATATCAATGATAATAATAAATAAGACAACTAACAATACATTTGTTCATTAAATCTGACCTTCAAGATTCAAGCTCCGGAAATCAGTGCACTTATAGTTATCTTTAGTCAATTGATTTCTTGCCATAAGATTTATGCTACTGCTTTGTTGGTATATGGTATTTTAATTGCTAAAAAAGAATATTGTGAGTTGAATAGGAATTTTATCCTAGGCCTTCATGCTAAGTTTTTGCAAAGATATTGTTTGTTTGATATGCTTTCACTTATTCTTCATATTCACTTCATTCTGCATCCTGCCTAAACTAGTTGGTATCTGACCTATCGCCATCAAATTCTTTTGATCCATGACTAAGTGATGGAAAAGGGATGAAAACTTTGATTAAAAACACAAAATAGGAACAGGTTATTACAGTATTTTTCAAGATATTAATGTTATGAGAATAATAACAAATGACTAAAATTACTTTGGGTCTGTAATTAAATGATGAATAAACAATGGTTGGAAGAGGTGAACACACGCTCAAATATTCCTTGTTGCTACTCAAGACATCTTTCTCTTTCCTGCGAAGGCAACAAAAGATAATCAAGTAAATTAATTAAATATTAAGTTGGAACTGTGCGCTCATTGATTATAAGTTAAAATAAATTATTCTAAGTTTGTGTAGATCATTGGTGAAGCCACATTTAAAATATTGTGTGCAGTTTGGGCACCCTCTGCTGGGCTGGTAGAGAGGGAATTTTCTCTATTGAGGGAAGGAGGCCAGGCAGAAATGGAGAATGAATGGTCATTGGTTTAGAATGAATGGGCATTGGTTTAGAGTTTTTGCTTGAAAATCTTAAAGATCATTGAGTACCAATGCAGAGCTTTCCCCATAAGATAACAGAGGATTAGACGGCATGTGCAAAGGGTACATTTTCTGTGGAATATTACAAGTTTGATGTGTCGAATGGCTGGCCTTTTCTCATTTCGTACTTTCTTAAACTCTCATTGCTGCCAGTAAGCACCATATGGTCAATTTGTGGGATACACAATTACATTGAGTAACACTTAATTGTTCACTTGCCCAGTTAAAAAATAATAAACTTTCTGCTGATAGCTATTAGATGATAAATCAACATCTGTCAATACATCTGTGGTAGTTGGCAATATTATTCCCCTCCCCTCATCATTTCTATGGACATTAAGGGTGCAAAAATAAAGGAGAGGACTCAATTCATATAATACACACAACACACAAAAATCTGTATATTTTCTAAATATTAGTTTATGCATCTAGGAAGATTGTTTGTAAAGGTCCATTTATATAATTTAGACATGGGAGCATTTATTTCCCCATTATTAATGTGTTAATTTACAAATATATTTTTTGAATATATTTCATGTAAAGTGAAACAAATTTTAAATAAAATAATATTGGAAAACCTTACCATGGAACTCCTTACTTCCCTTAGTTTTCCCTTGTTCCTACAAAACATATTTTCAAAACCCAGGCTTGATTAACCACTGCTTCTTGCCCACTCTCCTATTTTTTTGAACCTTGGTATATCCTATACTATGGGCCTTGGTCATTTAACTAACTTTTCCAAAGAAAGAAAAGAATTCTGGTACTTTTGCTTGTGCAAAATATATTTTTTTCAATCTTTGAGCTGAATGTATATTTTATAATACATTTAATTTACAAAATGTAAATTAAAGTTCATAAATAATTGATGCATTATCCCTCATAGTGTAAAATATGTACTTTCCAACTTTCATGAAATTAGAACTTACAGTTTTTGAGTAATAGTGGAAGCCTGATAACCTATTAACGGAATTTACATATGTAAATTATATATCTAATTAACATAATTCATAAGCAAATCGCAGGAGCTTGTGAGTTATTGAGGAAAAGACTATTTTTTATTTCCCTCCATTTTAAGTACCGTCTAGTTTTTGCCTGTCCCTGTTGGTCTGCCAGTGATATGTGTGGTATTCAGGCTCATCCAAGAATGCGGGCTGACTGCTTGCTGTTAAACCTCAGTCACCTCACTTGTGAGCCAGGTACTCTAGCTAGGATTTGCTGCAGACGTTCCCCAAACCTTTCTTCCCTCTTTGAAGGGAGCATCTATACCTGACCCCCAATGGTTATTGGGACCAGCAAGTTCGGGTCTGAGCTTAAGACCTTATGAGATAAAAATCATGCATATAGCCCTGATCCTAATTCTTTCTGGTATCGTATAAATTGTATTCGATAAATAGCCATGATTAAGATTAATGAATTATCCACAGAAAGTCAAAAATATTTACACCCACACAATGAAACCAACATTACTGTTACCTATCCCTGTTATTTCAATATTTTGTCTTGTTAAACAGGCAAAATAAAAACTGGGCACAAAATCTCACAGTCAGCAGTACGAGAATTAATTCAGGCCAATGTCCTCCATGTTTTGTTTCATCCCTGCAGGAATCTACATGGGTGGATGCTACTGGATGGTGTTTGGATCTAGAGTCCCTCAATGTGACTTCCCACAGGATAGGTTCCTTTGAGTAAACAGTGAAAATGTGGCACTTAACAGAACCAATGCCCCTCGCATTGTCCTTTGCGATGTTTTCAGGCAAAATTAATTATAGTGGTAATATATTGAAAGCAATTAAAGGTGGTGATAAAATCAGGTGGGCAGTTATAAGGTCAGAGTGCAATCTTATTTAATACTCATAACCTTGTTAGGTACTGCAAGGCATTTGCATCAGCAGACTCAAAACAATTTCAGCCTTTCTCTGGGACAACTCGATTTGATTAACATAATGTGTCCTAACAAAACTAACATGTATTTTGTATTGTTTGTCATAATCAAAAGGAATGTAAATGATATAATATTTAAAGTGTGTCGGTTTCCTCAGGAAAAGAACATTAAACCTCAGTGACAGATTTGAGAGGCTTTCTGCCATCAGGCATTTTTCAGTTCAGTGAGCTGAGTTCGGATAGTAATTTAATACATTTTGAAGCACTTTTAATTCACAGCAGTGAATGATCTTATACAGCGTGTAATTATGCATAATGTCCTTTTGTGTTCAACTTATTGTCTCCTTTGCACTTTTGAGTATTGTTTAATGATGCCATCAGATTTATTGTATTTGATATAATGTTACTCCCTGAACCTGCTTGAAAGGTGATTCATTCCTAGTTTTTCCAAATCAATGCGGGTGAACAGTAGTATATGGGTAATAACCTTGGTAAGGGTAAGGCACAGATGGCCAAGGCCCTCCAAATACTTCCAGACTGCTTAAAGGCAAGAAAATATATTTCCACACAGCACCAGCACAGCACCATAAAAGCTACATTTCTGCCTTGTGGCACACTCAGTTCTTCCCTGAAATTCTCATATAATGAATCTGTGATGGGGTCAGATTTTGATCTTGAATAAAAAGTCTTGGCATGTACACTCTTCAGTGTTACAGGAAGGACTTAAATGTTCGCTGGACCATGTTGCATTGAGCTCAAAGCCCTAGCTTATCTTTTTTCATATCAATTGGTCTGTTCCTTCTGCTCAGCAGGCGCCGGCCTGTTCCGCGTCCCCCACCCAGCCCATCCTACTGTTGCCGGTTGGGCCTTCAACCTCTCTGCCCTCAGCCTTTGGAACTCTATCTCACAGTCTCTTGATCTTGTTCCCTTGCTTGCCGCCTTCAAGGCCCTCCCCCTTTGGCCGTGCCTTCGGCCAATCTCCCACCCTTACTGTCCCTGCCTCCATTCCTCCTGATCCCAACCCTGTGCTCGGGTTTAAATCCCCGAATATCTAGTGCTTTTGGGACGTCCTCCTGACGTCAAAGACTTTATACTAATGTAATTTGTGGTTGTTGTTTCCAGAGAAGGAAGTTTCTCTTGATGTCCTGGCCAATTTTGGCCCCTGAACAAAATTGGTCATTTGTTTCATAGCTGTTTGTGGGACACTGCTGTGTGAAATTGTGCAGTTGAGTTTGCCTCCAAATACACAGTCACTCCATTTCACTGTAAATCCTTTGAGATGTTCTTCTGATGCGATAAGGTGCTATATCAAATGTAAGGATTACTATTATTCCCATAAAGAGTTTATACCTAGAAACGGTAGGGGTAAAACAATCTGGTATCAAATTTGTTAAGAAACCTCAACATTTTCACTTTTATTCTTTCTTAGTCTTTGGATTCATGAATGTATAGCATTAAGGTCAAGTTCGTAAGTTTCAAACACTGATTCCTTTCACTCAGTATTAGAAAATTTGAAGATTGCCAGCCGAAACTTTGATTAAAATTTGAAGTCTCTGATGCTTGGGTGAAGAAGTTGGTATTCAATTTATATGTATAAAAATTGACAAATTATCACCACTATTTTCTGATAACTACCTACCAATAACCAGCCCTACCATAAACAGCTTACACCCAGGTGAGCACAAAGCAGGAATGACAATCAGAAAATGCAGCACTTCAGGGGTATAATCAGGAGTGTTCTCACTGCACATTGAGATATAAATGAATGTGACTGTAATTTCCAGGCTTTCTTCCTTTGCCAGAAGTTTATTTCATATAATAGCTTCATAAAAAGATGTCTGATCATTGCCTGTTAGTCCAGATGCTGTACAATACCCCCAGTGAGCCAGCTGGAAGAATGGTGTGCCAGAAAGGTTCAAGGACATCCTGGAGAGCAATGCTGATTCAGGGTCGCAAGATATTTGTTTCCTAATTCAGCAAGAATCCACCTGACTAATAGTCAACTGAAAAAGATAGATTATATAGTTGGATCCAAGTTGTCATTTTCATACATAAATTTAGTGTGTCCACTAACATTTTTCCAATTGTCCTCCTCACTGGCAGATGCCTCCCTCCTCCTGGTCTGAACTCCTCTTGCTGAGGTATAGGTGCTGGTTGTCTTCCAGTTCCCCACCCAAGTGAACATTGTTCATGCGTGAGCCTTGGCAGGAAGTGTCAGCAGGTCACTTGACTGTAGACTGTGTCAGAGCCAAGCCTATCCTCTTCCCACTCAGCTGCTACATGTGCACACAACTAGTAGAAGGTGCTGAAGAGAGACCAGGAGGAGAAAGCCTGTTATATTTTCATATTTCCAAACTTGTTAACATCATTCCTACATTTGTGGAGTCCTGTAGCTCCGTGGTTAGAGCACTCGCTTTGCAAGCGAGAGACCTGAGTTCAATTCCAGGCAGGGCGAAACCTTGGGCAAGTTTCCTTACTCCACACGCCTAATAACAATCCCTCCAAAACCAAAAACAATAATAAAAAAAAATTGGTCATTTTCAATCTATGACTGTTTGTGGGACATTGCTGTGCGCAATTGGCTGCCGCGTTCGCCCACAAATATACAGTCAATTCACTTTACAGTGTGTTCTGTGAAGCGCTTTGGGACGTCCTTCCGACGTGAAAAGCGCTATATCAAATGCAAGGATTATTATTATTATAAAGAATTCGAGTTGAAGAAATGGGCACTCCTTCTAGTAACCAACCACAACTGTGTCAACCCAATCTCTTTGAGGCTATTTACTCCCGGATCTCATATAATTGGTGAAATTTCCAACAAGATTCATTTTCCAAGCAATTACAACAACAACTTGCTTTATATACTGCCCTTCTCGCAGGAGTGTTTAAAAATTATGGCAAGAAATATTGCAAAGTGTAGTAATTTGTCAGAAGTGTAGATTCTTCGAGGTATTTTTTTATCATCAAATGAAGAAGTTATTGGAAGTACAAAGACATTAGAAAAACAGGGACAATAATTCTATCCATCATTGCAATTTCAATTACACAGAATTGTAGAAAATTCTTAAATTTAGTCTTAATTTGAAAGCTGATTTTCCATAGTTATTAAGAAGAACTGGCATCCAAATTAAAAATGAATTTAAGCATTTTCTACACTTCTGTGTGATCTTTAACTTTAAGACAAAATGGTGTCACAGGCAAAGACTATATGCATTTTCAGGCCTATGGAATTGTAATTGATTTTACATTGGCTTGAAAGGTATCCATGTTTCCCCAAAGAGAGAAGAAGAGGGTAGGTGGCCACATCTGAAGATCATGTATAATAATTTAATAAATGGGTGACAGTTTTACCTTCACAGTAAGTAACAAATCATTGGAGATAAGGATTCCTGTATTTTACTGTTGATCCAAATCATCTAAAAATACAAACACACACCACAAAGAATCTTTGCATTACGTGTCTCATACTTCTCCAGCTCATTCTATACTCTGTAACTGCAGAAAAGGCTTGATATATTTTCAAAGAAAGAATGGTTTACTGTGTAAAGGGAGGTTACAAGGAATGGAAGCAATTGGAGCAATTCCCATCTCTATCCAAAAAGTCAATTGAAGAATAACATGCACAATATTATTACAGCTGGTCAATGTTTAACATGGAGTGTTTATGATTATCTATATGATGAAGAAGGCCCTCAATTCAACCAAATCTCTCCTTCTTATGTACAGAATAAGATGTTCTTCTCAATACTCCCAAGGACATTGTATAAATATAGAACACGGTGGTGGTGGACTGCATTCACTCCTGCCTTCCCCCATCAATCACATGTCAAAAAAATAGATCAGATGATTACAGAAAGCTTTTGGTATTGTATTTGCATTGTTAAAATGTGGTCTAAAGCAAACAGTGACTTATATTGGCAAACATTGTTTTGGCATCACATTAGTATAGTTACCTAGTTTAGTAGAAAACTTCCACCTTTGCTTCACATTAGAAGATTTGCTGATACTATCTGCTGCAATAAGTCTTGCATTTGTAGAGTTTGTATTGAAGAATTGAATTCATGAAAAACATTTGGAAATATTATTAACCTACGGAGTTCTAACCTCAATACAAATATTTTCTACAAACATGCAGATTCTAAAACAAAATGACATCTACTATATCACATTGAAGGAAAAATCTTAAAACCAAAATTAAACCAGACCTGAAGATAAAATTAAATTTTGAATTTAATTCCAAAGACTTGTTTAGGATTGATATTTTGTAGTGACTTCTGTTTAAATCTTCAGCCTAAATTTTTCAGTCATTCTTAATCTTCAGTTACATTAATTTAATATGTTTCAACTAGTTGATTGATTCAATAGGAAATAAAAACAATCTGTTTCTCTCATTCAGTGAGTTGTGCTTGTTGGTAAAGTTCAGACTGAAAAAGAGTAGAGTAATGTAAGAAAGAAATGCAATGTGTAGTGTTGAATAATGGAAAATTGCAAATTATTTTGGCTCCTATTTCCACTCTGTATGTATATTATCAACTTCCAGAATATTTGTGAAGTGTCCTACGAACATCAATAAAGCAAAATTTTGAAAACAAAATGTATCACTCTTTTTTCAGCTGATAGCTACAACTGCTAAGCTAATCAGTGAAGAGGATAGGGATCTATACCACAGTCCACAAAGTACCTTCAGAACATATTTGTCAACTGCAGGTCTCAGCCTCTCCACTCTGCTGCATCAATTTTGTTTTACAGCCAAAATGTTGTGATTAAATTGTGAAGATAGAGGATAACCGGTTCTAAAGATGTCAGGAGAATATTTGAAGCATAAATGTGGGACTACACCTCTTTCAGTCAAGCTGCATTTTATTTTTGCACTATTATATGTTTCTGAGGTTGTTAATTTTGTCAGGCTTAATGTTCCCAAGATATTCACCCACAAAAAATACAGTCACTCCACATTACAGCATATCCTACAAAAGGCTCTATACCAAATATGATTCTTATTATCATATTAACTCATAATAGTAATAATCCTTTTATTTGATATAGTGCCTTATTATTTCATTGAGACATCTCAAAGCACTCGAGTGAGATACTGCAAAGAAAATTGATTGTGAATTGATTGCATTTGTGGGCAAAAATACGTTTCACTCCATCCTATCTGCTTTCAAAACAAGAACAACTTGTACTTATATAGCGCCCTTCATGTGGGTAGCATCAGGGGGCACTTAAACTATCTTGTTGCTCCCATCCAATAATACAATATCTGCTGAAGACCTTTGTTTTCGACCGTGCCTTTGGTCACCTTCCCCCCCCTCCCCCGGCTCGATCCCAGGATCCGAAACTGTAAAGCGCTCTGAGACGCTGTTCGGTGTGGAGGGCGCTATATAAATGCAAGTTGTTGTTGTTGTTGTTGTAGAATATAGCATGTTTATGCCAAAATGTGCCATCTGCAAATCAGCACTTGTCTCAAACAGTCTAAGACCGAAATGCTAAAACAAACAAATGGTGGTTTGAACGCCACCCAATATTATGACCAATTAAGATTTCCACAGTGATAGTCAATTTTATTTATGCCACAAATAAGGGCCACCTCTGAAATTGCACTAGGATTTTAAACTGACTGTTATTTTACTCTCTAAATTCCTTCATCAACCCCACTAACTTAACAATGGATTCCCAGACCTGTGTTGCAAAACTCTTTTAATGAGGAGAATTGTGCATGAGGAGTTTATGCAAGGAGGAGTATGTGTAAGGAGTGTGCCATTAGGAATGTGTTTGAGGAGTGTCTATGAGGAGTGTGTATGGGGAGTGTGTATAAGAAACGTCTGTGAGGAGGCATGCTGTTGGATGCAACAGCTTTGAATTTGGGCATATGTTATTACATTTTACGGTTGCCATTCATAGAAGTGTCAAGGAGGAGAAGTTAACAACTCCAGGACGATCTGTTTGTCTTTGGCAAGCATCCGGGACTAGTCATGTTGTAAAATTATTCAGTCATTTTATTCTAAAGGCTGTTTCTCCAATTGAAAAGGGGAAATAATGCATGAATTGTTTTGGATTGGTTAACTTGCAGATGACAAGAATAGCAACAGGCAGGGATATTTGTTCACAAATATGTTATGTGAGAACATTGAGATAACATAGAAGGTTCTTAAACTCCAGCCCCTCCGAACACTTATTCTTTCACTTGTATGATCTGTACTTGATTGATTTTCATTTGTAAGTTTTCTTTCTCACTAGTTTTACAGGTTCTGAAGGAATCAATAAAAAATGATTACCTTGAATAATAACCACAATTAATGGCTTGAGAAAATTCCCTGATGAGCATCTTTTCATGATCCTTGATGCACAGTTAAACCTGAAAAGAAAAAAGGCAATAAAGTGCATTTGCATGAAAACATGGTCTGCAAATGATAATAAAAGTGGATATTGTGTTCTAAAATATGACGTTTTAGAATAGGATTCTTCAATAATATCTCTTGAATCACAAGTTGGGATTCCTGTCCGTAACCATAACCATGTCAAGATGACTCTTGGGAATCATGCTCTAACCCATGGGAATCCTGCTCCGACACGATGTACTTCCGGAGTAGAGTTCCTGTGGGTCGCTCTGACGCAGTTTCAATTACCAGAAGGAGACCCTGTTTAAAGCTCCTATGAAAGGATCCTGTCAGAAAGCCCATGGCAATTTAAACTGTACTGCCTTACAAAACCTCATTCACTAGTTACAACTGGCACCAAAACATTTCTAAATCAAGAAAGTTTAAGTGATGCACTGAGGAAATCAGGAATACACAATACATTTTGAACCGCTGAATAAGATATCAGTGTTTCATTACATTTGCTTTACCTCCCTGCAGGGTGTGGCAAAACATGCTGGAGTGAGATGGTGAAGTGTTCTGTTATAATTATACCCCAGGGAATAATGTACAGGAAATATAAAAATGGTATAAGCAAGAAATGAAAATTATGCAAACTTTTACTTTTTTTTACAATTGAAATACAGGATAACGTTAGTGTAGCCTCTTTAGAAAGTTGTGGAGTCCAGTTTTTATGATTTTTTTATTTATGTACTACATTTATATATAGTAGATTTTAGATTTGCTTATGAATCCGGAACTCTCAAGGCATTGCGGAAAGCGATGGGAAGAGAGGTGGAGCCGGAGATATGAGGCAGTTTGACCATATTAAACAATAGTACACACTTCCGTGTAGTAAAATGTATCATGCGACATACACAGACACATAATTCCCTGGGATGAGTCTAATGTTTTAGTCCTAATTTAGAATTACAATCATCAGTCATGATCATCTAGATCTTATTCTCAACAAAATCACTGTTGGGGTGTTTCTTCCTTGTTCTGAAGGGGGCTATATAAATGCAAGTTGTTTTTGTTATTGTTGTTCCTAATATGACACTTGTCCTTTGAAAAGCAGTCTTGGATGATATTTTAAAAAATTGTGAAATTAAAGATATCCTATGCTCATCTAAATTATTGCTTAACATCTGTACACTTACTGATTTTTTTTTAAGTTCATGCCTTCCTTTTTGTTTTTTCATACATTAAAGTTGCCTCGGAAGTGTCGCTGAATATGATGTTTGTTACAGTGAGATTATACAATGACACGAGGGCAGTCCACAGCTCACTGTCTCCATTCAAGACACCGCTCAGATGGAACCTTATAATATCACTGCAGGGGATTCTGTATCTATTCCCAGTCTGTCTCTGACAAATAATGAAAAAACAAGAGGAAAAGGGGATTGTCCTTTATAATATTTAAGACCATACTATATTTCAGATGAGTGCATTTCTCCTTTGATATTTTTCGTAAGGAACATATCAGAATTGGTAAGCTAAAAATTATGAAAAATAATTGAAAAATAGCAGCAGAAAGGTTAGGAATCATTTCTAGAAGCACGCTTGTTTCACAATCGGGCAGGTCAATGCAGAGAATTCATCCGTTAAGTCTCCAAGTGCCCAACACCCATATGAAGCTTTGAACAAAATGCCTTGGGGCAATGTGAACCCATCTTAAGGTTTGTACTGCCACTTTCATTTCCTTTTCCGTTATCCTACAACAGCACATCTGCGTGGCGCTTTGCAAAAATAAAACACAAAACATGCAAAACAGATATATTACAGCAAAGACCTTTATATATACACACACAGTATATATGTGTATGAAATGAATATACTGAATATTAAGTATATATACACATACTCTGATACTCAGAGAGACAAAAAAAATCCCTGCAGTCACACTGGAAAGTTTCAATATAAAAAAAGGATGGTTGCAGATTTCATTTTGGGAATAAGGTCAGTAACAATCAAACTACCAAACTATGTCCCATTCTAAAGTAAGAAACAGTGAACTAAAATGTACTTAAATTCAGCAGAATCACCACAGTTGGCCTGAATTAAGTATTACTGGAAACCTGTGTGCACTGCTGATCTGCAAGTTTCCTGGTTAAGTTACGAGGCTGATTTAAAACAAATCTAGGAACTTTTTTTTGGTCATCTGGGTGTCTGACACATTTAGAAATCCATTAACAAGCTCAAGGTTTTTACGCTTTGGACACCGTGAGTGAATGCAGCAGCCAATTTATGCACAGCAATGTTCTGCAGAGAGCCATGGAGTGAATGACCAATTTTATATCAGATTAAAAGAGATTGTCACTAATCTGTTGTTAAATCCATAATGGGAGTTGTCCTGATTGTTTAGTCAGTTTATCCATTTAGTAGTTGATCAGGAGTTTCAAGGTTAGATCCCTGGTCTGTGCTGAGTTAGCTGATATCAGCCAGGCAGCACTAGAGAACCTATAATTATAATCAGCAACCAAGGTTGGAGCTGAGCTCAGCCATTGTTCACATTCTTTATCGATGTCCAGTTAGCTGGCAATATGCATCTGAGGACATTGGGCAAAATTGGGCTTCAGGGAGTTGGCCCTTAATTCAGGACACACTAGGGGCCTAATTGAATCTTCAGGTCTGTACAGTCAATGGATAAATATTCTACTGGTATTCAATGTTAACTCACACATGAATAATGACCACTTTGTTGAGATCTCAAAAAGTGTCCGATGCCCATGGAATTGGACCACAGTACAAGAGGAGAAAGGGTCAATGGATTTAGGAAAGGAAGGCAGGAGAGGAAGTCAGTGAGAAAAAGAAATAAAAACTTGATAAAGTGGGTATCCATTCAAACATGGAACCTTTCCTTTGCTCCTACTCAGACTTGTTGGCAGGATGTCAGGAAAGGCAAATTGCTAAGACGTACATAATAATAACAAATACTCAACCATAATTTAATAATAGCGATGAATTCAGTCATTTGTCCTTGCCCAACATCAGTACCATTGTTGTTCAGGCAGCAGGAAAGCCTAGTGTTATTTCTTATTTGAAATGGGGGATGAACCTTATAATGTTTTATTGAGTGATATTTTCTTGAACTTTATTTGCTTCAGAGGTTGAGGGGAGAGAACATTTTGAATGGAAGAGAGGGAGACAGCAATGAAATACTTACAATCTCCTCATATTTTTATTGAAAGAAACAGTAGAGTTATTATAGTAAATGTTTCAGTGCTGAAAGTAATTGGAGATCCACTGAACATTTTATTTTTGGACTTTATTAATAGTGCCATTGTTTGGGGCAGCATTAAATAAATGGGAGCTTATCAGATGGGAGATTGTCCTCTATGAAAATTTCCAGTGTGTCAGATAATGAAATCGGAGGGTTTTTGATCTCATGCCACTGCGGTATTGAGATTATTCCAGCAGGCCCCACAAAGGAAAGCAAAGGCATCTGAAGTGTCACTCTACAGCTGTGGCAAAGTTACAGAATTTCCATTTTGTTGATGCTCACAGCACATGTGTGCAACAGAAGGTGATATCAAAGGAGTTGTTCTTCCTCAGTACTGCACATTATTTTTCACAGTTGTGGTGAATCTCTATGAGCTCTGTGAACCAATAAAACCAGCCCCTGTTTGAGTTGATATATTAATATTTACTGAGAATTTGGAAGGTCAGGGCTAAATGTCAGCAGATGCTGGGGCAGTACTATGGGGAATAATTAAAAATCTCACAGCAGTTCAGCTTCTAAACATCTTTATTAATCCTTAAAAGCAAGAGCTTCAGGACGCTAGTCTTCAGAATCCAGCTAGCCTCATGAAAAAGATGAGAAGACACTGGCTGATAAATTTCTGTCTGAAGAGTATTTGTTTCTGACAGTTTCTGACAGCTTCTTGGCCAACAGTCTGGCAGATGTTAGTTAGCCGGGAAGACTCTGCTGTTTGAATTATCACCAAGCTGTTGGGATCCTTGCCTGCCTTTCTATCTAAGTCACCCTGACCTGCCTGACAAGCTCACTACCTGATCCATTTACCAAAGTCAGTCTGTACTGACAGCTGGACTTTACATGAGGTTTCAGTTCTTTTAAAGTCATCCTTCCTTTTTTTGTTAGCTTGCCTTACAATATCGAATTGTGGGTGCTGGTGAAATTCACTGACTCTTCAGTACTTTCTTAACCACTTATAGTAAAATCAATTTTGATGCAAACCTGATATGAGTAATTTTTTGGGAAATTCCTGACATAAGCAACATTTTACCAGGTCTCAGTCTGAATCTGAACAAGCAATGCATCAGTATAGCATTTTTTTTAAATTCAAAGCAAAGCTGTCTCTGTATTCAATTTTATGAAGGTCAATCTGGTACATGTATAATAACTTTGATAATTTTAAAACTGGTTATTCAATCCATCTCTCTATCTTCACTTTTGGAAATGTACCATTCATTTTCCTGCCTACATCCAGTATAAACGCTGTTCTAAGTTCTTCAAATAACCTCACACTTTCATCATTAGAAACCATGCTTTCTCTGAATACATATATAGTACTACAGTTGACTTCATAGTCAGTCCTCTTAATGGGATATAGAATTGTGCTCAATTAATTACTGCATGCACTAAAACAATTGATCCTGCTGTTGTGCTATCAGTACAAGTGTGTCCATCTTGATCTACTACAAATAATTCAATTCAACTCTGTTTACTTAAGAAACAGAGAATGACCCTGTGCAACTGCACTGATTGGAATTGAATACAGTTAGTTGGACTGACAAATTAGTTCCCAGGTTCTTATTGTTTAGAGTTTATACTGAACAAAGAAAAGCAAGTTAAATTAAAGTTCCAGTTGCAAATGGAACTTTTTTGCTGTTGGCTGTTGGCATTACAAATATTGTTTACACATTGCTATCGGGACAGCAAAGCAGGTCTGCACATTTTTAACAATATTCAACTCTGCTCAGCCAACAATTATAAACATTTATATTTTTACTAAACTGGATAAAAATATGTAGGTTAAATTTTATATAGATATAAACTGAGAAATATAAATGTTGGTTAATTTAATCGTTGTTATGCAATAACTGTAGAGGCCAACGTGATTATCTACACATAGTTTATGTTTCTATGAGGATCCACTGAAATTTCTTTTTAAAATGACACATTGATGTTACAAGATATTTCACACAGGCAAGAGATATGTTGAAAAGAGCAATACGATTATAAGGAGGAAATGTGCTCTAATGACAGAGGAATATAGTAACAAAAGCAGGCCATTCAATCTGTGAAACGTTAAGTCTAAGTAGACTCTTTAATTTGTTGTATCAGCTTTACTCACAGATGTCTGCACTACGATCTTTGTCTTCTGGTTCTGCACATCCATTTATTTTATTCCTCCTTCATCTAGAAAAGGGAACAAACCATTGTAAAATAATTTCAAAATCTGAACAACATCCATATTGTCCATATCTATTGGATAGCAGAACATAACATTGTTGATTGTGATCCCAGTTGTTTTCTTTTCATGTCATTAGGAATTACAGAAATTACATTTTAGTTGATGTTTTCATAACACAACAAAATAAAATGTCTGTTGAGGATACAAGGGAATGTCTACAGTTTTACAGAAAATAAACAACTTGCATTTATATAGCGTCCTCGTGCAGGTTAGCATCCCAGAGTGCTTGAACTACATAAGGGCACCCACTCTGTAATTCCTGAGTGCTCCAGGTACAAGTGTGTTCTGTTTGCTTTCTATGGACAATTTGTGTGACTCCCGACAAAATTGTTTCACCTTGGAATACTGAACCATTGACATAATTGTAGCACCCCTGCTGCTGCCCCAGCTAAAATCAACTTAGAATAAATTAAGGATAAAATCTGAAAACGCCCAGGCTGGTCTGTATGACTTGACTTTGCTTTGAGCAGTCAATTTGCCAATTGATTTGTGTCTTAAGGGCAAACACTTGTGTAAAAGAATTAGTAGCCAAAGGAAAACACTAAACTGCTGGTATTACCTCACTTATTACCTTGAGTAGAAATCATGCCAGGCCGCAGGGAGTATGGGCAAACACAACAGCAAACCTTGGCAGTGTGCAAGGCGAAGCATGGGTTAACCTGATGTAGATTTTGAGTCCTAGTTATTAGTTTAAATCCATTGCATGCTAGAGTTCCAAATATTCTCACAGTTGTAGCCTTCAGCACTATTACCTTAACAGTTTAATACTGCAAAATTTAGAAAAATTCTCAAGTTAGAAACCATGTTTTCATTGGTCTTTTAAGAAATTAAGACTAAATTGAATAATTTTCTAAAATTCTGCACAATATTAAATTTAAGACAATGGTGGTCATGACTAAAACCATAAGATATTTTTCAGGCTCCTAACGGAATGTTAGCTTTCCAGCTGGACTCCAAACAACATTGAAATAAGTAGTTTTGAAGGAGTACTTTACCTATTTCATTAACTTAACTTCCAACTTTTATCAGCTGGTTATACCTGGAATTCCATGTGTTAATAAAAACATGAGAAACATGGATCAAGTAAAGGGCATTTGGTCCATCACGGCCACTCTTTTCACAAACCATGTTCTGCACAAATACTCACTGAATACCAAAGGTAATAAAGCAAAACATCCATAACATTTATAATTCTACCCCATCCCAGAGCAAGGAAATCATTGTGTCCCATGAATTGATGTTCCTCGCAATCTATATTTATTGTAATATCTCCAGTGCTCAAGCTCAGTACTTATCAAATATTTCCAAGTTGTTAATGGAGACAGTATTAACTCTACCTACTCTTGGAGGTAGGGGGACCTGTACCACGCATTAACTATGAAGTGAGGGAAAAAAAGTGTTTCTAAACCTGGATCCATCTTGAAGCTATATAATCTTAAAGGTACGCCTTCTAATGCTAATCCTGTTGTTATCCATTACTAATGCCATTTATCTCTTCACTGGCTAATTCCATTATCGTTTGGGAATGCAGAAAGACTGCAACAAAGGCATCAAGAATGACGACTTGTATTTATATAGCACTTTTCACGAAGGATAATATCACAACATTGTTTCACCTTGGCAATTACATTCCTGCAAATGAGTTAAATAAAAGTAATAATAATAATAATCCTTGCATTTGGTATAGCCCCTGATTACATCAGAAAGGTGTCTCAAAGCACTTTCCAAGATTTACTGCGAAAGGGGATTGTGTATTTCGTAGCCAAACACGGCAGCACAATTGCACACAAGTACTGAATAAATTAAGAACTTGTATTCTTAAAATATCCGTAATATTTCAAGCTTGATGGTCATTACAGTCCTGTGCAGTGACATTTTATAAACAGCAATGTCCCACATAACAGTCATAAGATGAATGATTAATTTATCTGAAGCTGTTGTTGGCCAGAACATCAACAGAAACTCACTTTTCTTTTCAATACTGCCATGGCATCTTTATTATCTACCTGAATACAGACAGGCCTTAGTTTAATGACCCACTTGAAGGACCACACCTTCTAAAACCCTACCAACCAGCTCCCTCTGCTCGTCAGGCACTGTACTGCTTCACGTGTCTGCTCTTCCCGCCCCACATCAATCAGTGCTCAGGTTTTGGCCCTATATTCTCCACTCTCTGGAACTCCATCCTGGAGTCCCTTTGCCTCGCCACTTTCCTTGCCTCCTTCAAGGTCTATCTCAAGGCCTTCCTCTTTGATCACACCTTCTTACTACCCCCACCCCTAACCCCTTAGCTCCCACCCAAATCGAACCCCCAGCTTGGGTACAAACTCCCGATTATCTAACACCTTGGGACATCCTCCTAACATGAAAAGTGCTATATAAATTCAATTTGTTGTTGTTGTTCAACAATGCAACACTCTTCCAATACTGAATGAAGCATCTACCCAGACTATGAATCCAAGTCTTGACATGAGGTTTGAACGCACATCATGTGGAGTCCTGTAGCTCAGTGGTTAGAGCACTCCCCTCCTTGCAAGCGAGAGACCTGGGTTCTATTCCCAGCAGGGCAAAAGTTAGGCAAGTTTCCTTACTCCACATGCCTCTGTTTACCTAGCAGTAAGTAGGAACCCGGTTGTTGGTCGATTGGCAGATCGCTTTTCCGGGGATAATAATCCCTCAAAAAAACACAATAATAATTTCGCCATTCAATTCACGACTGTTTGTGGGACACTGCTGTATCCAATTGGCTGCCACGTTTTGCCCACAAAATATACAGTAAATTCACTTTACAGTATATTCTGTGAACGCTTTGAGACATCTAGAAGACATGATAAGGCGCTATATCAAATGCAAGGATTATTATTAATATACTCAGATAGAGGTGAGAGGGTTACCAACCAAACCAAGCTGTCAGCATATGACTGTACAATAGAAGGTATTGTTAATAATGTAAAATTAATCACTGAGAGGAAAGTAAAGAGATTCCTGAGGATTAGATCACTGTATCACCACAGGGTTTTGAATGACCAGCAGGTGTGCTACTGTCAGTAATTTCTTACTGTATTTTTCCCACAAAATACACAGTCACTACACTTTACAATAGACCTGAGAAGTGCTTTAGATATCTTCCCAACGTAAAAGGCACTATTTCAAATGCAAGGATTATGATTATACTGTATAATTTTCCTGAACTGAGCATTGCAGATTGCAAGAAAATATTGCAAACAGCAAATATCCACATTGTAAAAAATGTACATCTGCATCTTTAATCCAACAGGTAAGCACTGTTTGTCCTCCTGTTGGTCTTGATAGCCCATTAAAATACACTACTGCATTAAGACAATCACAATTCACCAGGGTTCACTGTACTGCATGAATATTGGTGATTTTTTGTCAAAGTGATACCATCATGTTGAAGAATACATTTACAAAGTGACAGCGTTGGATCGTTTTCATACCAAGTAGTCTCTGGAGGCAGGCATGCTGAAGGATTTTGACATCCAAAGTAACTTGTCTATATATTTGTGAGAAGTTATGTGCACAGCAGGATCACTGTAAGAAATACTCAAGTGCTAAAATATTTCCTGATGTGCTTGACTCCTGCAATCATGTATGGATGATCGTGACTGGCGATAAGATGAAATATATGATAACCATCTTTCTTTTGGGAGTATGTGAGTCCCTTCCTTCATTAATTAAAAAAATGAGGAATGATTGAGTTTCTGTATCTTCAGTGTTTGGACAATTTCATAAATATTGATTTCTCCAAGCATTGCACAAAAGGGATTCCTTTATAAAATGTGCTTTAAGAACCCTAATTTAGATAAAATAACTTTTAGGCCAAATTCCAAGCTCTGTTTCCATATTTTATTGATTTTTCAAGTAGAAACATGATCAAAGTACAACAAATCTATGAACATACCTTTCAGTTTATTATTGCTTCGCCTTTACTGTCTCCCTGGAAGGATTGGAAGAAACTGCTGCAGAATATAAAATGAAACTGCATTTTTAAATATATTTGACTCTAGCTTGTTGAAGAATTTTGTTGCCTAAATCAGACTAAACGTTGCATTTGATATAGTGCCTTTTCATATCATCAAAATGTCTCAAAGGACTTCACAGGATTTACTGAAAGGTGTTGTATCTGCCTGTTTGCAGGTGAACACAGCAACTACATTTTTGCACAGCAAAGTCCCGCAACAACAACTTGCATTTATATAGCGCCACTCACACAGGGTATTGTCCCAGAGTGATTGACAGCGCACAACACAAACAACTATGAAGTTCTTAACCAATTTTATAATAATAATCCTTGCATTTGATATAGCGCTTTTCACGTCTTCTAGACATCTTAAAGCGCTTCACAGAATATTCTGTAAAGTGAATTGATTGTATATTTGTGGGTAAAATGCGATAGCCAATTGCGCACAGCAGTGTCCCACAAACAGTCGTGGATTGAAGTGACCAATTTTTTTTTTTCTTGAGGGATTATTATCAGGTGTGTGGAGTAAGGAAACTTGCTTAACGTTTTACCCTACTGGGAATCGATCCCAGATCTCTCGCTTGCAAGGCGAGTGCTCTAACTACAGAGCTATAGGATTCCTCAGGGATTTTATCTCAGGGATTGAAGTCCAATGACATTGGGAGAAGCTCCTCTTTTCAAAAGTAACCGTTCACACATATATAGATAAGTTGCCCAGTTATTATATTAAAGTGACAGCCCAGTCTGTGAGTTCAGAATCCCAATGAGAAGCTTAAACCCACAACCTTTAACTCAGAAGTGAAAGTGTTACCAATTGAGCCAAGCTAACAAATGTAATTATATCAAATCATCTGGTGTTGTTTCTTTCTATTTTTATACTTCTGAGAATATTATAACACTGCTAAGGTGTTAACTTGGTTCAATTGGTAGCACTCGTATCTCTGGGTCAGATTGTTGTGGGTACAAACTTCATGTTGGAACTAGAACTGATAATGCAGGCTGCTGCTCCAGTGCAATACCTGGGGGAGCACTGCGTTGCTGGAGATGCTGTCCTTTAGTGGAGATTTTAAACTGAGATTTAGGCATACAGTAAAGATCCATGCTGCTATTTAAAAAGAGAAGTGTTTCACCCAGGGTCCCCGTCAGCAATTATCTAGATAATTTAGGCATTCACTTCATGGCTATTTATGGGACTGTGCTGTGTACAATTTTGCTGCTGTGTTATGTGCTCACACACATAAAGTAAATATCTTTAAAGCACTTTCTTGATACTCAAAGTTGTTATAACCACTATATCAAATAGTGATTGTATATTACTGCATTTTTATTAGTGCTAAAATACAAGTAGCATTTACATTTGCACTCAGATTAAAAAAAAGGTTGTAATTGGATTTGATTTCCAGTCCTTCCAAAATCAGAGCTATAAACCAATGGCGATAGTTTGAAATACTGTATTCAAGCATTGATTGGGTAGTTCCACACTTTAAATTCCTCCTGTTCACTGTTTTTGCTATTGTTCAAAAGTAGAACTATGAAAATTCAGGAAGATTGGTGTAAAGTTACTAATCCTGTTTCAAATGAGATGGGAATCTCACATTAGTACATTTATTATTTTCAGAAACAAATATTTCATTTAAAGAAGGATAAACACTTTGCAAGTATTTTGTTTGGTTCTTGTAAAGTAAAATTGTTGCTACAGTACATTCTTTTTCTCCATTGCACCAAGGTGTATGAGTAAAAAATAGAAAAGTTTTCATTTCAAATCCTGTATGATTGTGTTTCGAATAAAGTGCCGGATGCAAAGGGAGAAGAAATTGGGCTCACTCTGGACCAGTATTTTCAATGTAATCACATGTCAGTGTAGGTTATCATTTTTGTATCAGAACACTGATGATAAACTAATCGGGATAATCCAAACTGGGATTATTTGGATTAATGTGGAAACATCACCCAGATTGAATGATTCAGATAATAATAATCCTTAAATCTGCTATAGCACCTTATCATGGCTTTGAAATGTCTCAAAGTCTTTCACAGGATTTTACTTTTACTAAAGGTTAGTGACTGTTTACTTTGTAGGTGAATGTTGGGCAGCCAATTTGCACACAACACTGTCCCACAAACAGCTATGAAGACAATGACCAATTTTATGTGGGGGTTTGTTGTCCCAGACGCCGTGTGAAACTGCTTTCTTTTTTCAAATACTGCCATGTAATTTTAAACATCTACCAAAACAGACAGATGGGACCTTGGTTTAATATCTTATCAGAAGGATGACACCTGTGACAATGCAACACTCTGCTAGCATTGCATTTTATTGGAGTGTCAGCATAGACTATGAGTTTAAAGTCCTTCCACAGGCAATAGATTCATAGATGCATTGATGGTCTGGCTCAGAAACAGAACATTTGGCCCATGGAGTCCAACTGGTGTTTACACTCTAGGTTTGTCTTATGTAGATCTTATCCCTAGTCCCATATCCCGGCTAAAGATATCGTACTACCAACTAAGATAGGCTGACACCCAGCAACTTTGTGAATACTTTATTCACAAATTATACTCTATTCCTACTGCACCGACAGAAAAGTTTACTGTTTTATATCTGTAAAGTACATGCTCCAGCATATTACTCTGTCTACTCAGGCAAGGATGCCATATTACTATCTTTCTCACGAAAAGCCAGTGTGCTTCCAATAGCACAATTTAATGACAGCTGGAAGTGAATAGTAAACAGATGATTTTTTCTATAAAAATTCAATAAATTACGTTTCTATCAATGTAATTTGCTGTTGATGTTGTTTGTCACTGCACTCTTTATATTTGGGTTTTAATCATTATTAGTTTCAACTGATTTTTTTTACAGCAATTAAGATTTTAATATTTCCATTTTTGAGTAATCGAAATTTGGCCTTTAATTGAAAATTTATATTTTGATTGTTTTTAGGGTGTGAAGCGGTAAAGATTAACTTGCATCAGTGAGGATGCATAATACGAGCTGTCAATGGGCAAAGTCCAAATATTCTTATGGTCTGAAGCTTAAGACCATTGCCTCAAAATTTGATGCTTAAAGTTTCAAGGTTATTACAATTAGAAATCAATAGGGGAGGAAATTGCAGATGTGTTAGTCATAATTTTCCAAAGCTTGCTATATTCAGGAATTGTGCAAATGGAAAATAGCAAATGTCACTCCATTTTTTAAGAAGGGAAGGAGAAACCAGGTAACTACAAACCTGTCAGCTTAACTTCAGTTTTGGGGAAGGTACTAAAATCTCTCATCAGGGACAGAGTGACTGAGCACTTGGATAAGTCTAAGCTAATCAAAGAGAGTCAGCGTTGATTTGTGAAAAGGTCATGTGTGAAAAATGTATTGAATTTTTTGAGGAGGTCACTAACATGATGGTTAGGAAAGTGTCTATGGATGTTGTTGACATGAACTTTCAGAAGGCATTTGATAAGATTCTGCACAAGAGCTTATTAGCAAAATTAAGGTGCATGGAATTGGAGGTAACCTTGCAAAGTGGCTTAATAATTGGTTGGGAAGCAGGAAACAGAGAGGAGGGATATAAGGAATGTTCCTGATTGGCGGGATATGACAAGTGTTGTTCCCCAGGGTTCTGTATTGGGGCATCAGCTTTTTGCCATATATATGTATATAAATGACTTGGATGAGAGTTTCATATCAAAATTTACAGATAACACAAAGTTAGCAGGCACAGTAAATTGTGTAGATGGGAACAGGAAGTTACAAAGGGGCTTAGACAAATTAAGTGAGTGGGCAATACTGTGGCAAATAGAATTTAATGTGGGAAACTGTGAGGTCATACACTATGGATCCAAAAATAGCAAAATAGAATATTTTCAAAATGATGAGAAACTAAGAGCTGTGTAAGAGCAAAAGGATTTGTGTGTCCATGTACACAAATCACTAACAACAAGGTCACAGGTACAAAAGGTTATCAAAAAGGCTAATGGGCTGTTGGCCTTTACCTCAAGGGGAATGGAATATAAAGGAGAGGAACTATATAGAGCCTTGGTCAGACCCCTTCTGGAGTACTGCATTTAGTTTTGGACTCCGCACCTCAAGCAGGATATATTGGCTCTGGATGGGTTGCAGCACAGATTCACCAAAATGATACCAAGGCTTAAAGGGATAAATTATGAGGAAAGGTTGCATTAACTTGGTCTCTATTTCCTTGAGTTTAGAAGGTTGAGGGATGATCTGGTTGAGTTTTTTAAAATAATAAAGGGATTCGATAGGGTACATACAGAGAAACTATCTCCTCTGGTGGGGAATACAGAACAAGGGGGCATAATCTTAAAATTAGAGCTAAGCCATTTAGGAGTGAAATTAGGAGGCAGCTTTTCACCCAAAAGGTGGAAATCTGGAACTCTCTCCCCCAAAAGGCTGTGGATGCTGGATCCATTCACATTTTCAAGACTGACATGGATAGATGTTTGTTAAATCAGAATATCAAGGGATCGGGGCAATGGCGGGTAATTGGAGTTGAGGTACAGATCAGCCATGATCTTATAGAACGGTGGAACAGGCTTGAGGGTTTGAATGGTCTACTCCTATTTCTATATTTCTATTTCAACACCTCCGGAATTTGATAAATTCTTAAATTCAGCTTCATCTTTGAAATGGGTTTTAAAAGTTCTAAATTAAGGCTCTATTGAACAATTTGCCAAATTCTGGACATTCTGAAATGTTCCATAAATAAAGTAAATAATAAGCCAGGTTGATTTTTTTCCCACAAGTGCTTTGGATTTTGAGAAAAACAAATCAGATATCAAATGAAATTGAAGCAAATCTGAGAGATTGAATCAAATAAATAAAAGTACAGACACAGCTAAGGAAATGTCAGCTCCAGATGCTATAAAACTAATTTCATTGAGGAAGGAACTGATATTCTGATGGAACCAGTTCAAAAACATGAAAACATGAGGAAAAGCTTTTTTGGCATGTGAAAGAACAAGCTGCCTCCTAATCAAAAAAACAATATTTAGCAGGATATTGTAACTAAGGTATATTTAGTTTCCCTCTGGCCCAGGGCATTGGGGATCTAAAGCATAGGTAGTAAGACCCCAGGAACCATGTGGAGGAAGTTAGCTATAATGTCAGAGCTTCAAAGAGGGCCCAAAATGATATCTCTTCCAATGAGTAAGATCTCTACAGACAGAAAAAAAGAGGATATCCCAGTCAACAGATAATCTTTAAACCTGTGATTTAAACACCTCAGGCACTGACAGGATCACCATCAATGGAGGCACACTCCACCTTATTAAGCCAGTCCAGAATCTTGCCATCTTATTTGACCCTCAACTATGCTTTCTACCCCACATCCTTGCCATGACCTGCTCTGCCTTACCCCACCTCCACAATATCACCCGGTTCTGCCATTGTCTCACACTGCATGTAGCCGAAACCCTCATACACATATTCATTACATCGAGGCTTGATTATGCAAATTCCTTGCTTGTCGGCCTCCCCGACTCCTCCCTCCATAGGCTGCAGATCATCCAGAACTCTGCAGCCCGTATCCTCTCCCGCACCAGGCTCCGTGACGCTATCACCCCCATCCTCGCCCAACTCCAATGACTTCCCATCACTCAGAGGATACAGTTCAAGATCCTGGTCCTCACCCTCCATGACCTTGCTCCCCCCTACCTCTGCAACCCCCTAACTTTCTACCATCCTGTCCCCTCCCTTCGCTCAGCAGGCTCCGGTCTGCTTCACGTCCACCATTAGCGGGCAGGCCTTCTGCCACTCTGCCCCTACCCTCTGAAACTCCATCCCGCAGTCCCTCCGCCTCGCCCCCTCCCTCGTATCCTTCAAGACCCATCTCAAGACCCTCCTCTTTGACCGTGCTTTTGATCACCCTGCTTCCCCCCCTACCCTCCATCCTCCCCAATCCCGACCCCCAGTTTGGGTCCGTAACACTGACTGTTCAGCACCTTGGGACATCGTCCCGATGTGAAAGACGCTATACAAATGTAATGTTGTTGTTGTTGTTGTTCAACCCTCTCTCTGCACCAAATCAACAGCAAAAAAGTCAAGATGAGTGAAAGGCTAATAATTGAGGGACTGAGATTTATCCCTTCACTACTAATATTTTTTAAGGTACCTCGATATTTTACAGCTAGGAAAATTGAAACATTTGCACAGCTTGGTGAAAGAGCAGGGAAGTGAGACTGATTGGATAGCTTTTTTAAAGAGCTGACACTGGCACGATGGGCAGAATGACCTCATTCTGTGCTGTAGGATTCTATAATTTTGTTTCTCTCTGAATGTCATTAGGTTTTGCTTATTTTGATCAATCTAGGAGATTGTTCCTTTATTGCTCTTTGATCAAAAATGCTTTTTGTAATATTTGTTCTTTCTTGTTTGAAATTTGTATCTCCTTGACCTATTTTCCCGGCTGAGCCTTGAGTAATTTTCCATATTTACCACATATATAAATCACTGTGCTACACAATCATCAACACTGCATCTGGCACCTCTTCAAAAATCACTTACATATGATCACCAAAAGAAGCCTCCGGTTAGAGCTTAGCTGCTATCACTGAATCACTTCTCACTCCTTTCTTCATAGGCCCTTGTTACTTTCAGTCAGTTTTATTTCTTCTGGTTTTAATCAATGAATTAGCTTCTCTTCCTGCTGATTCTCTTTCAATGATTTAATGGAAAACAGTTCAAACATTCAATTGCAATCGATCAGTTGGAAGTCAGAACTGTTTTAAATCGAGCCAAAACTCTCTATTAAGGTGTGTGAAGAAGAAAAATTACAATCGGCACATTTCTTGCCTGTGACCTTTTAACTTTTTTTTTAAACATTTGTCAGTTGCAGTTTCAGCCCCAAGAATAGACTCAACAGCCAAGTGAAGGCCTTAAGATGCAGTAAAAAGGAAACTTGTTGAAGTGACTATTCATTACTTTCGTCAAAAAACTGTTTTACTTTCCATCTCTTGAAGGAAGGCACTTAGTCTTCTTGTCCCATTGATATCCAGTGTGGATTAGAGTAATCCCATTATGTCATATCAGGATGCCAGGGTTCCCTTGTTGACAATGATAAGGTATCCTTGTTGCAAGAGCAGAACTGACATCCTTGGTGGTGCAAAAGTTATCAGATAACTCGGAATGCTGCCCATCATTCTTTTTTTGCTCCCTTCCTCGAGTTGTGCAAATTATTATTCAATGCATAATATAAATTCTGACAAATCCAGGTCAGCAAAGGTCTCACAGATTTCCAGATCCAAGCACGACTTCACAGTTAAGGAGCTAGTGCAACTAACTGCAGGAGGAATCCCTCAAGGAGCTGCTGACCACAAATGAAGATTTTAGTGCTGACTTTAGGCACCTTCGTTTGTTGAACCTGCAGAGATATACATGGATTAATTGGATACCCTGAAAGCTAACCTCCTTTACTCAATTACTACACAATCAATACGGAGTCCTGTAGTTCAGTGGTTAAAGCACTCGCTTCATAAGCGAGAGACCCAGGTTTGATTCCCGGGTAGGGCGAAATGTTGGGCAAGTTTCCTTACTCAACACGTCTCTGTTTACCTCGCAGTAATAAGGAACCCGGTTGTTAGTCGATTGGCGGATCACTTTCTGGGTGTAATAATTCCTTCAAAAAATTAATAATAAATTGGTCACTCAATCCATGACTGTTTGTGAGTCACTGCTGTGAGCAATTGGCTGCCGGGTTTCGCTGATAAAAGATACAGTCAATTCACTTTGCAGTATATTCTGTGAAGTGCTTTGAGATGTCTCGAAGACGTAATAATAATAATAATAATAATAATCCTTGCATTTGATATAGCGCTTTTCACGTCGGGAGGACGTCCCAAAGCGCTTCACAGAATACACTGTAAAGTGAATTGATTGTATATTTGTGGGCAAACGCGGCAGCCAGTTGCGCACAGCAATGTCCCACAAACAGTCGTAGATTGAAAATGACCAATTTATTATTTTTTTTTGATTTTGGAGGGATTATTATTAGGAGTGTGGAGTAAGGAAACTTGCCCAAGGTTTCGCCCTGCCTGGAATTGAACCCAGGTGTCTCACTTGCAAGGCCAGTGCTCTAACCACTGAGCTACAGGACTCCTGGATTTGTCAGAATAAGGCACTATGTCAAATGCAAGGAATATTATTATAAGGGAAGGAAAGTGCTTTCTTCCTCATGGCAAGAAGATGAAGAAACCGTACAGTTGAGTTTGCATAATGTTAAATTGCCTATTGTTATGTTCAACATAATGTTATTCAGTCAAAAATGACTTATTTTATTAAACAAACACCCTTATTACAGTGAAATTAAATAAAAACATTGGATTTTTAATGTTTTATTTCTTATCGTGGAAATTGTAAATGTTTCAGAACTGTCTGGAAGTGTTTGCAAGTGATTATAAGTGAAGTTCCCCTAGTTGTTATAGTACATAAGTACATAAGTGTGAGGTGATACACTTAGGTAGGAAAAATGATAGGAGGCAATATAGACTTGGTAGCTCAACCTTAAGGGCGATGAACGTACAGAGAGATCTGGGTGTTCAAGTGAGCGAATCATTAAAGGTAGCGGGCAGGTAGATAAGGCAGTAAAAAAGGCATTTGGTGTACTGAGCTTTATTAGTAGGGGCATAGAGTATAAGAGTAGGGAGGTTATGGTTAATCTATACAAAACACTGGTTAGGCCTCAACTGTGTCCAGTTCTGGGCACCTTACTTCAGGAAACACATTAAGGCACTGGAAAGGGTGCAGAGGAGATTCACGAGAATGATACCAGGAATGGGGAACCTTAGCTATGAGGACAGGCTGGAGAAGTTAGGACTTTTCCCATTAGAGCAGAGAAGGTTACGAGGGACCTGATAGAGGTCTTCAAGATCAGGAAAGGTTTCGACAGGCGAGATAGGGAAAAGCTGTTTCCGCTGGTAGGTGTGTCTGTGACCCATGGTCACAGTCTTAAGATATCTACCAAAAGAAGCAGAGGGGAGGTTAGAAGAAATGTTTTCACTCAGCGAGTTGTTCAAATTTGGAATGATCTGCCTGAAAGGGTAGTGAAGTCCAATTCGATAACAGGTTTTAAGAGGGAACTGGACAGGTATCTGGGGAAGACGGGTTTGCAGGGTTATGGGGAGAAAGCTGGTGATTGGGGTTAGTGAAAGTGACTTGCTCTGTCAAAGAGCCGACACAGACTCGATGGGCCGAATGGCCTCCTTCTGTGCCATAACATTCTATGAATCTAAAATCTATGAATCTAAAATCTATATATATTGTTATAATTTTGTCTGGTCTGACAGAGTACAACATTAAGCAGATTCGATTGTATACTGGCAGCCGTTCCCAGCTGTTAGAGCGCAATATTTTGGCATCTATTATAGCCATTATTTTTGTCAATATTTTAGATATTTACCAGTATGTGTCAGTAATTTTGGAGTACTATAGCTTCACATCTTTGGGATCAAGCCACAATTGAAAGTCAGGTTGTTTTCCATGAATAGCCTGTTCAATTTTGCATAGGATACAGAAGTCAATGAATATACCTTGTAATTTATTGTGAGTTGCATTGAAATAAAACACTATCATAAATGTCTAGACCATGAGGAAACAAACTTTCAGTTAGTGAAAATTCTTTCAAATCATATATTAACACTTCATTTTGATAACGTCTTATCATGTCAAAGCACTTGATACAGTTAATCACTTTGACTCTTATATGACTAATCTGCTAATCTGCACCAGTAACTTTCCACAAACAATGAGCGAGTGCGATGAATGAACTATTAATCTTCATTTTACATGATTTTGAAAGAGGGAGGAATATTAGCATATTTCTTCAAAATTGTGTCATGAAATCTTTAACTGTCACCTGAACCACCAGCTGCTAAAACCTTGGTTTAAACAATCATCTGACAGACAGCAGCAACTGCATTGTAATGCCAAAGGTAATGAATGGCTCAAACATGCAACTTTCCGATCCAATGCTACAAACACTACCAACTGAGTCGATACATGATACAATTAGTTAAAGTGGACAAGAGGATGAAGGTCAAAAGAGGAATCATCAATCAGATCTTTAAAATATAACTATGGCTTCTGAAAGAAGAAAAGATTCAGGTTTATTTTGACACTGGTATATTGAGCATGCTCCACACCACTGCACTATTCTGTTTCATAAACCATATTATTTGTAGCCTGCATTTCTATTCACAAGGTACAAAGATTGGAGCTCTTTAATAACTTAAAAATATGGTTCCAAGGTTCTGTGCAGGTGCTAAAAAGTGTATATGCAGGACTGTGAAGTGCTTTTATTGGCTCTGATAATATGTGGAGTAGGAAGAAAGCAGGATGAGAGGTTACATAGGTTATATAGAGTAATTTGAAAAGTTGGGAAAGTTTTTGCTGGAACAGAGACAATTAATGGAAGATTTAATAGAAGTTTGCAGGGTTGTAAATGGTCTTTATAGAATAAAGGGAGACCATTTCCATTGATTCACAACAGGGCATAAATCGAGGATCATTGTCAGAGGGGAAAAGAGAGGTTAGAAGAAATTTTACACACAAGGGCTGTTAGAATGTGAAATACCTTACCATGAATGGTTTGAAATTTCAAATCTATAACAGCATTTAAAATGGAATTAATGCCATGCAATCATGATAAATATTTAAGGAAAAATAATATTAAATTTAGAGAAAGTGCAGAGCAGGGCGAATGGGATTAAAGATAATGGGCCCAGTGGGGCAGCAGTACAGAGATGATAGACTGAGTACCTTCCTTTTGTCTATGATTCAATGATTCCAAATATATATCGGGATTTTTGCTCCAAATTGCAATGCACTAGAAACAAAACAACTCGCTCCCGGCAGTATTAATTCAGCGTTATTAATTTGTTATGGAAACTAGTTTACATTATGACTTCTGGAACTCATTCATTAGTATTTTAAACATTACAAAATATGAACACGCTAACACTGGAGCCTTACTTCTGATTAGCAGTAATAATAGTCATAATAATCTTTGCATTTGTTATAGTGCCTTTCAGGTCAGGAGGATGTCTCAAAGTGCTTCACAGGATATAATGTAAAGGGTAGTGACTATGTATTTTCTAGGTGGCAGCCAATTTACACACAACAATGTGCCACAAACAGCCATGAAGGATTATAGGGTGATGCATTTGAATGTCCACCTGAACAGGCAGACAGCACCTCAGTTTAACATCAAAGCACCTTCAACAAAGCAGCACACCCCCCAGCATTACATTGGATTGTCAGCCTAGACTTGTGAGTTCAATAATAATAATAATAATCCTTGCATTTGATATAGTGCCTTATCACGTCATCGAGAAATCTCAAAGCACTTCAAGGATATACTGTAAAGTGAATTGACTGTGCATTTTGTGGGCGAAACGCCCACAATGTTCTGCCGTGGGGCTTGAGCCCACAACCTTGTGACTCAGAGGCAAGAATGCTACCAAATGAGCCACAATGACAACCAAAACAACATCTTTGCTCAATCTTCGCTTCAACCACACACTTCAACTGACTTCCCTCAACCCGCAGAATGGAGTACCGAACCCAAGTGTGAAATTTTCTCTTCAAATGTTAAAATATTTGTGTATAGTTCAAATATTTATGGTCTTAATGTCTCACTGAGCTAAAAGTTTCAATTTGTTCTGTAGCAAATGATTAAAACATTTTTTTCCTTTCAAGTCCCTGTATGCATGCAATAGTTATGGGAAATGAGGGAGATGAGCCAGGAAAGTAAATCCAGGACCAGCACTTGAATAAATTATCGATTATGCAAATGAGGAAGTGTGCAACAACATACACACCACTTTGACAAAATTTTTATTAATGATTCTGGAGGGAGATATACATAGGAAAAAACGATGGGTGGGTTTACTTAAGGCACACCATTGCGTTATTACAGAACCTAACAAATGCGCATGACTGGAAAAGCAACTAGATGTCATTTCCATGGACTTTTTGCTTGTCAAACTGCAAACATACAATAGCACAAATCATATCCAATGTATTTTCAGACACTATATTTGTGCACTGTTGTCTTTCTGGTAGGTTTGACTCCTAAACTAGTAGCAACATGATTTCACCAGCAGCATTACCTAACCCTAAGTCCTGTGAAACTTAAAATGCTCACCAATATTTGAGCTGAATGTCTGCTCGTAGATTCAGTGTGCGATTAAACAACTGTGACTGAGCCTCAGAACTGAAATTGCAGGATAGAATTACAGTAATCTGTACATCCAGTGAAAACAGGAAGGCCTGGTGAATTCTTATTTTGAATTGTAAAATAGATTAAATAATAGAATTCATCCATATGGGTCAAATATATATAACTGGAATTTCTGGCAGATAGGTTGAACATGATGGGAGACAGCGGAAGAGCAGATTAACAGACTGCAGTGTAATATTAGTGACAGATGTGTTTGAGAGATTGCACAAAGTGTGAAGGCATTTCCTCAGCACGTGAAACCCATTTTTAAACATAAGCGTTAATGGGAACAATTCAGAAATATAAAATCAATGCTTTGTTCTTTCTGTTGAAGTGGTACCAAGATGTGACTTTTTTTTAAAATATAAAACAATAAATCTCAGCATATCATTTATATGTTCAAATAGATATTCCTTTGATGAACTGCTTGACTAATGTAGGTATATATCCACTGGAATTACACCACTTAATGTTTGTATTTTTGGATCAGTACAAAAATAACCACATGCACATGACTGGGTTTGGCCATGTCTAGACCTCAGAGATTAGTATTATCTGAAATCAACAACAACAACTTACAATTATCAGAGCGCTTCACACGAGGTAATTTCTCAGAGTCCTGGACACTCGCATAGTTTTATGCCAAGCTGGGGAGAAAGGGGAGATGACCGTAGGCAAGAAATAAGCTTCTTAGCCTTTATAGCTGATATCTGGATCATCAGAGTGCTTAAAATAGCAGACATTTGCGCAGAGTAATGTCCTAGAAACTGCCATGAAGTGACTAAACAATTTATCTAGATGACTGTTGGCCAGGGGACCAGGAGAAGCTTCTATTTTTTTTCAAATAATGTCAGACCTTGGCTTCATCCCTCATTCAAAGGATAGCACTTCTGGTAATGCAGCATCATGAGTACTGCATTAGAGTATCATCTGGGCTATGGGTTAAAAACCTTACATGAGGCTTGAAATTGTCACTACCATTGCATATATTTGTGCAAAACTCTGTACGGTGTAGTAAGTAACATTAATACTTTGTGGCACACTATCTGCACAACATGGTTATCCACAATACAGTGAATAAGAGCAGTGGAGAAAATTTCCAGACAGAAGAAAAAAATCTGAGCAGTTGCATTCCACAAATAATACCCCAAATCCCAGGAGCACATAAACAATTTTTTCTGCCAATTTACTCCCTTTTTATCACCTCCTCTTCTGAACGTGGGAATATTAGGTGGCCATTCAGCCCACTGATCCTATTGCTCTATTTTATTATATCATGGAAAATAGTTAATCCCATTTCCCTATATTTCCGGGTATCTCTTAATACCCTTACTTTCCAAAAATCTACCTTTCCCCCTTTAAAATCCTCCTGTTGAGTCGGTCATTCACTGCATGGCTGTTTGGAATGGAATGCACCCTCTTTCCCTGGAGGGACGCATTCTGCTTACCTAATTCTGGACAGTATTAAGCGCATGTTAACAAGAAACAAGGCTTGGGGGACTCCAGAATGTGCGTTGGATATTTTTGGAGTCTAACCAGCTAAACCTGCACAGTCTGCCATTGAGAACTCTGTCTGACAAGCTTTCTCACTGCTTGTGCAGCTAAGCCCATCCTCCCCGTTAGGGTTTTGGCTTGCAGGGTTAACAGGAGTTGAGTGGGAAGAGACCCTGCAAGCCAATGACTAGTCTGCCCTTTCAGGTCCTGCCGATGAGCCAGGATGGCTGTGCTGTCATCAGCAATGCACTTAAGTACTGAGGGCCTGCCTGGCTCAGGAATTGGGCTAAAGAGACGAATACACAGGATTCGCTTGATTCTAGCACTCCATTGATAAACACATCATCGTAGAGCCAGTTCACCTCCAAGGAGGCCCCACTTCCCCCCCCCCACAGAGGACAATTATTAAATGGTTGTTTGACATCTTACAAGTGCAGATTTGAGCTCTCACGAGGTGGATGCTGGGTATCAGGAACTCCTAGTGAGCTTCCTGGTGGACAACACAACCCAGTATGAAATGTATGAGAGCATTGACACCACACCATCTTCCTGCCCACAGCTCGGACACACATCCCCTCCCACTCAATGATGATTCACCAGTTGGAGGTGCAGAGCTTGAGCAGCAGCTGCTTATCTCTCTGGAACTAATCAAGGTGGATTCCAAGCCCTGCATGTATAAACATGTACTCAAAAACTCGGACTCCAGATAACATCTTCTAGCAGCTGTTGCCCCAAGCCTCAGTATCCTCATCAGCTATATGACGGACATCTACCTTCAGCGAAGTTGGCTGAGCTTTACTTGACATCTTGTGATGATGTTTATTCAGCATCAGCTGTTTAATCCAGGTCCTCATGAAGGATTAAGCAGTTGGTGCTGAGTTGACCATGGAGGGGCATCACAGCCTAGCTTTGATACAACAACTTGTACCAAACAATTGTTCCAATAGTTGTATTATATAATATAAATTAAAGAATAATTAATACTGAAGACTTCTTTTCCACTTGATTTATTTATTATTCTTTCATTCACAGTCAGGAATCACTATAAGACCATTAATATTATTTTTTAAATCTCCAGAATTTTGACTAGAATAAAATAGCTGAGCATAGTTTGTTTCCCTTTCTTAAATTTCAGGTATAAGTGGCATCAATTCACTGGGGCTAAAGGTTTGTATGCTGTCTTCTCTTTTAACTCCAAGATGACTTTAGTTGGTGCACCACATCTTTTAAAATATGGATCAAAGCTGTCAAAATGCTGGCAGTTTGGTTTGTGGCAGGCAGTGTGCATAGAATTGGCTCACAAAATCAACTGGAGTTCTAGCTTTACAGCATGCGACCTTGCTGTTGTTCTTCGCCCACCATGACAATCACAATAACTTGTGAAGCGCTGTCTACTGTATTATGCAGCACTTTAGCAGGGCAGAGAGAATTGATTTTTGTCTCCTCAGGAAACACTGCTGAGAAAATCTTTAGGGCTCCTGGGTCTTCCAGCGCAGCCAAAGTTGCTAATTCCACAGCTGAGCAAAGCTAGGCTCTAACCAGGACACCAAGTGCACAATTTACACCATAGGGCGAAGCTTTATAGAGCTTCCTACATGAACGCTGCAACAGAGAGTGTTAACTGGTCAGCCTCTGATGTGCAATACATCCCCTGTCTTATCAGATATTGAATGCTCACTGTAGAAGGGGGTGGCTCTGTGATCACTTAGACACTGACCTTTATGACTGGCAAAGAAATTCAAAGGTCTTCCGATCATATATCAATACAGATAGAAATATGTTTGAACACAAAGTCCTTTCAAATCTCTCTTCGAGAGTGCTGCTCATCTATCCCTCCACCACTCTGGTGACCTATTCTGACTGTGTGATGTTTGCTAGCAAAAACAAATAGTTTTTTTTCTCGAGGAGGCATCTGAAGTGGGTCTGCTTTCATCTATCTCCATGAGGCAATGAGTGTTACTGGGCTACAGTTTGCGTTCTGTAGTATCACACTATGAAAACGCTGTAATCTGATTTGATCTGCCCTTAGTCCAAATGGGAACCTGCTGTCTCAGTTCTAGATGGAAAAAAAACAGCTTGCTGTTTTTCATAGAGTTTGCGCAGATGAAAGTAACAGTGAAAAAAAGGGCAGAATAGAATGAGCATGTCTGGAGCTGATTACCTTCCAAGCAAGTCTCAAGAGACAGAGAACTAAAACAGTGGGTAAATACACCAGTTCGTACAACTCACGCTTTGATTGAAAGTCACTTTTCACCTCCGCACTCTTGTCCAAAATAGGAAACTCTTTAGATTTATTATTCCTTGGGGAGGAGGGGGTACTGAGCGTATTTTTGTCTGCTGAGAAATTCATGTGATGACGAATGAGTAGTTTCCCTCACTCTGGTCTGGGACATCAGCATCCCCAGGCTCTCACAAAATTAGTCTCATCAATAACCAAAAACGTAGGACCACAGTGAATTGGTATGACAGAATGTGGGAAATATGGATGAAAACAGCTACTAATTGTTGCTATTACATGCTTGTGGCTCACAGTAAATTATTGAATGAACCTTTTCCCTTGATGTATCTGTCAGACGTTTTACTGTGATTATTAACTGAAAGCACAGAAATTTAATATGGTATAAATTTTAAAAAATTCAGACATTTTTCAATTCACGTTGTAGACCATGTTGGGATATGTAAGGGGTGTCAGGAGCAGTGAGGAAACTACAACTGTGTAAGCAAGCTGTTATGTAAGCACTCTGGGACACTACCATGCATGACGGGTGCTATATAAATGCAAGTTGTTGTTACTGTTATGTAGCTATGCCCCTGCTCCAGAGAGAGCTGCAGTCATTTACCAATTGGGTTGATTTATTGAGTTGAAAAATACAACATTTAAAATTATAGTTATCACTGATGCTAATTGTTACTTTGCCAAAAAGGTTGATCCAAACATATCTATAGCTATCGATAGGTTTGGGTGTGAATACTTGCTTCCATGACTTCCGGCCAACAATCCACCAAATAAATTGATCATTGATTCAACAGCACAATGGTTGTTTATGGGATATTGCTGAATGCAAATTGGCTGCCAAGTTCCCTGAGAAGTCATATAGTCTGCAGCCCTGACAAGTCCGGAGTCCTGTAGCTCAGTGGTTAGTGCATTCACCTCACAAGCAAGAGACCCGGGTTCGATTCCTGACAGGGTGAGACCTTGGGCAAGTTTCCTTACTCCACACTCCTGATGTTAATCCCTCAAGAAAAAAAAATAAAATTGGTTACTTCAATCCACGACTGTTTGTGGGACACTGTTGTGCACAATTGGCTGCTGCGTTTCATCCACAAATATACAGTCAATTCACTTTACAATATATTTTGTGAAGTGCTTTGGGACATGAAAGTCGAGAAGACATGAAAAGTGCTACATCAAATGCAAGGATTATTTTATTTATTTATTGCAAGACTCACAGTCATTACACTTTGAGTCAATCCTGTGAGGTACTTTAAGACATCATCCAGACATGAAAGAGGCTATATGCAATGGAAGGATTATTATTAATATTCAGTACAATGGCTCAGTTCGAAGGCTGTTTCCTCAATATCTTTCCCCACTTAAGTTTTCCCTACGATCTTTGATTCCTGTTTAACTGGTCCATTTCTTTTCCTCAACTCCCGGTGGCAGCGTTTTGAATGCTGTTTCACTGAGCAATGGTTGAGCTAAGCCAGTGTCCCATTTCTGTCACTGAATTGTAGATCTTTGTCATAGGAACAAAAATTGAACCACTAAAGTCTGCAGAGGTGATGTTCATTGTCCCTTGTGCAGGGCCATGCGATAACGCAGAGGTGTTGTTGACATGAGGTCTACCAATGCTTTGCTTGACTGCATCTTATGTTGAGTCCCTAATGCTTGTAAAAGCAGGAGTGGGATGATTTGTGAGTGATTCACTCCTATTCTGTGTGGGAGTAGTGTAAAGGAGAGATCTTCAATGCAGAGAACCAAGGATCCATGAGATGATTCATTTAGGAACACAGGAATAGGAGAAGATAATTTAGTTGTCGTGTCTGATCCACCATTTTCCTAGATTGTGGCTGATGTGTAAATCAATCCAAATTGCCTGTCTTTTCTCCACACCCTCTGATACCATTACAAGCCAAGTAATTACCTACTTCCCTTTTAAACATTCCGACAAATCTGCATCAACAGTCCTTTGAGGAAGTGAAATCCACAATCCCACATCTCTGAGTAAAGAAATGTTTACTGAGTTTACTTTTAACAGATTATGTCCTCTTGTTCTGAAATCTGCAATCATGAGAAAGAATGTCCTTTCCATTCTGTCAATTCATTATATTATCTTGAACAGCTTTATCAGATAACCCCTCAACCTCCTCTGTTCAAGGATGTGTAGCACTCATTTGCCCATTCTGTCTTCATAACTAAGACACTTCAATCCAGATATCATTCTGGACATCTCAAGTCCTCCACTGTATTTACTCCAAAATGTAATAACTGTGTGTTTTGCAGACAGATGATATTCTCTTGGATGGTACTTTGTGCAAGTGAGGGGTAGTTGTGGATTTGATCACACTTTTCCACAGACAACGGTGATATTTAAATCCGTGGGATCTGTGAATGTGCACACAAGAAGCATCTGGAAGATAATGTTAATGGTTAACAGCTGCACAAGATAACATAACCCCACACCCCCAGAAGAAAATTGTTGTAGGTCAGAGCCATAAAATATTACAACTGTATTCTGCCACTCTGTTCTGATAGTTGTCTCTAATATAAGCAAACATTTTCAAATAAATTAGCCACACTTAAGCTGACAAACAGTCCAGGCCTCAACCTATTGCCCTACATGGATTTGACAATAGGCACCATGTGATGATACAAATGACCCTTGGTGGAGACAGATGAAAATGGATATGATCGACGTTTCACCATATCATTTCTCACCTGTTGTTGAAGGCTGTTTCCGCATTTTCAATGGATAGCCCTTCAGAAGGTATCCTTCATTATATTGGTTAATATCCTTCCCGCTGTTTCTTTTTAAGTTCCACAGATGGAAGATCCTGTTTCATTGAGTTATTTCGTTAAGCAGCTATTTTGTTCATGAGCACATTTGTAAAAAAATATATAGTAAGGAGATTTGAAGTGGAAGCGAGCAACCTCCTCAAAGTAGACAGAAACTCAAATTTGTCAGACTTTACTTGAAGTATTTACTGTAGGTTATCAAAGTGTCAGCTCAGCTCAGTTGGTAGCACTCTTGCCTCTAGAACAGAAAGTTGTGTGTTCAAGTTTCACGTCGGCACTTGAGCTCATAATCTAGGCTGACACTCCAGTGCAATGCTAAACTGTCAGAAGTATCATGTTTCAGATGAGATGTGAAACTAACAACAACAACTTGTATTTATATAGCACCCCTCATGTATGACAGCGTCCCAGAGCGCTTAACTAAGGTTCCATCTGTCTGGCCTGTTTGAATAAAAGAGGGGAGCTTCTTCCAAAGAAGAGGGAGCTAACAATTAAACAATATATCAAGCCTTGTATTTGATATATGATAATGTCAAAATATCTCAAAGCACTTGATGGGATTTACTGTAAAGTATAGTGACCAAAATGTATAACTGAATGCAGCAGCCAATTGGTGAACAGCAATGTCCAACAAACAGCCCTGAAGGAAATTACAAGTTTATTTTATCTGGGGATTGTTGAATAGAACATTGGGAGAAACTCAGTTCTATTCTCAGGTGGTGGCTTGCAATCTTTAACATTCATATGAATAGACAGATAGGACCTCAGTTTAATGTCTCGTCTCATTGAAGGCATGTCCACACAATGCAGCCAACCCTCAGCGCTGCTTTGAAGTGTCAGCCTAAGATGTGAGTTGGAATTCGCAACGTGGAGGTTGAACCAACAATCTTTTGACTCAGAGAGCGAGTGTTCCCAATCAAGCCAATCTTTAGATTAAAATATGCATAAAGTATGGTTATTTGGGGAGCGGGTTGCAATAAGTTGAAAAACGGACGCATCAATCCGCAAGTATGAAGATATCCTTCTGACATGAAAGATTTTGTATACATATATATGTTGTAAAATACAATAATTTTTTTGTATATGTATCTCCTCACAAGGCTATGGTGAGAAAATATGAAGTGGACCATCCATCTCCTTAAGATGAATGGAAACTTAGATCGTTAGATCTCATTTAGAGTATTGTGTTCAGTTTTGGACTGAGGAAGAATACAATGGCCTTGGAAGATGTCTAGTGACTGAGACAAAATCTCTGGTTTACTCCTGTTCCTATATTGAGTCATCAGCAGGTCCTGGCAACTGGCTGGAGTCACAATGTATGAGAGTGTAAAAAGGTATAAGAAGAGGAGACCATTCAACATATTCAGTTCACCCTGCCATTTCGGTTCACTTCAGCTTAGTTTCATTTGCTCATTGCCTTCAATCAAAACAGACATGCAGGCTCCTGTCATTCTGCAAACCTGGTCTGCTCTGAGCAACAGCCTAACTGTTTGAACTGTCACCACAATCACTCAGCTTCCCAGCGCCAATTTCTTTAACTACTCCTAAATAATAATCCACTTGTTCTTGAAAGTTGCTTTTAAACTCGTCGAATGTTGTGCTATAACGGAAATGCTTTCTTTGCCTGTTGACTCCCAGCTTCCAGCACACTCCAGGATATAAGTATATTGTACATCATAATAATAATAATAATCCTTGCACTTGATATAGTGCTTTTCATGTCTTCTCAACTTCTTAAAGCGCTTCACAGAATATGCTGTAAAGTGAATTGACTGTATATTTGTGGGCGAAACGCGGCAACCAATTGCGCACAGCAATGTCCCACAAACAGTCGTGGATTTAAAATGACCAATTTATTATTGTTTTGTTTTGGAGGGATTATTATTAGGCGTGTGGAGTAAGGAAACTTACCCAAAGTTTCGCCCTGCCGGGAATTGATGCAGGTGTCTCGCTTGCAAGGCGAGTGCTCTCACCACTGAGCTACAGGACTCCACTAATAAAGCTCTAAGGAAGAGTTTTTCAGTAAACTAGGTTCTGCACTCAAACAGCCTAAAATTGCAATCCTTTTGAATCACAATCTGAGACACGCATAAGAAAGGGCCAAATATAAAGTGGCGAAAAAGTCTGCAAGAACAGCATAGGAACATTTTATGGACTTCCCCCACCATCAAAGTACAGGAATACATTGAAAAACGTTCCCCAATGTCCCTGGTTTAATAATTGGAAGTAAGTTTGCACCCAATGGCTCAGAGGCTAAATGCACTTCCCAGTATGATACTGAACTGTAAACATTTTAGGCTCCAAATCCTACTGTTTTAGAATAGGAAAACAGGAAAACATTTCAAATGAAGACTGAATTGAAGAATTCTCCAGCTTTCTCTTTTAAGATTTTAATAGTAAAAAGAAAGTAAGGAAATGATATCTAGTAGAAAAAACGAATAGGAGACATTTTCCATGGTCAACTTCCAAGAGAAATGAAAGAACAAGGTCTAGATTTGAGTAAAAGCTTCAACTGGTTGACTAACAGGATCTGAATGCCATATCAGAAATTCTGATAATATCAGCACAAGAATAAGCAATTACTACCCGTTATTATGAAAATAAGGATCTTAAAGAGAAACATTGATCGAAAACGCTGAACATGTCACCAAGCATCAGAAACAGTAGATTACATATTGTCATCATGTCCAGCCCTAGCACAATCACAGTATCTGATTTGACTTAATAATGCAGCTAAATATATTATTGGACAATTTGTAAACACTTTGATATTGATGTAAAGACCAACTGGTATGAACATCAACCAGCAAAAGTGACACCGAAAAATAACATCGCAAAAATCTGGGACTCTCAAATACATAGATAGAATAGTCACCTATAACATCAAAATATATCATCATAAAAAGCCAACAAGATTGTACATGCATTATTATTGATGTGGCTATCCCAAGTGATTACAAAGTAAGAAATAAGGAACTACAGAAGATCAGGAAATACATTGATCTACAAATTAAATGCAGGTGTATGTGACAGTATAACACAGTAGTTTCTACAATCATTGGTGTAACTGAGACTGTTAATAAGACTATTACGAAATGGCTTGACAAAATATCTGGTAAACAAAATATCAAAAATTCTTGCAGAAAGTAGCTGTTTTAGGAAGTTGAAAGATACTAAGAAAAGTAACATCCATTCATGTGTAACTTGGCAGTGTTATTGGTCTGGCTAACCCATCAACGAAAACCACACCAAAAATACCTCTATGGAGTGATTTGAACTGTACTGACATAATAATAATGCTTACATGTGGTATAGTGCCTTTCACTTGGGGAGGACATCTCAAAGCACTTCACATGATATACTGCAAAGTATAGTGACTGTGTGGTTTGTGTGCGAACTTTGTAGCCAATTTTCGCATAGCCATATCCTACAAACAGCTATGAAATGAATGATCAATTTTATTTAGGCCCATATTGGCTAACTCCCTCTTCTTTTCGAGGCTTTTCACTTACCTTTGGGTGAGTGACAGATTGTTGACATTATTTGTGTTGGACTGGTATTACTGCGGTGTATGGTTATAAACAGAACTAGTGGCCTAAGTAGGAGAGTGTTGTGTGCATAATAAGAAACAGCTGAGAAACATTTATAGCAAATACATGCTTAGGAAAATGGATAAGCAAAGGAATAACTT
The DNA here is from genome assembly GCF_018977255.1 of Callorhinchus milii. NCBI lineage: Eukaryota > Metazoa > Chordata > Chondrichthyes > Chimaeriformes > Callorhinchidae > Callorhinchus > Callorhinchus milii. The sequence continues at coordinate 51,268,560 of NW_024704743.1, read as the reverse complement.
TAGCAATGGGTTTAGATTCCTTTAAACACACTGATAGATTTAATGTACAGTGACACTGGGTGATAGTGGGATCTAATATGTAGTGATTCACAATGAGAGGCTCTAATAGTGATGTTGAAATGCAAATAGTAACTGAAAATGTGGATCTAGATTTATCGTTGTGCAATTGCCATGGTCCAGTTTGATTCACTTCTGGTTACCGTTAGGTGTTGCACCTGTTTCACCCACAAAATATGTACAGTAAATTCACTATACAGTATATTCTGTGAAACGCTGTGAGACGTCTCAAAGATATGATATATATATAACGAATACAAGGATTATTATTATAAATGTTTGACACCATTGAGATCATTTTGTCTATATGACACTTTTATGATCCAGTTATAACTTTGTGGCATTCTGACTTAATTTTTAATTCTCTCAGTGATGGTGAAATTTTTTTGTCAGATAGAGATAGAGCACAACAAGAACCCATGTATACAGCCCACTATTTCAAGGAGTACAATCCAAATGGAGCCAAAGGCCCATGACTGATCAATGAGGGAGATGATCCTAATAAAGAGGTGACAATCTGATGTTTAATAATAGATTTGATAATCATCTCCGACTGTTACAAACCCTTGCACTTTTCCATCCTTTCTTGGAAACTGTTTGTGAGAGTGAACATCTCTTCCCCTGATGTCGGCACAATAATGTTGTCCAAAGTCTATCGTCACACTTTGTGGGCCCGACCTTTCTATTTTACCCCAGAGGGAGGGTTTGAGTGCTGCTTTCACAGGATATCAGTTGACTTATGTCAGTCTCCTGTTTTAGCTGCTTTCAAACACTGATCACTGTAATTGGTAGCAGTAACAGAGCAAAGAAATATCCAGGCCCAACCATTGTGCTGAGGACATGGGGATGTTCACACCCACAGGTGATCTTTAGAAATAGATGGAATAATGAATCATCACGAACAGATCATATATCACGTTCAATAATTATTAAATGTTCAACTACAATATGTTGTTGGACCTGTGAAGTGCTTTGAGACGTCTTCCTGACATGAAAGATGCCGTATAAAAGGATTATTATAATATTATGAAATGCCACATTTTTTCACCCCAAAGTTTTTTTTATCAGACTGAAGAACTAGTTGATAACCAACTGAATTTATCTTGCAAGTCAAGAGGCAATCTGCGAATTAATGACTTTGGAGCTTATATTCAGAGTGCTGTAAATTTTTATTCATACTTGCAGCGATGCAGAAAATGACAATGTGGTATTAAGGGTACTTTGGGTAGCATTAATGCTGGTTCACAAATTCCAATGCAAATTTAATAATATAGATGGTGATTCTCCAAAGGTCAGTAAACTTAAGGGCCTCAGAGTCTAGGAACATCTTATTCTCTGCTGATTTGAGAATTCATGGGCCTCAACGGTGTGAGTTTAGAATGTGATTTTGCAAAGGTTCCTAAATTTAAAGCCCTTCTAAGATTCACCCCTAAAATGTTTTACGCCAGAGGTGGTGATCGCTGAACAAAAATTGCTTTATTTATTAGAAGACCAGTTCCAGCAGAAATATATTACACTGCTTATTCTCATTAGTTATGTAATGTACTCCACGAACCCTATACACACCAAGTGATAACAATACAAATAGACTAAAAACAATCCGGCATAAATCAACTTGCAACGTTTGACAAAACTTGCAATCGAAAATAAGTGTGCATAGTTTAGCAACGATTTGCATTTTTATAGCGCCTTATCTCATTCAAATGTCTCAAAGTGCTTCAGAGGTAATTACTATCAAGAGCAGTGACTGTTTTTTGAAGGCAAACATGATAATTATTTGCACTGGTGAGGTCCCACTAATAGCCATGTGGTGAATGATCAATTATTCTGGATGATTGTTGGCTAGAACTTATGAGAACCATTCGATTTTTGAGAAACGGTTGTATTGCTATTGGAGGGGCGGTTGCAGATCTGGCTGTTCAATAGCAATAAAAATACAGTATTCAGTGCAGTGCAGCCGAGCTCTGTGTGTGTCGCTAGCTGGGTAAATGCAGACCATTCCTCAGCCTCCTTGCAAAGCAATTTCAAATCAGTTTCAACAGTTGTGTGGATGAAGAGAGAAAAAAGGGACTAACAAGTGCTTGAGGGACAAATGGTACTGTAAATAGTACCTCACATAGGAATAAATATCTTGGGATGTAAACTGGAAGAGACACCCTTTACGTCTCAAGGCACTTTTTCTGTGTGAGACACTGGAGTACAGGGAGCCAATCTGCTTTGTCAACTGAACCCAGCCTAATTATAAAATAAAAAATAATCTTTGCATTTGATAAAGCACCTTTCATGTTGGGAGGACTGATCAAAGAACCTCACAAAGTGTAGTGACTGTGCATTTTGTAGGCAAATGGTATAGCATGCAATATTTTTCTGCTGTGACTCGAATATATACAGTGCGAGCATAGACATTGTTAATGATATGATTGAGCAGTTCTAATCCCACCCCCCACCACACACACACACACACATGCACGTGCTCACGCACAATCACATGATCTTCTCCAGCAGCTCCTTAAATAAAAGGCTGCTGCAAGGTCATCATTAGATTGGTGTAGCTTCCATTTTCCTCAATGTTTGCTGGATTTGTACAGGGAATGCACTGTGTATAATCCAAGGACAACTAAAAGCTTTCCTGCTGTGACCTAGCATAGTGAGAATTATTTTCCCTGTTGTTCCCTGGCTCCCTCTCATTCAAGAATTCGGTGATCTCCTGCTTCTCATCACTGTTCTGTAAGATAGCTTCAAGGTTGGAGACACGAGCTGAATATTTTTCTCCATTGTCAGTGAATTTACTGATCCTTGGCGGTAAGATTTATAATGGGATTTTAGCCAAGGTTGGTAAATTTACAAGTGAGTATGAAGAATACTCCTCGGAAGTTTCAGATCAACTCTGATGGTACACAAAAATGTTGTGTATCAGGAATTAAAAGTGTTTCAATTTGATCGGGAATTTTCCTGCTGCAAAGCACAGGGTTGTTAGAATGTGGAATAGTTTGCCATCAACATTTCTTGAAGCTGACTCCAGAACATGATTTTGAAAGGGAATTGGGTAAAATTGATGCAATAAAATATTTTAGGTAAAGAGCAGTGGAATAGGATCAGATGAGACATGAGGGAGGGATTAGAACTGGTAACTCTATGGGCAAAGAACACTGAAACGGGATTAGAGTAGACAACTCCAGGAGGGAAACCAGCACCATCACAGACATGATGAACAAAATGGTCTACTTTAATGTTGTAGCTTTCTTGCATTGTGAAGCTATTTCAAAAGCATTAGAAATTGAGATATCATTTCCATTATATATTATAGGACTTTTATATGGAAACATTGGGAAATTAGTAGTAGTCACAGCTTTGTAGGTATAGCATCACAATGCCGAAGTGAAGCGCAAAACAGTTTCAATTTACTTTCTTGAGTTCTGAAAACAACACAAAATCTAAACAAAATTACATTTTTATTCATTTTATAGCTTACCACCTGTGTTCAAATTGTTGTGGACTGCCATGATATATTAAGCAGCTCCACGTGAGCAGGTCATAACTCATGTCTTCATCATCAATAATCTTCTAGTTAGTCTCACTCATGAAAGTATTTGTCAAATTCCGTGGATGCCGGGGACATATCTTCAGCATATTTTTTTTTAGTCAGTCAGGTGTCTGACGCATGTGGAAACCCATCATCATGCTTAAAAATATCCAAAATAGATTGAGAGTTCCATGTTTCCCACCTAACATGGAAATCCCAGTGTTCAGAATGAAATGCTTTTCATGGAGGGTCACACCCTGCTTACATAATTCCAGAAAGTATTAACAACAACAACAGCAACAAGTTGCATTTATAGAGTGCCTTGCACGTCAACGGACCTCCCAAATTGCTGGGCAGTGAAGGGTTTGCACCTGAGTTGGGGTTTGAAATCACGAGCGGTGGAGGGCAAGTGGTGTGGGGGAGGAAAGATGACCAAAGGCACAGTTGAAGAGGAAATTATTGAGACTGGCCTTGAAGGAAGCAAGGGAGGGGGCAAGGGGATAAGACCGAGTGGCTCCAAGGTGAAGTCCAGAGGGTGGGGGCAGAAGGGCTGAACGCTGATGGAGTGGGCAGTTGGGAGGACGTGGAGCAGTCGATTGCCATCCAAGTGTAGACATAAGGGGAGACACAACCGAGAGGGCTTTCAAGCTGAGGACGAGGATCTTGACTCAATCTACAAGGTAGCAAGAGCCAAGTCTTGGGGAACCCAGAGTTTGTGTTAGTGTACTGCTGAAGTCTAACCAGCTAAAACTGCATAGCTTGCCAATTGAAAGCATTGTCTTGTAAGATTCCCACTGTTTGTCCAGCTAGAACCATCCTACCCGTTAGATCTTTGGCTTGCAGGGTTAACAGGAGCTGAGTAAGAAGAATCCCTGCCCTCAGTAACCCCTATTCTGTCCTTCCAAGTCCTGTCAATGAGATAGGCTGGCTGATCTGTCATCAACAGTGCCTGTAGTATTTTGGACCTGCCTTCTTTAGGAACTAGACTACCAAGACTATCACAGAGGATTTACTTGATTTACAGGTGAGTATGAAGGCATGCTCTGCACCATCTTCAGTATATTGTTGCTCATTCAGGTTACATTCTGTTGCCAGGCATGTCACTTAAGAGACAGAAAGAGACTATTGATGTCCGCTCATTTAATGACCAATCTCTCTCGCTAGTTACAACAACTTGCACCTATTCGCTGCCCTTCGCACCTCAGAACATTTTATTTTTTTTAACCATTATTTGATTTAACTTTATTTAATTTTCTTTGTTGCATATTCCGGGGTCCTTAATCCTTGGGCTCTTGCCAACCTGTAGCTCAGTGGAGTCCTGTAGCTCAGTGGTTAGAGCACTCGCTTTGCAAGCGACAGACCTGAGTTCAATCCCAGGCAGAGGGCGAAACCTTGGGCAAGTTTCCTTACTCCACACAGAGCCTAATGATAATCCCTCCAAAACCAAAAACAATAATAAATTAGTCATTTTCAATCTACGGCTGTTTTTGGGACATTGCTGTGCGCAATTGGCTGCCGCGTTCGCCCACAAATATACAGTCAATTCACTTTACAGTGTGTTCTGTGAAGCGCTTTGAGACGTCCTCCCGACGTGAAAAGCGCTATATCAAATGCGAGGATTATTATTATTATTAACCTGCTGTCCACCTTATTTAAATAGGATGAGTCCCTCCATTCCTGTAGCTCAGTGGTTAGAGCACTCGCTTTGCAAGTGAGAGACCTGAGTTCAATTCCAGGCAGAGGGCGAAACCTTGGGCAAGTTTCCTTACTCCACACGCCTAATAATAATCCCTCCAAAAAACCCAAAACAATAATTAAATAGGTCATTTTCAATCTACGACTGTTTGTGGGACATTGCTGTGCGCAATTGGCTGCCGCGTTCGCCCACAAATATACAGTCAATTCACTTTACAGTGTGTTCTGTGAAGCGCTTTGGGACGTCCTCCTGACGTGAAAAGCGCTATATCAAATGCAAGGATTATTATTATTATTATTATTATTAGAGCCAGTTCAGTTCCATTGAAGCCCTGCTTAACTTCCCCCCGAGGAGTATAATCATTAGTTGGTCATTTGATGTACAAAAACACAAGTTTGAGCCTTCACTAAGTGGATGCAGGAACTCCCTGCAGCACATCTCGGCATGAAATGATGAGAGCATTCCCACCATCTTCCTGCCCACAGCTCGGAGACATATTCTTACTCACTAATTAAATGTGCAGTATTTGAGCAGCAGCTGGTTACCTCTCTCTATGTACCAATCAAGTTGGATTTCAAGCCTTAGATATATGAACATGTGTTCACAAACCTTTACTCCAGGTAACTCCTTCCAGCGACTATCATCCCAAGCTTCAGAATTTCCTCATCTGCTATTTGACGGACATGTGCCTTAAGTGTGGTGGTTCTACAGATCCAAGTGCAATGGGGAGTACCAGGCATGCTTTGCACCATCTTCTGTATATTGTTGCTCAACTCTTCAGACCAGTACAATAAACATATATAAAAAAAACTTCCAATCAGCTGAAGCAGATTTGATCAGGAGACAAAGTATCTCAATCCTGAATGAATCTCCTTCATGTCAACGGAAGCTTTTTTACTTGTTTTTGTACTGAATCGAATAGCTGAGCAACAATATACTGAAGATAGCATTATTAGCTCCCAAGTTTGCCTCAGTGATGGGCTTCCAGTCACAATTCAGGCTACAACTATGGACCCTTCATTTTTTCAGATCTATTTGATTTAGTGTTATCTCACAAAGGTATTGTGGAATCTAAACTTTGGTAGTGATACCCCCAGAGATGTTTCTAAAGATTAGACCTGAAATGAAGTTCACTGCTATTGTATCTTATTCGCATGGATCTGCCATATTATTTATCTTTCAAATTCATACTTCTTTGGGCTTTACACAAGTATTTTGTTCACTGAAAAAGCCAGGTTCTTTTTGTTAGAATAAGCCCTTCATCCAGATTTCAAAGCGAGTTGGATTTTCATAAACCATGTGGAAGAAAGGCCTTCAGTGCACATGTTTCAGGCTGTCTCAGTTACTGAGCCCACATGTGTTCTTTTTAAAAAAAGAATGTCTAGTCAATCTGAATATGCTCAAAAGCTCCAGGCTGTGCAGTCTTGGTTTGTCCTTGTGTGTTTTCCAGGAATCTATTTCAAACATACCTAAACTGTGCATTGTTTCCTGCTTTTCATTTTCCCTGACGTTCTGTTTAGTTTGATACTTGTGACTCTCACAGGTTGCCTCAGGTACTGCACACTTCCAAAGATTATCTTCACTTCCATTCCACTTCTCCCCACCCCCACTCCACCATTCCGCCCTATCCCACCATCAAAAATTCATGAATAGGATTCATTTTAAACCCTTTGTTTGCTTGGTGAATGTGCTGCAGTCGAATGCCAATCAGTTAAGCTGCAGTCACAGGGTTTTGATGGTATGTTATTCGTGCTACTTGTATGAGTAACAAACCAGAGCAAAAGGTATTGTCTATGATATTCCATAGAAAACTTTACGACCTGAGCTCAGATTGAGGCCAGACTGGTTGGATGAAAATCTGCCCTATCTGTGGACAATAAGAGTGCTCTGGAAAATTAGTTTTTTAGAGAAACCTGACCCAGTGTTTGTATGTGTGAGATCACAGTACAAAGAAACCCTTAATTCAGCAGTAAATTGTCAGTCTCTCTCAAAGAGGCCAGTGGATGGCTGCTATGACAAATGGAAAAGAGACACACTTGTTACAATATAGGATGCGCATTCTGTCAGTTTGCCTCAATTGGTAGCATTGTCACCTCAAGTAAGAAAAGTATAGATTCAAGCTTGAACTCACAATCTAGGCTGACACCCCTATACCTTGGATGAGATGGCAGATAAAGACCCTTTCTGTTGATTCAGATGGATGTTGAAGATCCTATGATGTGAAGAAAAGCAGGGAGCTCTCATGGTTTGATGGTCAGTATTCCTCCCCCATCCATTTCACCAAAAAGTAGATTCACACATTTTTGTTCATTGCTGTTTTAGTTAAGTTGCTGTCAAGTTTGTCTTCATAACACCATTTCATCTCACTCAGTTGCAATATTCACATACTTGGATTTGGTGCACAAATTCTAACTTTTAGTTGAGAATAGCATGTATAGGACCCCAATGTATGAATTGGTTTGAGACATTTTGATGCAATAAGGTGATATATCAAATCCAATTAATATGTTTTTATTGCTCTTTTAAAATTGAATCTGAGGCACAGGGATAGAAGGAGTTTTTGTCTGAATATAGCCATTGCTATACCTGACTTACGGATGCTGGAGGTGGGTGAAAAATGTTCCATTTCCCAACACGAGAATCTCTTGTCTTTATTCATTTTTGGTCAGCCAGAAACCCATCACCACTTAAGAGTATCCAAACCAGACTGATAATTACATTTCTGTATGCTTCCCTGTGTCTGGAATGGAATGTGCAGTCTCTCCCTGGAGAGACACAATCTACTTATCTAATTCTTGAGAGTACTAGGCACAAGTTGGCAATAGCGAGTCTTTAGGACTTGAGAGTGTGCATTAGAATATTGTTCAAGTTTACCTAACTTAAACTACATAAATTGCTATGGAAAGCAAGCTTCTGTCCTGCGAAACTATCTGTCAAGCTTCCTGTTCTTTCTTAGCTAGGACCACTGTGTACTTGTTAGGACTTCGACTTGAACGGTTCGCAGGAGCTGAGTGGGAAGAATCACTGCTTCTGGTGAGTAGTTTGTCCTTCCAAGTCCTACCAGTCTACCAAGGCTGCCACAGAGAATTGAATCGATTTCCGCATTTTATTTCCAAGCATGTCCCCTTGTAAGCAGCTGAGTTCTAATGACACCCTTCCCCCTTCCCCCCTCACTCTCTCCACCCCCTTCCTCACCTCCCACCCTCCCCACCCCCCCTCCCCTCATACTCATCTTTAAGAACACAACATTTACCAAGAAAAGGTATTTGGAAAAGTTCATGGAGAAAATGTCCAAGACTTTTTGGCCTCTCCCTACCTGTAAATTTCAAACACATATTTTACCCTTTCTATTGGAAATCAGGATCTTGTAAGTCTGTGAAGTTTTGTGCTAAAACATTGCCAGCTGTTGATGGTTACCTTTGAGCAAGGTCGTTAAAATTGTATGTAAAATGTACTTATGATCTTTGCCAGAACAGTGGAATAGGAACTAAGACGAGAATGATCCAATGAGGATATACTGCACTTCACAGTGTCTGGTACATATTGTATCAGTCTGTTTTGTCAGAGAGGAAGACTCAATGCCTTGAAAATGAGTTTGTTATGTTTTTCATGCAGGGTAAAAGCTTTTATAAGTTGATGTGTTAACCATCTGGAAGAACGATGGCCACAAAAATAATAACACATTTCTGTAAATCCAGCACTTCCCATCCAGAAGCAATGGTTAAGAGCAGCCTTTCATGTTTCAGTCAATGTTCATGGGATTTAGGCACTGGACACAATACATTCTTCACAGTTCAAACTCAGAATTTTTTGGATCCATAAATAAAATAACCAAATGCTCTACTTGTAGATTTAGTATTTCTTCTACTGTTTCGATTTCTGTTCTACTTCCACCCATCTCCATATTTTGGCCTATGAAAATTGTCTGGATAAAGATCATTGATTCCTTTGCTGCTAATTGTTGGTTGACCTCTGTGATTACCCTCCAGAGGGACAGTTTCAAAAAGGATAAGACATGAGTGCCAATGTGTATCCTTTCTTGACACTGTCCCTGCCCCCACACACACACATTTCCTAGCCTCTTCACCTATTGAGAGATGAATTGACTCATGTGAGACAACCAATCAACACCACCAATAAATTGCATTTCATGTTGGGATGACACTGATTGTCAATGGTTTGCACCCAAGCTGGGGGTTGGAATCAAGATGGGTGGGTACAAAAGTGATAGGGGTGGGAGGATGACCGAAGGCACGGTCAAAGAGGAAGATCTTAAGACAGCCCTTGAAGGAGGCAAGGGAGGGGCAAAGCTAAGGGATTCCAGGATGGTTTTCCAGAGGGTGGGGGCAGAAAGACTGAAGGCCTGATCGCAGGTGGTGGGGTGCTCAGGGCTAGGGCTATAGAGTGAACTCGTGCCCGCCGAGCAGAGAGTGCGGGAAGGTTTGTAAGACGTTAATGGGGAGGAGCAAGATGTGGAAGGTTTTGACAGTGATGACAAGGATCTAAAGCTTGATCCTTTTGGAGATGGGGATCCAGTGAAGCCCAGCGAGGATGAGAATGATCGCCTCATGGAGCTTTGTACGTGAGAGTACATGAGCTGCAGAATTCTGAATAATCTGCAGCTTGTGGCAGGAACAGGTGTGAAGTCTGGTGAGCAGGCAAGCCAGTACATGATGATCCAGTGAAAATGATGAAACTCATCTGGGTTGTGGTTTGTACATGCAAGTGTTAACCAAGAGAAATGAAATTGTTTATCCAGAATGGTTGCTGGCCAGTCTGCAGCAGCATAGAATAAATACAAATGGAAGAAAGCCACAAGCCTCTTTCAGTCTTCGGTGGTTGTGTTTGTGTGGTGGCAGACTTAATAAATCAAATATCCAATGTGTTCACTTGCAATCAAGGACTAGAATTTCATAAGATCCTGATGTTGTCCATGTATAAAGCACATACTGTAGAATAGGCATCTGACTGTAAAATAGGTGCTACAAGAACATGCCCCAAGCTGTAAAACAGAGGAAACAGGAAGCACTGCAACTGCATAGACACTAACAGAACCTGGACTGTACACATGATTTTTCAAAAGACTCCCCCATCTCTTAATTTAGTTTCTAGCCCAAGAGCTGAAAATGATGGGAGGAGGAGGCAGAGCCAGGATAGAAATTGAGCAGGAGTCAAAATTAAGTGGGAATTTACAGCCACATCTTATGCTGTGGGTCAAGTTCATAATGACCAAACACTTGCTGATTTGGACACATTTACTTTATGATACTCAAGTTGGGATGAAGTGTGAAAGTTTATTACACAAACAATGCCAGCAATTTATATTTTTGTAGCTCTCTTAATGCAATATAGTGTCTCAGTGTCCTTAATTAAGAATGAAATAAGAATATGCAATTAATTTGCTCTACAGAATCAGAGCAGTGCTTCTCACTACTTACCCAGTTTCATTATTGCATTTCATACAACCTCATGCTTTGGAAACATCTCTGCATTACATAATTATCTCTATCAGCAGACACTTTAATCTTTTACAACATGCATTGTTACCTTGTCTTAATATATAATAATGTTCCTTGCAGTTGGTATAATACCTTACCACTCATCACGACATTTCAGTGTGCTTTATCGGATTTTACGATAAAGTATAGTGACTGTATATTTTGTAGGTGAATGCAGCATTCAACTTGCATATAGCAATGTCCCTCAAACAGCCCTCAAGTGAATAACCAATTTTATCTGAAGAATTGTTGGCCATGATACTAGAAGATACTCCCTTCTCTTGTTGAATAATGCTATGGGATCTTTAATGTCAACCTGAATAGGAAGATGGGAGCTTGGTTTATCGGCTTTTGTGAAAAAGATTATCTCTAACAATGCAGTGTTCATCTAGTGTCAGCTTGGACTATGAGTCAAAGTCCCAATGTGGGGTTTGAACCAACAACCTTTTGACTCAAACATGAGAGGGCTACCAACTGAACCAAGCGAACAATTTGAATAGATATATTTTAATCCTATTGGAACCACTTCTGCCAAAAAGCAGAACATTGTTACAGGTTAACCACTAGTTTCAATCAATGTAATCTAGTACAAACTCACATTAACAACAACAACAAGATTACATTTGTATAGCGCCTTTCACGTCGGGAGGATGTCCAAGGCGCTGGACAGAGCACAGCATTTCAGACCCGAGCTGGGGTTGCGGGGGTAAGGGAGGGGAGAGGAAGCGGGGTGGCCAATGGCATGCTCAAAGAGGAGGGTCTTGAGACGGGACTTGAAGGAGGCTAAGGAGGGGGCGAGGCGGAGTGACTGGGGTATGGAATTCCAGAGGTTGGGGGCAGAGTGGCTGAAGACTCTCCCGCCAATGGTGGGAAAATTGGTTATTCAATTAAATGGATAAATTATCATTATTATCTGGAATGATACTTATTGAAGTCTGAAAACTTCTTATAACTCATCTTTAGTGAAGTACTAGTCAGAAACAAGGCCAGAAGTTAGAAGTTGGCTGCAGTGAGTCTGATATAGGCAAAGCTTGTTACACTAAGGTGTAATCATACTGAATCATCTCACTCCTGAATCTTCTGAGTACAGGATTGTCAAGTATTTTGGGGTCAATCTAAAAATAGAAATTTTTATTTTGTATGGCATTATAAAGACCCAATAAAAAGATAACAACAACATATTGTTTCATGACTAAGAGAGTTGGGCCATTGGCTATTTTCCATATTTGGGCTGTTTCATGTTCATCAGTCTAAGCTCTGGCTTTATGACAAGTAAGAATATTTGTTTTTACATTGTAAAAATGTAAGCAAGATTCTATGCTTATTTCAAATAGATTAGAAGTTGGTACTTTGCTATTCATCCAAAATAATTTACTAGTTCTCCATGGAGGTCAAATACAGGCATCCTCTGATCCATCAAAGAGAAAGAGATGGAAATTGTGATATGTGATATGTTAATTATTACTGGAGGTAATTTGTACATCATTGATAAATGAGGTCAACAAAGCCAGTCAATAACTAATGACCATGTCTGCTGTCCAAATCCATCTCAACGGTTGGGTGAGCTGGGATGGGGTTCCAATGAGTCAGTCTGGCACAGTTCCAGCACAACTTCTCTATTGCAACTTGCAGGTAGAAATTCCATAATATTTGATACCTACTTCAATAATAATAATGAAAATAATAATAATCATTGCATCTGATATAATAATAATTATAATAATAATAATAATAATCCTTGCATTTGATATAACGCTTTTCACGTCGGGAGAATGTCCCAAAGCGCTTCACAGAACACACTGTAAAGTGAATTGACTGTGTGTTTGTGGCGAACGCGGCAGCCAATTGCGCACAGCAATGTCCCACAAACAGTCGTAGATTGAAAATGACCAATTTATTATTGTTTTGGTTTTGGAGGGATTATTATTAGGCTCTGTGTGGAGTAAGGAAACTTGCCCAAGGTTTCGCCCTGTCTGGAATTGAACTCAGGTCTCTCGCTTGCAAAGCGAGTGCTCTAACCACTGAGCTACAGGACTCCACGCTATTATAGCGCTTTTAATGTTTTCTAAACATCTCAAAGCGCTTCACGGAATATGCTGTAAAGTGAATTGACTATTTGTGGGCGAAACGTGGCAGCCAATTGCACACAGCAGTGTCCCACAAACAGTCGTGGATTGAAACTGACCAATTTATTATTGTTTTGTTTTTTGGAGGGATTATTATTAGGAGTGTGGAGTAAGGAAACTTGCCCAAGGTTTCGCCCTGACTGGAATTGAAGCCAGGTGTCAAGCTTGCAAGGTGAGTGCTCTAACCACAGAGCTACAGGACTCCATAAATTAAGATCAACAACTCAATTTGGAGAGTAAATTGGAATGATTGTTAAAATACATCCAAATTTCTGTAAATTAGTGCAAGATTTCTTCAGGGTATGGTGGTCATGTTCAACCAATACAGAGGGCCTGAAATATCCATGTTTTTTTTGTGTTTTTATTAGACATCTGAAATTATGTTATTTTGAGAAGCCACCGACAGTGTCTATTTATGGCTCATTGGAAAAAGATGATGATGTTCACAAGGTCACAAGATCACAACAGAAGTTATATGAAGCAGGCCTTTTGGACAATTTGATCTCATCCTTCCAGAATATCCACACTTCCATCTTCTCATGACACCATCAAGCTGTTTTTAAATAAACTAATTTGCTGCCTGAATCACTTCCTGGTAACCTGCTGATGTAGCATTGGTGAAGAACTCCACAGAATTGGGAGAATTATATCCATTCACCATCAGGGGAAAAAAATAGAAAGAATTAAGAAATATAACAGTAATGAGGTGCTTCTACAGTTATGCAGAGGGCTAGCCAGACATCATTTTTAGTACTATGATCAGTTGTGGGCATCCAATCTTAGAGAGGTTATAACACAAATAATAGACTTTGATTTTGATATTGCACTGCAGCACATCAATGAAACATCTCATGTACTTCAAAGTATTCCACTAAAAAGTGCAGTGATTGTATATTTGTGTAACCAATTATACATTAGCCTTAGAGGATGTCCAGCAATAGCTCATCACTCGACCACTCTATCCTCATTCACTGCCTCTCCTCTCACCTCAACCTCCACGGCGCTGTCCTTGATTGGTTCAACAACAACTTGGATTTACAACAACAACTTGGATTTATATAGTGCCCTCCATGTCGGATGGCATCTCAGAGCACTTTAAAGTAACGGATCCTGGTGCCGAGCCAGGGGGAGGAGGAGGAAGGTAACCAAAGGCGAGGTTGAAGAGAAAGGTCTTCAACAGAGACCTGAAAATAGGAAGAGAGGGAACAAGGCGAAGAGAGTGAGGAAGGGAATTCCAGAGCCTTGGGGCATAGTGGCTGAAGGCAAGGCTGCCGAGGGTGGAGCGGAGGATTCGGGGGACAAGGAGGAGGCCATACCCGGAGGAACGAAGGCAATGAGCACTGTTTTGAGGAGAGAGGAGGTCAGAGAGGTAGGGGGTGTGCAGAAGAGTGGAGGGATTTGAAGACAAGGGTGAGGTAGTGGATGGGAGACCGGTGAGGAGGGCATTAGAACAGTCCAGCCGAGAGGTGACAAAGGCATGGACTAGGGTTTCAGCGGCTTTCGGAGAGAGGTATTGGGGGAGGTGGGCGATGCGTCGGAGGTGGAAGAAAGCGGTGCTGGTGAGGGACTGGATGTGGGAGAGGAAGGATAATTGGGGGTCGAACCTGACGCCAAGGTTGCGTACGGGTTCGGAGAGTTTTAGGGGGAGATCGGATAGGTGGAGGAGGTGAGAGCTGTGAGATTTTAGACATTGACGAGAGCCAAAGATTATGGCTTCCGTCTTGTCAATGTTCAGCTGAAGGAAATTTGCGCTCATCCAGCCCTTGAGATCTGACATGCAGGCTGACAGAACATCAGGGGCCTGGGGGTTGCAAAGAGAGGTGGAAAAATAGAGTAGGGTGTCGTCCGCGTACATGTGGAAATGTACCCAATGTCTACGGATGATATCCCCAAGAGAGAACATGTAGATCAGAAAGAGGAGGAGGCCAAGGATGGATCCTTGGGGTACCCCGCAGGTAACCGGGTGAGAGAGGGAGGAGAAGCCATTTGTGCAGATGTACTGCTGGCAGTTTGTGAGGTAGGACTTGAACCAGGTGAGTGCGGTCCCACTGAGGTGGATGACGGAGGAAAGGCGGTGGAGGAGGATGGTGTGATCAACTGTGTCGAACGCCGCGTAGAGGTCCAGAAGGATAAGGAGGCAGAGGGAGCCCTGGTCACAGTTAGAGAGGGTATCGTTTGTGATTTTCACAAGTGCAGTCTCTGTACTGTGGGCAGAGCGGAAACCGGACTGGAGGGGTTCGAAGAGGGAGTGAGAGGAGAGGTGTGCGCGAATTTGATTGGCAACAACGCGTCCTAGGACTTTTTGCGAGAAAGGGCGAATTAGAAATGTGACGTTAGTGGCTGGAGTTTGAGGGATCTAGGGAAGGTTTCTTGAGGAAGGAGGTGATGACAGCAGTCTTGAGGAGGGCAGGGACTGATCTGGAAGAGAGGGACTGGTTGATGACGTCAGCCAGTAGTGGGAAGAGGAGGGGGAGCTGGGTGACCAGCAAGTTAGTGGGGAGGGGTGGGGTCGAGGCAGCAGGTGGTGGGTTTCATGGAGGTGATTGTGGGTGAGAGGGAGGAGGGAGAGATGGGGTGGAAGGAATGTAGGATGGGGGTGGTGGTAGGAGCAGATGATGGGGAGGGTGAGGGTGACAGAGAGGGGCTGGTGGTGGGTGACAAGAGGCAGGTGGATGAGGCTGCCTGGCGGATGTTGTGAATTTTAGATGAGAAAAAGTCCATGACCTCCTCACACTTGGTATTTGATATGAAGATTGAGGAGGCCTGAGGGGAAGCATGGAGGAGGTAGTGGTTGGTGGAAAAAAGGATTTTAGGGTTGTTTTTTGTCTCCAAGATGATATTGGAGTAGAAGGCCATTTTTGCGCATGTCAAGGAATGGTGGTAGCTGTGGAGATGCTCAAGCCACAGTTGGCGGTGGACTGTCAGGCCAGTTTTCTGCCATCTGCGCTCGAGCAGCCTGGTTGGGTTTTTAGGCGGCAGAGATGATTGTTGTACCAGGGGGATCGGGTGGGTTTGGAGATGGTCCTGGATTTCAGGGAGACAAGGGAGTTGAAGGTGGAGGAGAGGCAATCATGGAACAGCTGGACGGCTGCTTCAGGATCTCCGCGGGTGGAAGGCCAGAGGGATAGGATGTTTGATGATGCAAGGGCCTTTGTGAGGGTCTCACAAGGGTGGCAGAGGATGGTTGAGGGCTTGGTGGAGGAAAGAGGGATGTGGGAGGAGAAGGAGATGAGGAAGTGGTCTGAGATGGCCTTGTCCACTATGCTGAGGTCAGAAATGTCAAGGCTATGGGTGATAACGAGGTCAAGGGCATGACCATGGTTGTGGGTGGATGAAGTTATATGAAGGGTGAGGTTTAGGGAGGAGAGGAAGGCAGTGAAGTCGGCAGAAGTAGTGCAAGGGGAGTTTAGGTGGAGGTTAAAATTGCCCATTATAAGCAGGCGCTCGGAGCAGAGGGACAGGGAAGAGAGGAGAGTAGAGATGTCTGTGTGGAAGGAGCCGGGAGGCTTAAGGGGGCAGTAGACAAGGAGGATTTTCAATGGGAGAGAGTGGTGGAAGAGGATGAGGTGCTCGAAGGAGGGGAAGCAGCCAGAGTAGAGGGTAAGACCAAGGCAGGCTTTGGAGATGAAGGCCACCCCGGCTGCCACGTTGGTTTGGATGGGGGGTGTGGTGGAAGGTGTAGCCTGGAGAGGAGGCTTCCACTAGAGGGATGGGGTCATTGGGGTAGAGCCAGGTTTCGGTGAGCCCAAGAATGTCAAGGTGCTCATCCAGGATGAGGTCATAGATGGTGAGGGCTTTATTTGAGAGGGAACTGACGTTTTGGAGGGAAATGCGGGCGGGTTTGCAGGAGGGAGGGGATGGAGGAGAGAATGATGCGGAGAGGATTTTGGGGTGTACAGGAGAGATGGTTGTGGAGAGTAGTGTGTGTGGAGAGTTGGGGAAGGTACGTATGAGGGAGGGGGATGTTGGGTTTGCCTTAAGGAGATTTGCCTTAAGGAGGCGGTTTGAGCGGAGGGAGAGAATGATTGTACATGTGGGGTTGCTGCTTTGTGACAGCCAGTGCCGTGAACCACGATGGGCCCGGCGGAGGATGCCCAGGCTGGAGCAGAGGGAAGTGGTGATAGGGTCGAGGAGAGAGAGAAGGCGGGAGGACGGCGGGAGAGATGGACAGAGGGGGAGTAGCGGGTAGACGGGGATCGGATGAGAGACATAGAGTGGGGGTGGGAGGAGAGACATTTAGAGTGGAGGGGGATGCTTGGGTCGGGGTGGCAGCCAAGACCTGCACGCAGAGACCAGGATCGAGTGATCAGCAGGACAGCATCAGCCCTCAGATTGTACCTCTCACACCGCCTGCATTTCATCTCCTCAAACAGCTTCTCCTCTAGCCCCCAGACCGTCTCGTGCGGCGTTCCTCAGGGCTCTGTCCTTGGTCCCCTCCTCTTCTGCATCTGTATGCTCCCTCTTGGTGACATCATCCACAGACATGGGGTCAACTTCCACATGTATGCTGATGGCACCCAACTCTACCTCTCTGCCTCCACCCTTGATTCCAGGTCCATTGCGTTCCTGACAGAATGTCTGTCAGACATCAAGTCCTGGATGAGAGCTAACTTTCTTCAGTTGAACGTCAACAGGACCGAGGCTCTCCTGATTGGCTCCCATTAGCATCTCCTCATCTCAGGTGCTGACAGCATCACCATCCATGGTTGCACAGCTGCACACTCCACCTTACTAAGCCAGTCCAGAACGTTGGAATCTTGTTTCATCCTCAACTATCCTTTCTACCCCACATCTGCGCCATGATCCGCTCTGCCTTCCCCCACCTCCGCAATGTCGCCCGGTTCCGACACTGTCTCACACCGCAGGCCCCCGAAACCCTCATACACGCCTTCATTACATCGAGGCTTGACTATGCAAACTCATTGCTTGTTGGCCTCCCCAACTCCTTCCTCCACAGGCTGCAGATCATCCAGAACTCTGCAGCCCGTGCCCTCTCCCAACTCAGCTCCGTGGCCCTATCACCCCCATCCTTGCCCAACTCCACTGGCTTCCCATCACACAGAGGATACAGTTCAAGATCCTGGTCCTCACCTTCAAAGCCCTCCACGGTTTTGCTCCTCCCTACCTCACCAACCTCCTAACCTCTACCACCCTGTTCGCTCCCTCCGTTCAGTGGGCTCCGGCCTGCTTCACGTCCTCCGCCTTGCTCACCCCACTATCGGTGGGCGGACCTTCTGCCACTCTGCACCCACCCTCTGGAACTCCATCCCCCAGTCCCTCCGTCTCACCCACTCCCTTGCCACCTTCAAGACCCACCTCAAGACCCCCCTCTACGACCGTGCTTTTGATCTCCCTGCTTCCCCCCTTGCCCTCCACCCTCCCCCACCCCGACCCTCAGCTCGGGTCCATAACTCTGTCTGAAATGAAAGGCGCTGTACAAATGTAATTTTGTTGTTGTTGTTGTTCACTAAAGTAATACCTAATAATAAGAAGAGTCCTTGCATTTGATATAGCACTTTTTCGCGTCTTCTAGATGTCTCAAAACACTTCACAGAATATACTGCAAAGTGAATTTATTGTATGTTTGTGGGCGAAATGTGGCAGTCAATTGCCCACAGTAGGGTCCCACAAACAGTTGTGAATTGAGTGACCAAATTATTATTTTTTTTCTTAAGGGATTATTATCAGGCGTGTGGAGTGCCTAGTTTGAAAGGACTAAGGTAGGTTCAGTAGATTGGAGGTATATTCCTCAGAGCACAGGAGGTTATGGGTAATTTGACTGAGATATTTAAATAATGAAAGGAATTGACGACTCTTCCTTCTGGTGGAGGGATGAATTACAAATGGGCCTCGCCTTAAAATCAGAACTAGACAGTGAGCATTGAGTTCAGGCAGCATTTCCTCACACAGCGGAATGGAATGTTCTGTCCAAGAAAGCTGTAGAGAAGGAAACAAAAGGGATGTTTGAAAGAGAGATAGACAGATACCTAGACAGTAGAGATATCAACAGGAACAGCAAAATTGTACAATATTTTACTGGGATCCAGTAAATGAACCAGTGAAACAAGCTTAATGGGCTGAATGGACTCCTGTTCCTGTTGATCTGAGAATGGCTTCTGATTGGCAACTGTGGAACTATGAATCTTGGAGCCATTCAGAGACTAACACAAATCATAACTTTTCTACATTAATGTTTTGGCATTAAACCATTTACATCACCAACTATCCAATCCCTGTACGAAAGCTAAGGTCATGTAATGCAATTTTCACCCTTTGCAGTCGATATTAATGACCTCTGTTACAAATTAGACTTATTATTTTGAAATTCTTGGTTGTTATTTGCAGTGCTCAGTTCTCTTAATACAAGTTTGTACACTTTAATCCAATAAGGTTATGTATTTGCTTGTCCACTTTAAATATTGTAAATTCAGAGTGAATTAATGGAACAAGCCTGGAAGGAGGTACTTCAACGAGTCAAGACTGTTTGCATTCGCAAAGCAATTATTGTCTATAAAATTGTAACAACCAGTTCTGAAAAACCTCCACATTTTCATGTGATTGCATTTTTATATATAAATATTATGTTTCTTGATTACTTCCCCGAGGTAATCTCTAACCTGTAGACATACTAAAGCAAAGCCCTCTTAATGTCAGTTCTGATTGTCACTTTTCAGGCTGACAAATTGAAAGTGATAATAAAAGAGTCCTGTAACATGCTGAGATAAAGCAGTGTGGTTTGAGGCAGAGTAAACAGACATCAACACTTTTATTGAACCACTTGCACTCTTGCTTATTAAGTATGATGTCTGCCACAAACTCCTTTTCATGAGTACATTTTTTTCCTTTCAAGACATGAGGCTGGGGCTTGTTTATCCAACTTAAAAGGAGAATTATTTTTTGAAAAAACACAGTAGATCCACAGAGCATAGTAAAACAGAAATGCCAGCAATCCACAGGAGGTTAATCAATGTCTGTTAAGGGAAAACAGGTCAACTTTTGGGATAAAACTTTTCATCTGTTATGATAAATGATCACACCCAAAATGCTAACCCATTTTTCTTTAAGATGCCGATTAACTGATTATGGATAACCAACATTTTATTTCTGATTTTATGGCCAGTTTATTTTTCTGTGTCCTGCACAACAATTCACCAAGTAAAATTGATCATTAACTCCATAACTATTTGTGGGACATTGCTGTGCACAAATTGGTTGCTGTGTTCACCCACAAGACACACAGTCACAACACTTTACAGTAAAATCCTGTGAAATACTTTGATACATCTCGATGATGTGATAAATGCACTATTACTACTGCAAGGATTATTATTATAACAACAACAACAAAATTACATTTATATAATGCCTTTCACGCATATATTGTAACAAACTCAGAACTGGATGTGATGAAGTCAGTTATGACGGGCTGTCCCAGGGGCTGGGATGGGGGGGTTGGACCCTATAACAGCATTAAATCTCTCCTCTTTCTATCTTGGCCCAGGAAAAATAAGTCTGAGGCCTTGGCCTCATGGTTGGCCAGGCAGGTTGGCAGAGTGTAGAGCAGGAGGACTGTGAGAGCCAATGATTGTAAGAGGGTTGCAGGACTCCAATGATGAACCTAGGTGCCTGCACTCTCTGGGACTCTATCATGACAAGGAGTGTGGTGTGTCACTGTTGGGGTTGTTGAGATTATCCCCCCTGAGGAAATAAACCTGCTTGAACTGTGTGTGTCCATATCTGCCTGGCTCAGGTGTCCATTGGTTACATATAATAATCTGAGGAGATATAAGCACATCACTCTCTAAAATTCTTGTACTGAGATGAGTAGGTATCGTTCAGTGTGCTAGAATGGCTATTAAGTGCAACTTTAGTGTGTGGGTTAAAGAAGAGCTTGAAGCAGAATAAGATTCAAACCCTGCCTGCCTAGATTCCCCAAAACAAGGCACTTTAGTCATGCCTTACTCGATGATGCCGTTTTGGCTGCACAATGCTTCAGGAATTAGAAACATGTTTCAACAGTTTACATCTGTTGCCCTGCCAAAATCTTACTTCATCTCACCGCTGGTGTAATTTGGAAGGATTGTAATAAAGACTCATTACCTGAGAACCTTGCCTGGAGTTTGAGCCTGATGATGGAGTACATATGACACAGAGCAGGCTGGAAAGGAGAGCGTAAGGAGAAAAGTTGAACAGGGTCATTTTATACGCCCCATCCACCCCCACCCACCACATCCCCCTCCACCCACTTTTCCCATCTCATGACTCTTCAGAGAAACAAGAAAACAATTTAAAATTAATTTAGAAGCTGGTTATACAGTGAACCGAAAGCAGTCCAAAATTTAGATTTTCAAATTTCTGCAGATTTGAAAAAAAACATGTCCACATTCTTGGCCATCAAAGGTTACACTAGGATTGATTAAATACAATAAATATGGCACTTTTTTCCTGCCCTTTATTTACAGTTCTTTTGTTTTGTAAAATTCTTCTTTCTGAGAGCATGTTCTAACCTCTGACACCAGTGCAGAAGTCAATAAAAGTGGATTACTTTGATGTGCAAGATTCTGGATTTTTGTTTCATGTGAAGGAAAGTGCCTGGAAGAGGAAATAAAAAAAATGTGCATTTTAATGTTTTATAATCTATTAATAACATCAAATGGAAATACCATTTTGGGAGATTCAGAGCACATTTTCATATTCATAGAAAGAAGACTTAAGATTAAAATATCAATAGATTTTTTTGACTGCAAACAGATACGTATCAGCATTTCAGTTTTGGTGAAACAAGCATTTAACAGATTTCTTTATATAAGTAATTTCACCGAAGTAAAATATAAATAATTAAATATGTTTGCACTGTTTGAAAAACAAACTTCCCTCTTGTTAGTTCTCAGAGAAGAGCATGCAACAGTTCTTAGTCAGGCTTTCTCTTGAAAAATCCAAGGAATATCCTTTCACATAACCTTTGTGCAGCTGGCTGTTGACAAACACTAGCGCTACATCTAAACAATATGTTTTGCTAAAGAAAGAAAAACGATTCAAAGAGCTTTTGAACCCAAAACTCAGCTTTAAAGCCTGAGAAATCAAGACACCTGAAGAAAGGGACTTCATACTCTACTGCCACATCAGCTTTTGACACAACAGAATGTAATGATTTATCCAGCTGTTTGAATTTTACACTGCAACATACAAAACTACTATTGATTTTGGCAAATCCATCCAAGCTCATTTGTTTTTGATTCTTTCCTCTGTGTTGTGACAAACCTCTTCTATGTCTATACAAAGCTATAAATAACCTCAGGCTAATACAGAAAAAGCCTAATGATGGGCAAGAAAGCAATAGGAATTGTGTAAGAAAGCAATGCAGATTGAATAATCAGGCCGCATTACCAAGAGGAAACAGACATCAATCCTGCATCTTCAAGGAGATGCAAACTACCTGTCTAATCATGTATTGTTTTTTTTCTCTCTGATCGCATGTCTTTTTTTTCCTTTTTTAATATAAATCATTGTTACTGTGTTCGTAGATAAGCTTGATATACACAGATCAAGCAAGTTGTAGGAATTAACCTACCAGACGCTCTCAGAGATATTGCAGAGTACTGACTTTAGAGAAACACTGTAAAGTAACAGGAAATAAAAGTTATTAGTGATGTATGGAACGAGTTGAAGAAATCAATGAAATGACTTAAAGCGCACGGCAGCTGCCCAGATAAAGGAGAAAAAAACAAAACCAACCAAATGAAGTGACAGAAGAAATACTCCCTCACAACCAAAAATAATACCAGTTTCTCCCATATTCGTAAATTTGTTTCAATGTGTTAAATTGTTTTCCAGCATGGTTTGCCTCAGTGATATTTGAAGAGCGTGATTTTAAAACACGATTCTTC
The DNA here is from genome assembly GCF_018977255.1 of Callorhinchus milii. Lineage (NCBI taxonomy): Eukaryota > Metazoa > Chordata > Chondrichthyes > Chimaeriformes > Callorhinchidae > Callorhinchus > Callorhinchus milii. The sequence goes on along the minus strand of NW_024704743.1, from coordinate 51,245,773 downwards.
CAGTTATCAAAGTAAGATTAGATTCATAAAAAAAAACCTTTTGGTTTCCTGGGAAATATAAACCTGATGTTCATAAGTAAAATACAATTATCCAAAGCTGAGATATACTGTGACGGGGGAGAACTGCATTTTAATTGGGAGCACAGCACTTATTTTTCCAGCAAAACCTAAAGATTTCCTTAAGCTACCAGCCCGCTGGGCACAGTAAAAACATCCATTACAGCCTAGCAATGTACATCAAAGCAATGAATACAGAGAGAGGAGCCGCACAAGGAAGGCAGCTTAAAAGAGCATTACCTTCTTCACGTGAATATTGTGTGTGACTTCAGCTAGATTTATGGGCTCTATCTATCTATGCAGTCACGGAGACCACGATTTTTAGTATCAGTTTCCTAACAAGCTTAACAGAAGGAGACCTCGCTGTCTATCGTCAGTACTTGTAAAGTTTGTGAGCGGTTTAGCAAAGTCCTCAACATGCTGCTTCAGTGCTTGGCTTGAGAAGCCACACAATGATTATTGCTGGTAATAACATTAAAATAGGAGTAGCCTCCAGAGCATCCAATGCCCATATGACAGGAGTCTGTGTGTAGGAGGGTAATGTGTAATCTTTTTTCCTGATAATACATAGACATTACTGATGTTAAATAAGTAAACATGGAAATCCCCTCAGTAATGCATGATGCCATTAAGTCTGGGCAGTACAGATCACAACATGGTGACAGGCTGTCAACTTCTTTCTCTTTTATAATATCATGAATTTTAGCAATATGAAATATCGTTTCTCGCAAAAAAAGGGAGAAAGCAACCTAAATCTAAATTGATCCTAATCCTACCTGAGTGTACTGTTTACAAACAGATTGCTTCACATACATGCATTTGCTTAAATCATTGGTGTGTCACTTAAGGCCAATTTACAAGTTAATAGAACTTTTGCCCACAAATATTCGGTCAATTCACTTTATAGTATATTCTGTGAAGGGCTTTGAGACGTCTGGAAGATGTGAAAAATGCTATATCAAATGCAAGGATTATTATTATTATTAGGTGACTCAATGGGCCCGAAATTCCATCTAATTTCGGTCCATATAAAGCCATTTTGTCTTAAAAATTTTAATTGTGCGGATTTGTGGAAAATTCTTAAATTTGGTCCTAATTTAGTAACTGTTTCTCCACGGATCTTACAAAAGGACAGATTTCCAAATTAAGACAGAATTTAAGAATTTCCCACAAGTCTGTGTGATCTTAAATTTTAAAACAGAATGGTTTTACAGATTAAGACTGGGTGGAATTTCGGGCTTGTTTGATCACAAAGTAAGACATTTATTTGACTGAAATGGATCACCTTTCTCTGGTAGCTATGCTGTTGAAAATTACCTCTTCTTTTCATCCTGATCTGGTTTGCCCAAGGCTGGGTTTGCATTTTAGATAGAAAATGCTTAAAAAAAGAGTAATGTGTTAAAACATAATTCTTACAAAGGAACTGCTGGGTTACTTGAACCATACAATATTTTCCTGTAAAATGGATTCATCAATCTATTTTATATTGTCTTCAAAACACTATTAGTTTGTCTTGATGAGATAATGGTTATATCAAATCACAATTACCACCAGTTATAATTGTTCAGGCTCATCACAATGCTTGAAAATGATTCTGCTGATGTACCACACCACAGACAACTTGCTGCCACATTCAGCGCAAGTGGAATGCAAAGAGCTTAGTATTTGCAGTGTCCATTTTCTGCCAGCAGCTTTACTGCATATACTACAAAAACAAATGAACGCCAAATAAAATAATAAAAATAAATGGGATACAGAGGTGGAACTGCAGCTCCTCTTGAAACTTTAACACTCCAGACGTGAGGTGTGTGGCAGCCTGTGAGAGAATTCTCTTTTCAGAAATGAAATGTGCAAAAAGGGGAAAAAAGGGTTCTTTATAGAAACCAAGGTCAATGTTTTTTTTCAACTAAGAAGATAAAGGGTTCTGGACAGTGAGAGGTCAAAATTCAAGGCTTCACTTGACAGTTGCATGAGGTGCAGCAGCATAGTCTAGCCTAAGCAGGCATCAAATTTAGAACAAGCTGCCAACAGAGAAGGGCCTGTAACTCTCGACAAGAAGAGTTTGTAACAGTTTCTATTAGGCTACTGAAGAATTTGCCTGGAAGCTCAGTTTGAAAGATCCGTTCATCGACAGTCAGAATAGTGAGAGGGTGAAACAAGACCCACTTCTATAAGGTACGTAATACAATAATGGCCAAACACAGCGAGGCTGGAAAGTGATACTTGGATGAAGGTTAGTCTGTTGCTCAACCTTTCATGCTTTTCATATTTCTGTGTACAGAAAGTTGCATGCACTGATTCACTAGACCAAAGGGACGGGCAATTTATAAGCCCACAGAGAGCAAGGCACAAATTATGCTTTTCCCATTGAAAACAATGGCAGCAGACTTAGGTCTACAAAACATTATACTGTATCACCCAGAGAATGTGTGCATGTAGGGATCTCTTCAGTGTCAGTCAGGCCTGGTCACTGAGACATCATTCAGCATCAGAAAGAAAATAATCCCTACAGCTACAAAAGGAGCTTATAAAATAAAAAAATAAACAGAGCGCTACAAATAGTTTATTGACCACTGCGGGATTTTGTGAACTGGGGCCCATTGTAGAGGTAGCTTGCAGCTTGGTGGTGTTGAGGTTCAGGCACACCCTCATATTTTCCAATAAACTATTGACATTCCACCACATCAGCTATGGCATAGATAAAAAATCTGTCAAATCCAAATTCATGTGACAATTTTATCTCTGAATAATATTTTGGACAAACAATTGCTTGCTTGTTTTCCTTTTTGCTAGTCGGTTAACCATGTATTTCTGTCCAAAGAAAGCACACCAAGCGCCAAGACTTTATTCAAAGCAAATCGTGTAGAATTACTGCAGCAATAATGGATGCTCTTCATCACACTGCAAGAATGAAAAGCTCTCTGCATGTCTCAATTTTCTCAAATTTGGGTGTCTTTGTGCTGATTCTTTGCACCATTATGGACTGATGCTAAGCTTGGAAGTCTATATTCGCCCAAAAAATGCAAAGTCACTTCACTTTACAGTAAATCCTGTGAAGCACTTTGACACATCCTCACAATGTGAAAGGCATTATATAAAATGTTAAGATTATTATTATTATCATTGTTTTATTTGGAGTTTAGATTTATCAATCTATTTGGAAAAATATAATTGTACGTTCAGAGCAACATAAAATAAGCATAATAACGGCAGACGTTTAATATGTTTGTTAGGTGGTTATCATATGCTCATTGAAATAATGCTGAATCTAAACAATGAATGCAACAATACCATTTCACAATTTTATAGCGCTTTCAAGGCAACAGGACATCTAAAAGTTCTTCATACAATTATCACATCAAATGCATTGTGAAACGCTGCAAATTTCACCACAAAGGTGAAATATTTCAGAATTGAAAACAATTGAGATGTGGTTATGCTTTTACTACTGTTTGTAAGCTGCTAATGGTGTACTTAGATTATACAGCATTGCTCAGTACATTCTGCATTTGAAAAAAAAGGGTTAAATTTGAGGTTAAGCAGTATAAACCTATCATTATTCGAACACCATTAAGCATTCAGTAACTCTATCAGTATTTATATTACCTTCAATGAATTTTATTCCCTTTCATTGAGTCGTGAGTTTTCATTTACTGATGTCCACTTAACACAGAGGTAGAATTCACACATTCGGTCCACCCAGGCAGCCCCACATTACTTGTACAGCTTTTGTGTTTGAAATTGGTGCTGCTTTCTTACAAAGGAGTTCATTTAGTTCTGGTTATCTAATATACTAGGTCAGTTGATGGACATTTTACTTGGCGAATAACATCATAAAAGGTTAAATCTAGGCTCAATATAAATTTTCCCCCAAATATTGCAAAATTTATCATAGGGGCTGTGTGGAGTCACTAAGTCTGCAGGATGTAATCCGACATCCTGGTTATTCTGGAGCCAATCTGTGGCTGACACAAAGCCCCATTTAATGTACTGCCAATCACTGCAGTACAGTAGCTCAAGAAAAAGGCTGATCAAGGCTTTTATTTGACCAAAAAAATGAAGGATTGTTTCCTTCCACAGCCTTCATGCGTATTTAAAGATTGTTTTTAATGCATCTTTTTTTTATAAATGTTAACAATTCTACCTGAAATTGACAATACAAGTATTTGTCCATAAGAAGGAAAGATCTGAAGTAGCTTAGGATCCAATAGGAACAAATGGGATGATTTAAATCATTTTCCTGCAGTGATGCACTGGACATTAATGGCCTTGTCATATAAAAAAGTTTTCACATAGCCTCATGTTTGAACAAACTGTCTTAGGTTTTGTTTTCTTTTCGAATGAATATCTGGGATAAGCTATCCACACTGAAGATACCAGCGTTCCATTTATGTGACGAAAGTAATGTTATTTGGATCAGTGTAATTCAAATCAGCTGGAACTGGATACAGAACTGATGTTTGCTTGCTTGAAACTACATACAATTTTGCACAGTTAAATCTGTTTAAAGAGTAACATTGCGGCACCGGGCTGATTTGAAAATATTTTATTCAGCTTAAACATAAGAGGCTTTTGAACTCCCTAAAGGGAGGAAAGGCACTGAAAGGGTAAATGGAACTATTGTGTTCCACAGGGAAGACTGTTACATCTTACCCCCATGTACTCTTCAATTGGACTTTGAGCTCCCTGAAGAGCATTACACATGGATTTTGTTGCACGCTGACCATTTTAAGCCAATATCCCCATGGGCTCCTGGAAATATCACCACATTGCATGTCCATTATCAACTAACTCACTGAGGCCTGTTTCAATAAGCTTCACTCTGTATCATGTTATATGACAGAATTCTGGTAACAACACTAACTGCACCATTTGTCCATTGGAAGTATTTAAGGAATCCTGTTAGAAATTTCTACCAATCCTTGGGAAGCCCACTAGAAACATGTATTGTGTGGATACGGAGGTCCTGTGGGCTGAAATGATGTGATTCCGGTACCGTATGTATCGTAAAAACAGGCAATGTATATTGTGAGAGGACAAAACTTCCAAGTAAGTATAAGATTGCTACACAATCATTACAATGCCATAAATTACCTTCCTGATAACAGGGCCAACTTGGTGCTTTTCCACTTCTTGCTCACAGTGCTGGAACCGTTGAACCATGGAATCTTTGTTAATTTGGATTTCATTCCACTAAACAAACTTCCAAGCTGTTATTAATAAAACAAAATTGACAGCCTTAAAACTATGAAATGCAGATTTGCAGAGCACTACAAATACAAAGAGAGAGTTCAAAGGGAAGTCTATCAATGATGGCCCAGTGTGCTGTAACTGCAGCACTACAGTCTTGTAAAGGGCTGCTACAAGGACCCAAGTTGAAGGTGTGTGTGGTAAGAGGTAACTAAAAGGATTTATTAGTTGTGGTATCCATTTTGCAGCATTGTTAAATTATCAACAACAACAACAACAGCAAATTAGATTTGTATAGGACCTTTCACGTCGCAAGACTCGATACAATCTTTTCCTATCCCCTTTTTGCAGAAGTCCTGCAGCTTTTGAATGTTCATTTGGACATCACGGATTAGGGTGATTAGGGTGCAACATGAGACTTCGGCTCAGACCTGTTTGATAATTATGGAGTCAATTCTCAGGAACTTGCACTGCCTCAAACCTGATGGCAGCAAATTATTCAATGCTTATATTCTTGTATAACAGACAATCAATACATCAGTGTAGATTTCAGACTCACTGCAGTCAAAGAGCCTTTGCAGTGCTCTGATTGTGCCTGCACTTGCTTTTCAAAGAGAAAATCTTCCCCACAATAGGTGAGCCAAGATAATAATAATGATAATTATCCTTATATTTGATATAACACCTTTCACATTGGAAGATGTCTCAAAACAACATTGAATATACTATAAAGTGCAGTGACTGTGTATAGAATGAGTGTAGGTGAAGCTGCTGATGACATTAAAGCTCTATCATGATGCCCGAGGAAGGGTTATTGGTGAAACACATGTTTTAGGACTTCTGTGGAAAGCAAGACAATTACTAATGTAAAAAAGGATCAAGTTACCACTCCAGAAACAAAAATGTTATCCTTCAGGGTGTATAATAATAACGATAATAATCCTTGCATTTGATAAAGCTCCTTATCACATGATTAAGACATCTTAAAGCATTTCACAGAATGTACTGTAAACTCAATTGACTGTATTTTATGGGCCAAACGCAGAAAAAACTTATTGACATAAGTGTCCACAATTACACAGTGAGAAGAGAAATTAGTGTTAAATAATGGTTACCAAAGACTTTGTGTGTAAATATTCTGTTGCTGAGGTTGCTTCTTCTCTGGAGGTTGTGAATGCAAGGCTTTGCTGCACAGTTGCTTGCTGTCCCATGTGCACAGCGATGCTACAATTTTTGGATGCAGTAAACAGTGATAAATTTTCATACGTAGAAATAGTGACATTGAAACTCGCCTCCAAAATGATACTGACAATGGATCCATTGTTTTAGAGTCGTAAAATATGTAAGAGAGAACTCTGGTTACATATTATCTCAACTGGTGACATGCAGTTTCTGTAGTGATGCCTTCACAATAAAGAAGAAACTGGGTAATGACTAAAGCCTCTATCCTATTTATTCTTTGCTCAAACAGATTGGTTTTTGGGAGAAGGGAGTTGTATTATCTGATGTGATAATTGTCACTGGTGGTTATGATCAGAAGGACAGGAAATGCAGTCAGAAAGTAAAACGCCAATCACAAAACAATCTTTACTACTAATAATAATAATCCTTGCATTTGATATAGTGCTTTTCAGGTCTTCTAGACATCTCAAAGTGCTTCACCGAATATGCTGTAAAGTGAATTGACTGTATTTTTGTGGGCGAAACGCGGCAGCCAATTGCGCACAGCAGTGTCCCACAAACAGTCGTGGATTGAAAATGACCAATTTCATTATTGATTTGTTTTGGAGGGATTATTATTAGGCGTGTGGAATAAGAAAACTTGCCCAAGGTTTCGCCCTGCCTGGAATTGAACCCAGCGCTTGCAAGACGAGCGCTCTAACCACTGAGCTACAGGACTCAACTAGTGATTGGGATAGCAATTTTACCTATGACAAATTTGTTATCAAATTTTACAACTTCAGGAGCAAAGCAGAAGTTGAAATTAATGCTGGTCCACTGGCTCCTGTAGGCTACATTAGCGTTCATTATTCAATAGCATCCATTCCATGAATGGCTGTTGCCATTTTTCAAGCACTTCCCAAACTCAGCTTAAACACCAAACCATTGACCACCGCCCCCAAATGTAATTTTTTATGCACAGTACAAATAGGTTTGAATTATTTTTAGATCTTGTAGGTTTTTTTACCCAGCGTTGAGGTGCCATTTACGCCTATATTCACCAACAAGCAATTTTTCAACCCCAATATCTTCAATTAGATTAATATCATCATGCTAGCGCAGGTGATTTGAACACACACCCACATCTTTATTTAAATCTTCCTATATATTTTGCTTGGTGACAAAGCCCTTTCCATATACAATTGCTTTGCACAGGCATTCTGGATGTGATTGTATTTAACGCTAGTTCTTGAAATCAGTACAGGATGCACTGTGAGATCTATTCTTCTGCTTCTTTGAACCATTTGGCAATACAATTTTACTGAATGCACCAGTCAATTTATCTTTGTAGATGCTTTTTCAAAGGCGGCACATGGAGTTAAATGATTTTCACCAGCCGCTATACTGTTGCTACTGCATTTGAAGACGGAGCTGCTTCAAGCTGCAAGCAAACTGCACTGTGGTAGTTAGCAACAAAATGCAATCTGCATGAAACCTTTCATATCAGTCTCCTGAAGATGAAATGAATCCTTGCTCTGTTTAATAAACATGAACTGCCCACAGCACGGCATATCTTATGACAAGTACTTGAAGGGTTACTGCAGGGATTAAAGTAGAAATTTTTAGACAAATATTTGGATAGTTTAGCTGCCATTTTGTGCAAGTATGTGCTCGTAGTGTAGAAACCACAATACAGGAGAGAAATTACAACATGTTGCAACAAACCATGTATTGATGGTTGTTTCAGAGAACACTTTATTACAAAGTACAAAATTACTTTGTTTTTGCACTTTATCAGAACTGTAAATGCATTCGTTGAGATAATTAAATATTTTTGTGAAATCTATGCTATAATTTGCAGGACCCATCATTGGAAACCACTATATATGATGGAATAATAGGATCATTCATCCCCCAGATGCATCACACAATTTTACTGGATATAAAGTTAAGACTATAGGAATATGGATCTGGATATAAATGTTCTCATTCTGTGTGGAGGAGTGAGAAAACACAGAAGCACATGTGGATACAATTCAACTGTGATCTTATTTGATCCGAGGATTTTTACGCCAGGAATACCACCAAGGAAATGCTCCACCAATACACCCTATACATAAAATAATAACGCATTGAATATAACAATTGAATTTACTGTGTTTCCCTCTTTGATCTTCTACCTTTTTTGCTATTGACTTTGAATTAACTCATATTTTTCTATGCTTTTTGAATCTTGCTGTGCTCCATCTCCCTGGTTTGCTGCTGTTCTGCTCTGCTTGTGACTTGACTGCAAGGCTCTTTCTTATTTCTCGCCTCTTTAAATTATTTTTACTTATTTTGTTTATTTTGCTTATTTATATTTATATAATTTATTATTATTGTTTTGATTGTGATCCTTTTTGTTTGTTTCTGCAGTTGCTTGTTTCTCTCCTAACTCGCAGGAGACTCTAGAGACAAGGTGGGTCAAGGCGATGGAAGCATTTGAAGGTAAGGGCAAGGATCTTAAAGTTGATCTGTTAAATAATAATCCTTGCATTTAATATAGCACCTGATCACGTCGTTGAGACATCTCAAAATGCTTCACGAAATATATTGTAAAGTGAATTGACTGTGTATTTTGTGGGTGAAATATTAAAGGATAAGCTTGGATTTTAAGCAGGATTGTGTTATTCTGTCATTATTTCCACAACAACAATTCTAGAAGTGATAAGACAGAATCCCAGGCTTGTAATTCTCAAAATTGGACATATTGCTCTGACAAGCGCTCTGGGATGCTACCCCATGTGAAGGATGCTATTTAAATGCAAGTTGTTGTTGAACAACAGTTCTCTTACTCCTAAATTATTTAATTATTAACTATATGCAATACACTAATTTGGAACCCAAATATGTTTATTTTATATTTTAATCAACTTAATTTTGTTTTTTTAGCTAAAAATACTTAAATATATGAAATGTTTCCTAAAGCTAAATCATGATTTGTTTCCTGTGGCTGTTATTTACCTAACTGAAATTAAAAAAAACATTGGCAGGAACTGGAGAAGGCCATTCAGCCCATCGAGCCTGTAAAAACAGAAACTCTATTGGAATGGAAACCCCTTTTTTATGATTCAAATGCTTATTAAACAATTTCACCAAGAAAGGATTGCAATGTATAATAATAATAATGACAATAATCTTTGAATTTCATATTGCACCTTATCATGTCATCGAAACATCTCAAACACTTCACAGGATTTACTGTTGAGTGCTGTGATTGTATTTTATAGGCTAATGATGATGTGACTATTTAACACTGGTTTTAATTGTGGCACTGTTGAAAAGTCTGCCCTATTGCTAACAAAAGATATCAGCTAATCCATTGGGTGTAACCACTCCCATTACAATGGTTAGGCAAAAGACAACTGTGGTGCACATTTGTTTTGCTGACTTGCTACCTACCTAGTGTTGATTAGGGGAATCACTCAAAATTCAGTGCAAACCAGGATCCCGCTAACCCCAAATCCAATCCTGTGATTACCGTCCAGAAATTCCCAATGCAGTGAGACTGAGGGTTGAGACTGAATTAATAGGGGAGGGGCACATCTTAAATTGTTAATAGATTGGAATTTGTGATAATTAATACACCACAGGTTACAACTTTCACCCCATTGAAAATTGGTCCAGAGGACTCTGTGGAAAATTTGCTTTAAAATTAAGGTGGCGACTGCCTTTTTCAAAAGTTAGCACAAGCTTGAATACAGTAATGATAATAATTATAATAATAATAATCATTGGCATTTGGTATAGCATTTTTTACACTGGGAGGACGTCTCAATGCGTTTCACATGATTTACTGTGAAGTGGAGTGAACACGGCAGCCAATTTGTACACAGCATTGTCCCACAAACAGACACAAAGTGAATAGCCAGTTTTATTTGGAGGATTGTTTGCCAGGACACTGGGGGAAACTACCATATCTTTTCGATTATTGCCATAGGATCTTTAACAGCACATGAACCAGCAGTCTGGGTTTAACATCTTAGCAGAAGAACGGTACCTCCAACAATGCGATACACCCCCAGCACTGAACTGGAGTGTCCAGCCTAGAATATATGAGTTCAAAGTCCCAGCAATGGTTTTACATCTAAGGACAAATGCCATTTATGGCCAGGGTTTACCAAAAGCAGCTGGAAAGCAGCATTTCAGGAAAGCAGTGAGACAAGAACTATTGCTTTGCGAACATCTCAGTTTGGTATTACTTTTTGTACTGCAGCCTGCTCAACCAAGACCAGATATTAAAGTGTCTTGTACCATTTTGAATGGCTTCATGGAGTTTCTACAGCAGTGTTTACTAATTATCCGCAGAGACTATTCCAGTTCAGCCGTGCTGAATGCCAATAGACAATCATTTGCATAGTGTTTTTTGTACAACATCTTATTATAATAATAATATAATAATAATAATCTTTGCATTTGATATAGCACTTTTCACGTCTTCTAGACACCTCAGAGCGCTTCACAGAATAGACTGCAAAGTGAATTGACTGTGTATTTGTGGGAGAAATGTGGCAGCCAATTGCGCACAGCAGTGCCCCACAAACAGTTGTGGATTGAAATGACCAATTTATCATTGTTTTTTTTGAGGGATTATTATCAGGCGTGTGGAGTAAGGAAACTTGCCCAAGGTTTTGAAATTGAACCTGGGTGTCTCGTTTGAAAGTGGGTGCTCTAACCACTGAACTACAGGACTCCACGAATATTATAGAAGTTCTCACACAATTTAGCATGTGAAATGGGCTGCACATAGACACATTGGAAAGTAGGTGCCCAGACGTTGGACAGACACATTTCTTATTTGCATTCTCATTATGACTAATACTTACTATACACAACATGTATTTATTTCACGTTGTATAATGTAAGTATTAATCATAATTACAATGATTATGATCACTTAGCTGCAAGTTCCATTTAAAATACGGCAATCAAGTCGGTCACCTCCCACGCAGCGACTTCACCTCAGCGCTAAGGTATTTTATGTACACAACAATCATTCTCCAAAGTTTCACTTCCAGAAGTGTTAGTTTATATTTTCTTGGATCACTGCTAATCTCTAAGCACAGTCAATTGCTGGATGAGAATGCAGACAGGCAATTTACCCTGGTGCTAGACCCGGCCCCCAGACTGCCAAAGTCCATTTATGTCTCGCCACCTTCATATGTCCAAGCAAATTCTGACAAGCATACCAAAAGCATCTCTATTTTGTGTACCAGGAAAGATTTGCTGAAAGGTGTGATTTGTATGTAGTCTGGGCCTCATGTGACCCTTTAAGGCTGGGCGTATCGCTACCTAAATTAGTTTAATTACCAGATGGGTGTTGGCTGCCTTTAAACAAGTTGCACAGCAAGAAGTTGATGTTCTATTAATAGCACACTGAAAATATCTAAATATACTTCTGCTAGTAAAAAACATGCACTCATCTGCTTTTGTTTATTGCGTAGTGATATGAACTGTTTAAATCAGTAGCTCTTTGTCGGTCTTCAAAGGCTGATTCCAATACCATCAAAAGTGTATTAGGCTAAATCTCCTCTGAGAATAACACAGTCCCACTGCAATGTTTCAAACAGTTATTATACATTTTAAACTCTGTAGATGATGACAGCACTTAAAAAACATTGCACTGTTTGACAGCAATATTCCTAGGGACCATGAAAAATGACTTCACATCTAAAAACTTATTTTTATCAAAACAAATACATAAAACTTTGTGACAGACATAATGCTTTTAACTCTTTAACCCGTGTAAGCACATTTGGATACTTACCGCAGGGAACTTCTTTATTAACTGTGGATTATTCAGCATCTTTTTCATATCACTCCTCTCGGAAGCATGTTTTTTTTCAGACAGAAACTTCCAAGTGTCCTTCCAGCATTTCCTTATAAGCACCTTGCAGACATCAAAAGAGCTGTAGAGGCTGAGAGCCTGAAGCCCTGTTTACATCGCAGCTGCAAATTTATGTGTGCTGAGAATCTGTAACTAACTGGCAGACAGGACCTGAGCATAAATACAGCCGACCTGTTTATTCTGAATCCAGTCCACAGTGATAAATCCCAACTTTTCTATCTGATTGTACTCCGCGGAAAGCAGAACAATCACATCAGTTTGCTATAAATGGTATAAGCATACATCACATTGCCATATTTTGCAACAGACTGGTGTAAATGCATATCAGATTGTGGGATATTTATCAAGGCTGGATATTCACTAGGCTGGAGTGGACTGGAGAGTGAAGTAGATATTAACACTATGGGGCCCATTCTGAGCTCTTAATGAAAACTAGAATGAAAAGAGGAAATGTGGAATTGTTGAAAGGAAAACAACAGAATAAAAATAAAAATAACAATTTATTCTGAATCCAGTCCACAATTTCTGTGAGCATATTGGCTGCCGCAATTGACATATAAAATACACAGTCACTATACTTTACAGATATCCTGTCAAGCTCTTTGAGAGGTCCTCCCACTATGAAAACCGCTATATCACATGTAAAGATTATTATTATATAAATTCCAACTTGCTTAAGTATCCCTGGAATGTGTGCTTCTGAAAATGAGAGAAAGACATTTGCTAAACATAATGAAATGCTTTAATTGATTACAAATGAAACTCATAATGCTCATCAACAACACACACCAGGATTAACGGCTTTGAATAGTGACTGTGCGATCCACGCAGATCTTTCTGCACATTTATTGCAGGTTTCGGAAGAAATGTTACATAGCAATGGAATTTAGGTCAGGAATATCCGATCAGAGGAGTTTATTAGCTGTAATATGTTTAAATTCAGATTACACACTGAAAAATGAAACATTAAACATGTAATTGTCTCAATATTGACTTGAAAACAAGGTCTCATACCTGTAATTTCTAATGGCAGTCCTTTATTAAGGAAATTGAAAGACATGCTGAATTGCAGGTGCTCTGACAACATATACCTCCTACAACTCTGCCAACCTAGACGTTCCCTCGGTGACATTTGCCTGTTTTCATGTCCCCCAACCTATCTGTTCCACTGCCGGCGGGAAAGCTTTTGGCCATTCTGCCCCGCTTTGAGATGTCCTCCAGATGTGAAAGGCACTATATAAATGTAAATAGTAAATTTAGCATACTTTTGGAATGGTAGATTTGGGTAGATTTGGGTAGATTTGGGGCCATAACATACTTCCAGTTACAAGACCAGTTCCACAGGCAGATGCCTTTTTGAAACAAATCACATTAGAAATTGCTGCACATTGTAATACATTTGTTGATGGTTTGGTAATAATGTGAAACCAGTAAGTAATAGGTTTATAAAATAAAACTGATGGAAAGTATGGAATTATTGAAGCAAGCCATATATACATTAAAGCACTTTAACCCGAACTGAAGGTTTGATACATTCCTACAACTTTTAAAGGAACGTAAAGTTTCATAAGAGATTGAGAACAGATTATAAAACATATTTGTTATGAAACAACACATTGATTATAAAGCATATCTGTTATGAAACAACACACTTAAAAATGTAAGTGTGAACATTGTTCACACTTACATTTTTAAAGTTTTGTTTCAACTGTTCAGTAAGCAATACCTTATAAATATGAAGTGGAAGAAACAGTTGAAAACATGATTTGCGATGAAAATTGGATTGTGTGATGTGCTAATGGTGCAATTTCACACATTATTGAAAATAAGTGACCAGTCAATGTGCTGATTATCAATTGTTCTGTCGGGGTGCTAGAGGGGTTTGGACAGTGGTGATGTATCATTTTTTGCATCGTATTGTTATTGGATGAAAAATTAAGTTTTTCAGTGTTCTCTTGCAGAAAATCTGACGGGAGAAACGTAGCCATTTTGAGAACAAGGCCGTGATCCTGGTTCAACAAGAACAACAAGGTGATAATTGCTGCCTGGATGTGCTGGCCATACGTAGACCATGCTTTCAATGGGAAGTGACAGCACCAACAGCAATCCAGCCTCAGACTGAACCTACAATCAATTCTATCCTAGCAACCGAACAGTTTAAATCCTTCGTGAAAAGAACAAGAAGCCATTAAGGATGTGAAAAGGATTTGCAAACCTGGACAATTCTCAGCAGGTTCACAATATCAGTAGTGACTGCAAGGGTGTGGAGAGACAGGAGTAGGAGGCTTAGCTCAGGGGGGCAATTGGTCCTGGCAACTTGAGTTCTGAGATTAAGAGGGAGTCTTAGGTAACTTTGCCTGATGCTGACACAGGAGAAACTGACAGGCATATGTCAACAGTCTGTGGAATTTGTGAGCTTGATGGCTCAATGACAATTTGTGATCCATTCTTTCTGACATTCTTACAACAAGGTTGGATCTCAATTATCTTTGTAAATTTCACCAAAAGGAACTTGATGTAAAGAATCTGCAAATAAAGGGCATTACAGGTGGTACATGTCAGCAAGTCTTGAAAGAGCAGGGATTCCTCTATTACCTCTGCAAGAAAAGCCTTAACAGCTAAGATAGTTCGAGCTGGACATGCAGTGAGAAGGATTCCACTGTTCATTCACAATGTTTAGCTGCTTAAACTCCATCACAATGTGGAATCTCCAAGCCCTGGCTTCTCAACCATGCATGTAATACTCTCTGCGATTAGGCAAGCAGGTTTGCTTGCAAAATGCAGTTACTACACTTTGAAGGAAATCCTGTGAAGTGCTTTGAGATTCCTCTCAACAAGAAAGGTACTATTATCAAAGCTCAAAATGCAAGGATTAAGCAGGGTCAGGCCTCCAGGTAGAGAGTGTGCATTTACATTCAGACAATTTTCACACATATGTGTTGAACTGTCACTGTTTGATTTGGATACTATGATGGATTTCCACATGTCAGATACTGCTGACCAAAACAAAAAGGTGTAATATTGCGTATGTTTACATGCATATCACCCAAATATACAGGCAAAACAGAAATAGGGCTCTCAAGCTGACCGACAATATACTCTGAATCAAAACATTCAGGGGAATTAGCCTTTTATACACACGCACACATATACACACATACACACTGCAAATGTGTCCAAACATTTGATCACAAAAAGTATGTCTTGGTCCCTTGTTTACTGTCAGTATGTAACGTGTCAAGCAGCTTTCAATATCACCCAATGCAGAAGCTGATTCTGAACACCAGTAACTGTAAACATGGCTGGTTGCACTGATCCAAACTGAATGCAATCTTTCACGGGACAGTAGCAAGAGCATAGCCGAACACAGCCTGAGCAGTGGAGTGCAGTACAGAGGGAGCTCTGTGAACTGAACAGAATATCACAGAGGGAAGCTTTATTGATATAGAATATTACAGCTGCATTACATAGGGCAGTGGTCTGGATTAAACGCTGGCAGGAATGCTGTCGAGATTTTTTACCTTTTGACAGTCTTGAAAGAGCCGTCTATGCAGTCCAGCAAAGGAGGTCGAGCAACTTGAAATAATGAGAAAAGAAATAAACTCTAACACAGTTTGGGTGTAATACAGACTGTAAAGTGTCACATTAGATGAAAACTTAAGCAATGTTTGTTCTGTCTGGACTACATTTAAAAGATGTGATAAAAAGTAAAAAACAAGTAATCCAACGACAAATATGGGGAGAGAGGGGTAACCAGAAGAGTACACAGCACTCTGGGCTATAATATATCTAAGCTGGCAAATATATGCACACTTTATTTTGTATAAACATGACTATATTTTTGATGAATATTTCTTGTGCTTCTTTCTAAAATTGGTAGGAACTTAAGGTTCTGGTTACATGAAAGTCCATCCTGGTTCTCCAGCTTCCCTGTTTGCACTGGGGCTGACAAAAGGAAGCGCATATCCTTTCCAGACAGATGCCGGCGATAAAGAAAATGTCAGCAAAAATACTAAAGCGGTGTGTCGCAGCAGCTTTCTGTCAGATAGTGGAAAAGGTAAAAAGTGTTCTATCATGTCCAACAAGGTGTTCTTTTTGAGATTTAAAGATCACTGCGAAACTTTAAACATGTTTGTCACTTTCCTCTGACTGTAACTATCTGTAGCTTCACAAGAACTATATCAGCTTGGTAAAAGAAGTCCATTTCCATTTATCTCAGCAAGGTTTCCTTCAAAGCCAACAAATAAATTACAGTGTACATTTGATACAAATTGATTTCTTAACTCGAATAACAATGTTGTCTTGCCGGTCAGGCCATGTGTCACTCATTCCTGGGACTGAGTGAAAGGCTCAATCTGTCTCTCTGACAGAAATAGTCCTGACACATCTCGTCGAGGAATGTTAATAATCCCAACCCAGCCTATGCCTTTGTGGACAAGCTGTGATAAGAAAAATCAGTCCCTGCTGTCAGATGGTATGAAGGCCTGATCTGTGTTTGTTCCAGCAAACCATTGGGCTGGGAGCTACTGTCCCATTTCATGTAGTAAATGAGAGAAAATAAGATCCAGCGACAGCGGTTAAGAAACGATCATTATGATGAAGCTGAAGTGAAACCATTGAATATCTCAAGCTGATCTTATCTGCTGCCACAGAAATGAGATATTGGCAGGAGCGGCTGAGTTTCTCACAGCTAAGGAGGTTAAAAAGGTTGGTAGGCAGGCCACAGGCTAATTGGATTTGCTTTGCCTTGATAAACAGTAGCAAAACTGTTGCCAGAGAGAAAATATATATAATAATAATCCTTGCATTTATTTTATATATATAAAAGATTTTTTTTAAAGGACAGTCAGATGAGAAATCATTGCAGGCTTCTTGTTTTTCCCCCAAGTTCCCGTCTGATCCGCAACCGTCCCCAAACAGTGCTTGTCGTATTGTCCATTTTTAATCAAACAGCATTTAACCCTTTGACCTTTTGGAAGTCACTCCATCTCAATGGCCAAAACCGTGACTAATCATTAGAAATTTAGCAGAAGTACATACAGAGGTGAGATCAGCTCGCAGATCTTTACTGGAAATGATAACAAAAAAATAGATTAAACTTGACTTTGTGTTGCCAAACAGGAAGTGCGCATTATCAAAATATGCATCACTGGGTATGTTGACCCTCTGCACTGCGTTAGTAATATATTGATGCATTTACTCATTTTATTTTCAATTATTGCTACACGAAAAAAGCCTGAAATCTCAAATATCATTTGAACTTTATTTTTCTGCCAATCTGGAGTTTATGTTTCTATGAAGCAGTTTTGAAGCTGTAGCATGTCTTAAACCACAAGATGAAGCCTGAGCACCTTTGTGGAGTCGTCTGAACTCTGTGTTACAAGTTTCAACAGACATCGTTCCAGACATTGTTCACTCTGTAATTTTGTGGCATTTCTTAACAGGTTTTATTAATGAGGAATTCTGTTAGCATTGACAAGATCATAAGATTGGTTCAGAAGAAGAAGGCCCCTTTGCATTCCAGTTGATCGCGGTAACTGCTCTGAAAAATTAAATGCCATCGGAACAGTTCTATCGGATCAGGGTGACATACTTCCAGTTGGTGGACTAAGCTTCAATTTCAACAACTCAGATTCCTTGTGAAAGAAATTGACCCCCAAACAGAGACAAAACGGCCAACAAATTCACCCTAGATAAAGTTGAGTATTTGGTTGTTATTATCCAGTTGTTAGTCGACAGGCAGATCACTTTTTTTTGAGGAGTAATAATCCCTCAAAAAAAATTGGTCACTTTGTGGACACTGCTGTATGCAATTGGCTATCGCTTTTCGCACACAAAACACTCAGTCAAACCACTTTACAATATATTCTGTGAAGCGCCTTGAGACGTCTCAACGACATGATAAGGCGTTATATGAAATGTAGGAATTATTATTGTTCATTTCATGGTTGTCTGGGCATTGCTTTAGAAAATTGGCTGTCACGTTCATCTACAAAATACTTTGCAGCAAAACCTGTGAAGTGTTTGGAAATGTCTTCCCGATTTGAAAGAAAAACAAATAGCAAGGATTATTATATCTTTTTAATTTTCAAACCATTTTGGAATTTCCCATTGAAATTCTAACTTCAAAGCTTTATTATTGCTGCTAACTGCTATCATTTTGGCCACTGATGCCTAATAATAATATATTAATAATAAACCTTGCATTTTTCTATAGAGCCTTATTATGTCTTTGAGACATCTCAAAGCGCTTCACAGAATATACTGTAAAGTGAATTGACTGTATATTTTGTGGGCAAAACATGACAGCACACAGCAGTGTCCCGCAAACAGTCGTGGATGGAGTGACAACATTTTTAAAAAAGGTTACTTTTAAGGAATTATTACCCCTGGAAAAGCGATCCGCCAATTGATTAACAACTAGGTTCCTACTTAGTGCTAAATAAACAGAGGTGTGTGGAGTAAGGAAACTTGTCCAACATTTTGACCTGCCCAGGAATCAAACCCAGGTCTCTCGCTTGCGAGACAATTACTCTAACCACTAAGCCTCATACCATGTACATCATGTGGATGGGATGAAAAAGCAAGCATTTTTTTAAACCTCACAATGCTACTACGAGGTTTGATAACCCCACAGGGCTAAATAGCTGACAGATTGGATTGTATCAAACAAAAGTACTCTGGTTTATTCAGCTTCAGCTCATTGCTGAATCAAAATCATCAATGGGACTTAACTTAGCAATATATTCAATATTTGAGTGCATTAAGTGTACCCAGATGTGCAGCAGATGTACTTGTCCTCCCTCATGACACTCATGCCAATGGAATTGGTTTCCAGCATTTCCACATTTCCATTGTATTCAGCAAACCAAGTGCTTTGCAATGTTCCCCAGCGAAGGCCGCCATATAAATGCAAGTTGTTATTGTATTTATTTTATTTTTGTATATATTAATGACCTGGATTTGCAGATGCAGTGTAAAATAGGTACACTGCCCACAGCACAGAAACAGCCCTGGTCAAAGTGACAAATGACATTCTGTCCAACTGCGACCAGGGCTCCCTCTGCCTTCTCGACCTAATTGACCTCTCTGCTGCCTTCGACAACGTTGAGCTCATCCACCACCTCTCTTCTCACCTCAACCGTCACGGTTCTGTCCTTGACTGGTTCAGATCGTACATCTCACACCACCTCCATTTCATCTCCACAAATGGTTTCTCTTCTAGCCACCACACTATCTTGTGCGGCATTCCTCAGGGCTCCCCTCCTCTTCAATATCTATATGCTCCCTCTTGATGACATCATCCGCAGACATGGAGTCAATGTATGTGGATGACACACAACTCTATCTCTCTGCCTCCACCCTTGAATCCAGGAGCACTGCTGTCCTGACAGTATGTCTGTCAGACATCAAGTTCTGGTGAGAGCTAACTTTCTTCAGTTCAATGTGAACAAGACTGAGGCTCTCCTGATTGGCTCTCGTCAGCACCTCCACACCTCAGGCGCTGACAGTGTCACCATCCATGGTCCACCTTACTAAGCCAGTCCGGAACTTTGGTGTCTTGTTTGACCCCCAACTATTCTTTCTACCCCACATCCATGCCATGATCCGCTCTGCCTTCCCCCACCTCCGGAACATAGCCCGGCTCTGCCACTGTCTCACACTGCAGGCCGCCGAGACCCTCATACACGCTTTCCTTACATCGAGGCTTGACTATGCAAACTCTTTGCTTGTCAGCCTCCCCAACTCCTCCCTCCGTAGGCTGCAAATTATCCAGAACTTTGCAGCCCATATCCTCTCCTGCACCAGGCTCCGTGACCCTATCACGCCCATCCTCGCCCAACTCCACTGGCTTCCCATCACACAGAGGATAGAGTTCAAGATCTTGGTCCTCACCTTCAAAGCCCTCCATGGTCTTGCTCCCCCCTACCTCTGCGACCTCCTAACCCCCTACTATCTTGCCCGCTCCATCCGCTCAGCGGGCTTGGCCTGCTTCACGTCCTACGCTTCGCTCACCCCACTATTGGCGGACAGGCCTTCTACCACTCTACCCCCACCCTCTCGAACTCCATCCCGCTCTCCCACTGCCTTGCTCCCTCCCTTGCCTCCTTCAAGACCTATTTCAAGACCCTCCTCTTCGATCCACATTTTCGATCACGATGCTTCCCCCATTGCCCTCCACCCACCCTGATCCCGATCCTCAGCTCGGGTCCAATATTCTGAATGCCTGTCACCTTGGGATGTCCTCCCGATGTGAAAGGCACTACACTATTGTCATTTTGAGGTTGTTGTTGTTGTTGTAGTTGACACTGGTTTGGGGTGAATTGTGGAATCAGAGGAAGCAGCAAAGCAGAGAATGTTTGCAAAGAGAGCTTGATAGGGTATGGATGTGGACTGATAATTGAACAAGAAGACATTGATTTAAAGTTGCAAAGGGCAATGCCAGGACAAATACCAGGAACATATTTTTTACACAGAGGGTAAATAACAACTGGAACATGTTACCAGCAAGGATGGTTGAGGCCAGGGTGCTGGACTCATTTAAAAAACTGCTGATGTTGTGATGGGAGGACACTAAGGTGAGTATTTTGAGATCAGGTAGGCCAAAGGGCCATCTTCATCTGAATTTATATTGTGATCTTTTCCATTGTGTATCATACTTATGGCATAAACAAATTATAAGAGAGATATAATGGGTATGTTGTGAATGAATACAAAGGAGGCATAATGCTTGAACTGAAAAATGCTTTATCCCAATAGGTCCTCCATTTGGTTAAATATTGTATCCCTATTGTGTACCTTCAAGTGCATATGACCTTGGGAATGGACTCTGACTAGGACTGTGGTACAGGCTGATGATATAGTTGAGGATTCTGATGATGTGACGAACCGTGACATTGAAACTTGAACAGTTTATCCCGTCACCTGAGCCCCTCGAGTGAGTCACAGTATTAAAGCATCACTAAGTCTAAAGGAATCTGGTATAGCACTCAAATTCCACCTTGTCTTACCCTATAAGACCACTTCGCCTTAAAGTTTAATATCACGCAAAATTCTGGAAAATTGTTAATTACAATTTTAATTTGGAATCTGATTTTCAACAGTTTTACAAAAAACAAGCTTTCAAATTAAGATTCATTTTTTAAAAAATATTGAGCAAGCAAAATATATAATTTTCATTTTTATTATTATTATTTTCATCACAGAGTGTTGTAGCTCTGTGTGCCTGTTATTTTACTGTATTGCACTTTCTAATCTATGTGGATGAGGGTGCTTTTACCCAGGTTTGATTTATTTGTATTACTAATCTCTTCTCCTGATCTTAAAGCTTCTGATAGGTTCCTATCATGGAGCATGGGTATTGCATCAACTAAAATAGATTCCATCTTAACCCAGCCAGTATCCAGGAAGACAGGTTCAAATTCTGGCTCCAAATCAATAAATAAATGTATGATTTTCCCACTCCCTTCTTGAACAAAGATGATAGCTATATTTTCAAATAAAACTTTCACAGAGAAGGCCAGCATCCCAAAAACTGTGATAGAAAGGAGACTGAAAGGTATAGGGGCTAGGAATTGGGGGAATAGAGTTGAGAGATGTGTGGAGAGCGTGAGGAGTATTTACTACCCTAATTGTTTCAATATTTTACATTCATTACATGGTTGGAAAATCTACTGAGAGTTATATTTCCTGTAACTACATATACTTTCAAACATTGTAGAAATAACTGGAAAAATATTAGGTCAACTTGCGAGTAACCTCCATGGGAGGAGGTTAGTGGGGGTTTCAAAGGGGCTGAGCTGGCTCCATGGTGACATGTTATTTGGAAAGAGAGCAGAGTTTAGACAGGTTTCTGGTGGGCTTAGTGAGCAGTACCTTGTACTGGCAAGCTGTGTGCTTCAATTCCAGCAATGCCCCATGCAAAATGTGAGGTCCCTGATGTCTGCCCTTATGTTAACCTGCATTTGTGTTCTCCAGGGGTAAGTGTGATCTGGCCCACTTTTTCATCTCCCCCTCCTTGCGTTCTTCCACCCCCCATCCCCCCATCCCCCTCGGGGGAGAAATTTTACACTCTTGAACTGGCAAACAGAAACACTGCTTCTGTGAGTTCCCAATGGCTGGAACTGGAGACTCTAAAGCACAGCAAGAGGTTTGCGCATGTGTAAAACTCTCGACTGACCAAAACAAAAATAGTAAAACTCACGTCTGAAATTTGTGATGTTTTGCTACAACTTCCATGCCGTCTAACATTTTTCCATGACTAATTTATGATTTTCCCCATAATTTAACTTGACAAAATTGCAGCCCTTGTGATGTACAATGAACCATTGCGGATTCCAATGTGTAATGAAGCTGCCCAAGTTTATCAAGTGTTAATCTGCAGTTCATTACCAGGAAATCACCCAGTCAATACATATTTTATATAGATAAGCTTTGCACTTCAATGTTTCTTATAACACCTATTATAATTATGTCAGATATACCGAAAAATATATGTAAATGAAGTAGTACTTGTAATTAGTAACTGGAACGTCTCAGGTGATGTTAATAAAATATACATTTTACTGTTCTGAGGTTTTGTGCAGATGGAGTGTTGACAGCAGATGTAATAATATCTGACACATTGAAATATCCCTGGAATTTCTAATATGACTGTGGGCTGAGACTTTCATACCAGCTGGAGCATGGAGTACTTCACTTTGAGACAAGCCTACATACGTGAGAGACTTAACTTGAATGTGAGTCATCCTTATACGAGTCCTGCAGCTCACTGAATCCTGTAGCTCAGTAATTAGAGCACTCGCCTTGCAAGCTAGAATCCTGGGTTCTATTCCCAGTATGGAGAAATGTTGAGCAGTTTTCTTACTCCACACACCTTTATTTACCTAGCAGTAAGTAGGACCCCAGTTGTTAATCGATTATTATCCCCGCTTTTCTGGGGATAATAATCCCTAAAAAAAAACAATAATAATTTGGTCACTCAATCCACGACTGTTTGTGGGACACTGCTGTGTGCAATTGGCTGCCACTTTTTGCCTCAAATTACCCATAACCTCCTGTGCTCTGGGGAATATACCTCCAATCTACTAAACCTACCTTAGTCCTTTCAAATCAGGTATACCATATGCTTGATAATAATCCCTCAAGACAAAAATAAAATAATAATTTGGTCACTCAATCCACGACTGTTTGTGGGAGGCTGCTGTGCGCAATTGGTTGCCACATTTTGCCCACAAATATACAGTCAATTCACTTTACAGTATATTCTGTGAAGTGCTTTGAGATATCTAGAAGATGTGAAAAGCGCTATATCAAATGCAAGGATTATTATTATTATTATAGCTCTTCCCTTCCATATGCTTCCAAACCAGCCATACTGTCGAGTGTCATCTAAACCTTAGAGGTATGCAGTTCCATTGTGCCTGTTGCCTCAGGGAAGAGCTCACATTTGCAGAGGTATGTGGTGGACAATATATGGGTGGATGAAGAGAATCTAAGATGAGGAATGACAATTAAAGCTGAACAAATAACAGTTTGTTAACCTTGTCCTATTTTTAATTGTGATGTGTGTCTGTACAGTAATGCTGTAATTCTAGACATCACACCCATTTGGCTTTGACACCTGCTTGTGAACAAAGTATGATAAATTGGTATTTTGCCACACAATCTATTCAATGTAATTGATGCAAAAGCACTCAAGGATATTTTTGGCTAATTGTGTGAACTACACACAAAACATGTCTAAAGTTTAACATTACACTGCCTGTTTACCACAGAGAATGGAGAATTTGGGGGATTATTCCGAGTTGTAACATCAGACTAATCTGTCAATTCTGTTCCCTACTTTGCTTGGATTATAAAAGTGGAAACGCTTTAAAGCTTTCAAAAGCAGAATAACCTGACATCCATTTCTTTTGTTTATCTGATATTTAAATTTATGATTTATTCAGTTTAACCAAACAAAGAGAGACAGCAAAAGTATTATACAGCATTGTGCATTGGGAAATATTATAGATGTCAGTAGGCTCTCTCTCTACCAACACAATAGAAACAAGCTGAAAAGGGTAGAATTTGATAGGTTGAAACACTTGGATATTCATTCGGTTAGGGCAGGATTCACAGGATTTACTGTAAAGTGTAGAGATTATGTATTATGTAGGCAAAATTAGACAGCATGATGGTAGTCATAATTTGTGAATTGACACATTCCCTGCCAGGCCACATAAGCCAGAGAAGTACACTTTGGGTTCCCCAAGCCTTGTCTCTTGTCAACCTGTGCCTAATGCTATCTTGGATTTTAGGTGAGCAGGGTGCATCTTGCTCCGGATAATGTACACACATTTCAGACACGCAGATTTCAATGCATAAATGGAAGTCTCAGTGGTTTGTTTGGATGATTTTGCCCACGACAATGCATTTCATATGTAACAGGTGCCGGGCTGACCAAATCCTCCCATGCCCCCAACAAAAAGCAGTATATTGACTTCCAAGGTTAGCCCATAAATTTGTCATCACTGATTCCTACATTATATGCTTGAATCGAACTTTCTATAGATATTTTAAAACACTTGGTCTCATAGGTTGGCTACATAGGAATGTGGGAATGCATAGGACCAGCAACGACTGTTGCAGTCCACATGGTTGGTCTAAAAGTTTGAACAACAACTTGCATTTATATAGTGCCCTTCACATGGGTAGCGTCTCAGAGTGCTTAAAAGCGGTGTAGTTTGACTCTGAGCTGGAAAGAGAGCAGAGGTGACTGAAAGCACGGTCAAAGAGGAAAGTCTTCAGGTGTTATTTGAAGACCGGCAAAGAGGGACACGATGGAAGGATTGAGTCAAGGAGTTCCAGAGATTTAGAGCAAAGTGGCTGAAAGCACGGCTGTCAATTGTGGAGAAAAAGGGGTGAGGGACATGCAGAAGAGTACCAGACAACACTTTTCATTCACCAAGGTTCTTCTTTCAGAAAAAATTGACCCAGTTCTCACTTGGATTTTTCAGCTCGCTTTAAAAGACTGTTGTCTATATTCTGTACCCTCTGTGATAAAGCAGTTCGCTACAGAAACCATTCTTGTTGTTTACACCTCTCCTGTATCATATCTACAGAGGGGGAGGGAAAGAGAGCTTTTTTTGGTAAATTGCAAACATTTCTATGCTAATCGGAGCAATGCCTTTGAAGTAATTCAGATTGAAGGCTTTGAAGTAAGTGTCACAGGTATACAGAAATATTCAGGTGCTGTATCTCTGATTAAACAGCTGGAAGCTCATTAGCTGTAAAAGTGTCCTTCGATATCTTGTCAAGGTTCCAATATATTTATACTGAACAGTCAACATCACACCTGAGGGAAGGGTTTAAAGCTTCGAAAGTGGAGCCTGAATCTTTCATTGCATTCCTCAAGGATGCTCTCCCAGTGCTCAGTTGCAGTCAGACTATGGCACTGAGATTTGGAAAGTCAATTTGTCTAGGCTTGGTAAACTCAAGATAATGTTTGTGCTCCTGATCGCCAAGTGAACGCTGCTGGGAAGTACACATGTGCAGGCTTCAAGTGAGGGCAGGATTCCCTCTGTAGCACCCCCTTCCCAACCCCCACCCCCCCAACCCTACACAGTTAAATATTTTCCAACACTCAATGTGCAGACTTGCA
Source organism: Callorhinchus milii (assembly GCF_018977255.1). Taxonomy (NCBI): domain Eukaryota; kingdom Metazoa; phylum Chordata; class Chondrichthyes; order Chimaeriformes; family Callorhinchidae; genus Callorhinchus; species Callorhinchus milii. Next base: position 51,219,833 of record NW_024704743.1, on the reverse strand, counting down.
TGCAACAAAGATTTACTTGAGCTAGGTACTGGAGGACTGCCCAGCACCGGTGAGGAAAATCCCCAGCATCTTTCAGGAGGGGAAGAGGTAATTTTTTGGGGTCGGCCAACCCGTCTCTGACACGTGCTGAAACCCATCACCATGGTTAAGAGTATCCAAACCAAACAAAGAATTACATGCATTCCACTTGCACATAAAAACACCTGAGATGTTTAATGGAATGGAATGCACATTCTCTCCCTGGAAGGACGCATCCTGCTTACCTAATTCCAGAAAGCATTAGGCGCAGGTTGGCAAGAGCCAAAGCTTGGGTATCCCAGAATGTGTGTTGGAGAACTGCTGGAGTCTAACCAGCTAAAACTGCATAGCTTGCCATCCAGGGCACCGTCTGGCAAGCTTTCCCACTGCTTATGCAGCTAGGACCACCCTACCCATTAGGTCTTTGGCTTGCAAGGTTAATAGGAGCTGAATGGAATTTTCCCTGCCTCCAGAAGAGAAGGGGTGAAACAAATAAAGAAACAGTATAATGCCAGTGTGATCTTTTGGTTTGTAGAGAGGGACATTCCACCTAAATCTATGAACAGGTTATTAAAAAAATCAAGAAATGTGCCTCTTTTATTCTTAACTCCTTCTTCATGTTGCAACAATTTTTTTCTTTGCAACAAACTTTCGATCAAACTGACTTAAAGCCAGTGAAAATAATGAAAAAACGACAAGTTGTTACAAGCTTAAACCATGTCTCGAATTATTTATAGTAAATAAACATTTGAGCAGCTTTTTTATCCAAAGAAACTTAAGCAGTATAGCATTATTCAAATTATTATTAGTGTTTTTCATCAGTCTGAAGGCTTCAAATCTTAGCAACAGGGTGGAAGCCAGCCAAAAACTCCTCCACACATTGGATTATTCAATTACTATGAAATTCCAAGGATGCCGAATCAGAGCTTTCCCGAATGGATCAGTTGTGCTGAACAGCTCTATGAGTGTCCAGGGTATTTCATAGAATTCCTTAGAATCTATGGCACTGAAACAGATCATTTGGCCCAAATAGTCCATGCTGCTGTTCAGACTCCACACAAAGTTCTACCCCCCTTAATCCCCTCCCCATACACCTCTTATAACAATAGTAATAACAATCCTTGCATTTAATATAATGCCTTTCACATCAGGAGGATGTCTCAAACGCTTCAGAATATAAACTGTAAAGTGCAGTGACAGCTTTATTTGCAGGAAACAAGGTGGCCAATTTGCACACAGCAATGTCCTTTTTCCCTCATGTATACCCGAGTTGTCTCTTAAATGCATTGATATTTTTTGCTTTTAACTGTGGCTTCTGGCAGCAAATTTCACATTCTCACCATCCTCTGTGGTTTCAACATTTTACTGAGTTACATTATATCTTTGTGTTGTGTCCTGTTATTTTGCACCTTTTGCCTAGATCCTCTTTAGATATGGCTGCTTCTGCTGTGTTGCCATTGTTATTCAAATGTGCACTAAATCATTCATATTTATGCACATGAGTCTGCATCGCGTTTTATTAATAGAGCTATTAATAGATATTTTACTATTAATCTTGTGAATCTTAATTAACTCGCATTTTAATGCATTCAGGACTGTGTGATATCACAAATGCATTTCAATTACAAATTATATCTTGGCCTGCACTTAATGTGGCAGATTGGATGTGTGCAATGAAGCAACAGATCTTGCTCAGTCTGGGCACCACACAGAACCTGAAACTTAGTGGGGTCCTTTGAGTCTAGTGTAATAGGTTCTGCTTGGTGCTTTCTGAAAAGGTAAGGGAAGATAAGAAAGGAGCATGCTGGAAAGATAAAAGATCACAACAAAGGCAAGCAGAGAGATGAAACAAGAACAAAAAAAACCCTGAAAATAATAATAATCAAAGAACAGTTAGAATGATGCTGTTTGTCTGGACTGTGTGATCAGTAAGATAACTGCATCCCGCACAGAGTGGAACCACACAGTGCTTTTGTAAAGCTTTTGTGATTTATATAATTAGTTTCATATACTGATCCAAAAATGGGAACCAAGTTCATGGGACTATATATGACAAAGGGAAGAGCACACTACAAGAAACCAAAAATGTTTCAGCGAGAAACAGAGGAATGAAAGGAAAGAGTGGAGGAAGGGGGTAAAAAAAAGACATTAAAAATGAAACAAAGAAACTGTATAAAGAAAGAAATGAATAACGTAACAAATGGTGAACAGCTGAACAGCTTGTGTTAGACAGGAGAAGAAAGTGATGAGAAAAGAAAATACAATAAATCCCTCCCAAAATCCTAATTCTTGAGTCTTCTTTGCTGGGTGCATTTTGTCATTTACGTTTATTGATAATTATAGCAATAATAATCCTTGCATTTGATATAGTGCCTTGTCACGTCTTCGAGACGTTTGAAAGTGTTTCACAGAATATACTGTAAAGTGAATTTACTGTGTATTTTGTGTGCGAAAAGTGGCAGCCAATTGTGCACAGCAGTGTCTCACAAAGGAATTATTACCCCCAGAAAAGTGATCCGACAATCAACTAACAACCGGTTCCTGCTTGCTGCTAGGTAAACAGAAGCATGTGGATGGAATAAGGAAACTCTCCCAAAATTTTGACTTGCTGAAAATCAAAGCCAGATCTCTCGCTTGCGAGGCTGGTGCTCAAACCACTTATATAATTATATACAGCTACATTTTATTCTAAACTTAAATACAGTGCAATATATCAACATATACGCACTAAAATCAAAGGTTTGATATTTTTACATAATATCACATAGGAGTCCTGCAACGTAGTGGATATTGCACTCGCCTTGTAAGCGGGTTCATTTCCCAGGCAGGGTGAAACCATAGGCAGTGAGTAGGAACCTGGTTGTCAGTCGATTGGCACATCGCTTTCTGGGGGCATTGGTTTGTATGACAGCCTAACACAGTTGTAGTGCTCTCACCTCTGAGTCAGAAGGTTCAAGCCTCATGTCTTGGAATCAGGTTGTCTAAGTTGACAGTCCATTGCAGTGCTGTGGGGGTGTTGCATTGTCAGAGGTGACGAGGTCCCGTCTGCCTGTTCTGGTGGATGTTAAAGACCCATGGCACTATTCTAAAAGAGAATGGAGTTTCTCCCAATATCCTGGCCAACAGTTCCCCAAAATAAAATTAGTCTCTTAAAACAGTCCCATGGCTGTTTGTGGGACATTGCTGTATGCAACTATCTGCTGCATTTCTCCCAGAAAATACGCAATCAATCCACTTTACAATATATCCTGTGAAGCACTTTGAGATGTCTCAATGACGTGATAAGGCACTATAAAAAATGCAATGATTATTATTATTAGATCACTTTTTGTACAACTAATGACTGGGCTTGATGGTGATGGGGTACTTGGGCATAAGATAAACAGACTGGAACTAGGTTAATGTTTGATATCTGTCAGCACTTTCCATCTTGATGAGTGTACATGCTTGTCAACCACTAATAAAAAATACTTTCAGTGCCTGCCTCGCAGTGTAAGTTTGCAACCAAGAGGAGAGATTTTTCAGTGATGTGTAACTAGTTATTTAAGGTCTTCATCTCATAACACTTGTAGTGTTTGCATGCTGACATGTAGCTGTGAAGAGACATAACAAAAAGACCTTGACTACACTGGAGCACACTGTTGTTAAACAAGGATGCACATTGTAAGGCAATTTCTACAGAAACTGAAACATGCCTTTGCATTACAAAACTTTAACAAGTAAATATATTTACACCAACACAGAATAAATAATGTTAGACTTTTGTAGAAAGTCAAAGTAAAATTCTGATACTGAATTCTCACAAAATGCCACTATACCTGAAGCATTTTGACATTATAGACATTATAGGCATTTAAAAGTTCTTCTTGAATTTGGTGAATGAAATACACTAACATTGGCATTGAATTTAGGATGGTTGAGAATAACACAAATTGAATGATAATTTGCATCAATGAAGAGGTGCATGCGCCTGATACAAATGCTAAAGGGATATTTTAGCCTTCTATTTGTACTAGCTATCGCAATAATGTAGGTGTTAGTAAGTGTGCAAAGGCCAAATTTATTTTAAGAGTGATATACATTGTCAGCAGACTAACTCCCACAATATGGATTTCCATGAGGCAGAGGATTCTTCTTGCATTTGATATATGAAGAACCTGGTGATGTTTGATCATCTTTACACACATTCAACAATAAGATGTGAACTTTGTGGCTCTGGAATCAGAAGATAAATAATAGGGAGAAAATTAAGTATGTGTTGTGTTCCCCATAGTTCTAAAATAAATTGCTGATATCTCTGAATTGGTCCTTAATTCACCGATTCTGTTCCGCAAAATATCAAGACTTTTTGGAGACTTCTAATCGATAATTAGACGTTTGCTTAGAAAAATGATTTAGTCTTCCCACATGCCAAACTTTGAGGTATCAAGTTGCCATTCAAATGGTGAGTGATGGCATGCATATCTTAATGTCATGGAAAAGCACTTTCTTGGATTGATAACCCTGTCATTATGTGATGTGACACTGATAGCACGCAGTGGCTGACATTCTGCAGATCTAGAAATGGAGAGGGAGGTGATATCAATCCTTTGATGTCACAGAAGTGGAAGTAACTTGACAAGTTTAAAGCAGCGGTATCAATGTGCGTTTCCCATTGCAAGCTGACATCATACTCGGAGTATAAGATGAGGCTAATTTAGTACATAGAACACATTTTCCACAGCACTCATTTTTGTATAATTTTCTTTCACCTCCGCTACCGAAGAGTCTGTGAAATGAATGGTCTCCACATATATTATTAGGTCTGTTTGTTTCAGTGCTATTTAGCCTTGAAAATTAAGAAAGCACAGAGAGATCTCTTATTCTTACATTCAGTCTTGATTTGGAAGCTCTACTTTCTCATTTCGTAACAACGAACCTAATCAAAACTAAAAACGGATTAAAAAATCTTCCTAAATTCTGCACAAACAAACAAAAACAACAAAATCATATTTGTACAGTGCCTTTCACATCGGGAGGACATCCCAAGGTGCTAGACAATCAATGTTTCAGTCCCAAGCTGGGGGTCGGGATCGGGGAGGGTGGTGGGCAGGGGGCAAGGAGGGTGATTGAAGGCAAGGTTGAAGAGGAAGATCTTGAGATGGGTCTTGAAGAAGACAAGGGAGGAGGACTGCAGGATGGAATTCCAGAGGTGGGGGCAGAATGGTTGAAGCCCCTCCTGCCAATGGTGGGGAGGGCAAGGCGGGGGACAAATGTGACTTTAAAATAATTTTAAAAGTTAAGACTAATTAAAATTTCAGGCCTCTGATATTCAAACCATCCAGGTACATTTGTGGAGTCCTGTAGCTTAGTGGTTAGAGCTTTTTCTTCACAAGCGAGAGGAGCTGGGTGTTGAGAAAGTTTCCTTACTGCACATGCCCCTGTTTACCTAGCAGTAAGTAGGGACCTGGTTGTTAGTTGATTGGCGGATCAATCATCATTTGGTCACTCAATTCACAACTGTTTGTGGGAAACTGCTGTGTACAATTGGCTGCCGAGTTTGAACCACAAAATATACAGTTAATTCACTTCACAGTATATTCTGCGAAGAGCTTTGAGATGTCTCAAAATGTGATGAGGCGCTATATTAAATGCAAGGATTATTTTTATTATTATTGACCAGCAAAAGGCACATGATATTAAAGATATGGGAGAGTCATTAAACAAATACTTTGCTTCTGTCTTCATTTTAGAAGATACTGAAAGCTTACCAAAAATAGAGGGGAACCAAGAAGCTAATGTTAGTGAGCAATTTAGGAAAATTAACATCAGTAAAGAATTAGTACTAGGGAAACTGTTGGGATTGAAAAATGACAAATCCCCTGGACCTGATGGCCTGCATCCTGGGGTTTTAAAAGAGGTAGCTGCTGAGATAGTGGATGCCTTGTTTTTGATCTTCCAAAATTCTCTGGATTCTGGAACGGTTCCCATTGATTGGAAGATCACAAACGTAACACCACTATTTAAGAAGGGTGGGAAAGAGAAGATAGGGAACTATAGACCAGTCAATCTGACATCGGTAGTAGGGAAAATTCTAGAATCCTTAATTAGGGACGTCGTCGTGGGATACTTAGAAGACCATAACATGATTAGACAATGTCAACATGGCTTTACAAAAGAGAAGTCATGCTTAACAAATCTTTTACAATTTTTTGAGGATGCCACTAGCAGGTTAGATAGGGGGGAACCAGTAGATGTAGTATATTTAGATTTTCAGAAAGCATTCGACAAGGTGCCAAATAAAATGCTGCTACACAAGATTAGGGCCCACGGAATTAAAGGCAATATATTAGCATGGATCGAAGAGTAATAATGGGAAGAAAATAGAGAGTAGGGATAAACGGGTCCTTCTCAGATTGGCAAGATGTGACTAGTGGAGTGCCACAAGCATCAGTGCTTGGGCCTCAACTATTTACACTCTATATCAATGATCTAGATGAGGACATATAACTTAAAATATCTAAATTCGCGGATGATACTAAGATAGGTGGGAGAGTAAGCTCTGAGGATGATACAAAAAGATTGCAAAGGGATATAGATAGGCTAGGTGAGTGGGCAAGAAGGTGGCAGATGGAATATAATGTGGGGAAGTGTGAAGTTATTCACGTAGGTAGTAAAAACAGAAAAGCAGATCATTTTCTAGAGGGGGAGAGACAAGATAGTGTTAGTGTTCAGAGGGGAGCAGGGAGTCGAGAGGGGAGCTGAAGGCACGGTCGAAGAGAAAGGTCTTGAGACCGGCCTTGAAGGAGGAAAGGGAGGAGGCGGCGAAGGCACTGGGGGATGGAGTTCCAGAGCCTAGGGGCTGAGAGGCTGAAGGCCCGTCCAATGATGGTAGGGCGGTTGGGGGATGTGGAGCAGACCGGAGCCAGAGGAATGGAGGGTATGGGCAGGTAAGTAGGAGGATAATAGGTCGGAGAGGCACGACTCTCTACCCCCTCCTCGCTCCCTCCCTCCCTTCCCTCCCCTCACCCTGACCATTTCCCCCCTGCTCGGGTCCTGACCCAACTGTACAGCGCCTTGGGACATCCTCCCGACGTGAAAGGCGCTCTATAAATGGAATCTTGTTGTTGTTGAGGGAACAAGGCCGTGAATGGCTTTGTAGGTGAGGATGAGGATCTTGAATTAAGGGATATGAGGATAGGTCAGGGATGGAGTTAGGTTAGAAGATGAGCCATAATCTTATTGAATGGTGGGGCAGGCTCGAGGGGCTCAATGGCCTACTCCTGCTCCTAATTCCTATGTTCCTATGGAATGCATCGCTTGACCATGGCTACCCCTTGTTCTGTTCGCTTTGACCCATTGTTAAGTGTCTTCACGGATTTCTTTTTCCCACAGGAGAAAGAAAGCAATAAAGACACTTAACAATGACAGCACATTGTAGAATAATATGGAGGTCATCGGCTCTGAAGGTATTCCTTAAAGACGAACATGCAAATCGTAAGAATGGATGAAAAATGTCAGACTAGGCAGTTAGCACACAAGCATTAGTGAATAGGCATATTTTATGGAATGACAAAAGTAACACTTTTTTCACATGTAGAGCTCACCTTTTTGTGTAGTCTTCTGGGATTAAATTGGTAAATCTGTCAATAGTGTTGAAATTACAGAGTAAAATGTCAATAAAATACATGAATCAGTGTTAACATGTCATCCATTTCTAGTTCCACTGGCACAATACCTTAATTAGTTACATTAATTGTGGAGTAAGTCGCAGGATGTAAATGAAGATTAAAGGCTTCACAAAGCACTGTCTTCTTGGCTCATCTCTTCAGTAATTTATATTATTCCAGACATGTAAAGACATAATTGGAAATGGCTGATGAAAACATTAAATTACGGAATGATATTAATATAAATTATACAGCTCCAGTCAACTTGTTTTCAATATAAATAGCTGCTGGTATGAACTGTCAAGGTGATACCAAGAATCGCAGATTGTTTACATGGAACCTACCCGTATCTAAGATGGATTAGAAAAGGTTGAGGAAGTGTGGATGCCAGTGAATGATATAAACACTGCATTTTCCTTTATTACCCACCCACTGGTTTGAGTTTTGCCTCCCAGATGACAGACCTGCAGAATTTAGAGAAATCAGTCTATTTATCATCCAACTCTGACTGCAGCACCCTCCCTTTCTATAATAAACTGTTATGGGGAAGGGGGAGGGGGAGACAGAGGAACTGTGTTCCATCATGGATTGAATTTATGAAACTAATTCAAACGTCACCCAAAGAATTTATGAATCTTGGTTAATAATCAGCTTTGGGCACTTCTTAGGAAAAAGAATCATATTTTGAAGTTTCAAAGGTCTCTGTAATAGCCCTGGGGAACTGACCCAGCATCCCATTAGAGATGAAACCTCACTGCACTAAGGACTCTATGTCAGAAGTAAAACATTTCAGTCTGTACTCCCTTCAAATGTCTGCAACTCCCTCAGTCTAACTCTTCTGCAAGCAAGCATCAAGAGAAATTTTAATACGTTTCTGAAAACTGGTTTATGTTATTCTTGTTTGAAAATTACTGAGTAATTTTTATTATACACGCACTGCACATGCACACCGACTCACTTAGCGTATGAAGGAATCAGAAACTTATAAATGTTAACAATGGCTGATATTTAAGGGTTAAGAAGGAGAAAACAGACATTGTATTTATACAGCTTGAAAATTCACCTTATGACAGTTTAAATCAAAGTAGTTACACCAAAATTCCATTCGCGGCATACAGCAGAGTGCAAACATTCATCTTAAAATGACATCTGTTGAAAAATTTCAATAACTTAATGGTTATAAGGCTTGTGGGGGATAATAGAGAGATTATGACATAAAAAAATGCTGAACCCTCGTGGGGGAATGGTTCGCATAAACTTTTGATTTTTGTAATTCAAAGTAATGCAGTTTCTGATGCTCCAGAGACAGAACAGGTCTTATGTGCAATAAGCATTTAAACACTGATGTATAACAGATTTCAGTGGTGCCAAAGGCAGGTGCTGCACATTATCATTCAAAAGCATTGTGTTGCCTCAATTTAATGCAGGTTATGCTGCAAACATTGTGGGGGGTGGGGGGTTGTTATCAGCTCCAAGAGATTGATTCATGGCAAGCCTAACAATAAGAGAAAAATACCCTTGTTTTGTTTGAATATTCTTGCTTTTAAACTTCACTTAAAATACAATGATATTAAAATAATCCTTGCATTTGATATAACACCTTATCACGTTGTAAAGTGAATTGGCTGTGTATTTTGTGGGGGGAAATACACAGAATATGGCAGACAATTGCGCACATCAGTGTCCCACAAACAGTTGTGGATTGAGTGACCACATTTTTTTTGAGGGATCATCACCCCCGGAAAGTGATCCTCCAATTGATTAACAACCGGGTTCTTACTCACTGCTAGGTAAACAGAGGCACGTGAAGTAAGGAAACGTACTTAACTCCCCTACCCGGGTCCTCTCTTGCAAGTCGAGCTAGCTAACCACTATGCTATGGGACTCTACAATATAACTTGGATTTAATGAAGATGTATACCTGAACCCTTGTGTCACTTTATTTTATTCTCCTATCCTACTGAGCCCCCAAATGGAGTTATTTTATCATGTAAATGCTGCTGTTGAAGTCACCGAAGCTTGTGAGATTGTTTTAAGTGCTCTTGAGTGCAGGGCTGGCACAACTCTCAGTTTTACCCAAATATTAAATTGTAAGTAAAAACAACATTGTGCATCAGCATAACGACTCTGGTCTGTATCTGAGCATCAGGGTGAAATCTATGGTTTGCGCTGCCTGTTTCCAATATTCTTCGCAGTTTATTTTCTGACATGATATGTTAGTTCTTCAATTGGAACGCTAATAATAAATAAAAACAAAATGGGGTGAAAGTGTGGTGTCATGTACCACATTTTTCACCCTGATAATTCCAAAAGAACCAAATTAATCTTTCAAAAAATTGGAATTACCTTTTTAATGAGGATACCTCTTTATCTGGCTTGCCTTACATATTACATGTAAATATTAATTTTAACATCCGTTTCGTTTCGTCTGTGCTTTTCTGTTAACTTTTCTGATTTTTTTTGTCTCAACTCAAGAGTTCTGTTTCCATTTTGTATTGAGCTCGGCAAAGAGGAATTAGTGAGACCACCAGAGCAAGGCAGGGTAATCTGCATTGGGAAACAGAATCATTATTAGCCCAGGAAGCTGGTTCAATCTAGCCATTTTAACTCTGCGTCAGGTTCACTCCCTCATTCTGTCAGTCTCAATACTTTCTCTTCAAGCTTGTTTCTCAGATGATAGTCTCACTTGAAAAATAAAACTATTCAGCACCTGACATAAATGGAATTCATCAAAGTACATCAGTCTTCCAGATTAATTGATCATTCACCTCATGGCTGTTTGCAGGACCTTGCTAGTGCAAAGTGCTGCCGGGTTTACCTATAATAATAGTCACTACACTTGACAATAATTACTTGTGAAGCAGTTTGAGACATTTCAACATGAGAAGAGCAATACAAATGCAAGTTCCTTCTTTAATGTTTTACCCAATCGATTTTCAACGGTGACTTTTAAATCAGACACTGGTGGAAGAATCTCTTTTTGATAATTAGCAAATGTTGTGACATTATATATTTATATATATTTGACAAGAAGGTTGATAGTCTTATGGAGTCTTTGTGGAGTCCCGTAGCTCAGTGGTTAGAGCACTCGCTTTGCAAGTGAGAGACCTGAGTTCAATTCCAGGCGAAACCTTGGGCAAGTTTCCTTACTCCACACGCCTAGTAATAATCCCTCCAAAACCAAAAACAATAATAAATTGGTCATTTTCAATCCACGACTGTTTGTGGGACATTGCTGTGTGCAATTGGCTGCCGCATTCGCCCACAAATATAGTCAATTCACTTTACAGTGTGTTCTGTGAAGCGCTTTGGGACGTCCTCCCGACGTGAAAAGCGCTATGTCAAATGCAAGGATTATTATTATTATATTATTATCAGAAATTATGGCAAAAATATAAAAAGGAACAATGAGAGAGACAATATATTTGGTCCTCAATGTTGTGAATGGACCCCTGACACTGGCTGAGTGGAGGGGCCCATGCGAGAATGTGGTTAAAAATAATCATGAAAAATAAAGATCTGTAAGATATATGAATATATGAGTGAAGAAAAATTAATCTTTCCAGAAGTTTTTTTCTCCCTAGACAGAATATCTTCTCTCATCACATTTGGCTTCTCTTTGATGATGGAGCTACCTGGTGTATGCTTGACCACTCTGCAATCTGTCCCTGGCTGGCCATTTTTAATTATCTGTCACCTTTCCAGTCAAGAGAAGCTAAAAGTACAATGACTGTCTATCAGAACCTGACTATGAGACCTGGAAATGGAAGCTTAAAGATATAGTACCAGCTTTGAAGTATGTCAGCAACTGTGAGCCATTGATTTGATGTCTCCTCTCCAAAGGGGACAAACTCCAAAGATGACGTTCTCAGACAAGTTTTTCCAAGCCTTCTTTAAGGGAGCAGAAGGGAAAATAGATGAATGCAGTGTTAATCTTCATAGGATAGAGTTCCACCGTGAAGTATTCTGTCTTCCACTCTAACAAAAGAACTACAGAGAAGCACCTGTGTTTGCTCCAGCATCACAGACAGTACAGTGCTGTAGGTTACTGTAGCGAAAGAGACTCAGCAATAAAGCAAGAAACATTTCTATCATTTAAACAAAGTTGTGTGCACTGTCTAATTGAAAGTCACATGTTTGCTGAAGGAGGGTGAAATTCTTCTGAACTATGACTTGATTCTTTAGGGGACAGATCTCCAGAAAGATACAGATTTGCATTAGAACATAAACAGATACCGAGCTCAGGAGCAACAAGTTCTGGTTTTGATCTTAATTCTCTGGACACAGTGAATATGCTCATCTAAGCGCAACATACACATGAACAAATAGAGAATGATTTAACACAATGGCTGTAGAAGCTGACTCATGGCAATGCTTAGAAGAGACAAATAGTAAGGAGAAAGAGTAGGAGAAAGATCACAGAAGATAGCTTCCAATCAGATAGATTGAGCAAAATGATTGAGGCGTTTGATCAAATGGCAGCCTTTTATGATGTAAAATATTCTATAAGACCTACTGTATCTATTTAAGACAGATAATCGCAACTAAAGTCAAAAAGCGAAAAGAATTTCTCCTCTTGTCCTGGCCAACAATCCCCAAATGATAGTGATTATTCACTTCATGGCTGTTTGTGCGACCTTACTGAGCACAAATTGGCTGCTATGTTCACCCACAAATCACACAAATCACACTGTCCCTGCCTTTTAGAATATATCCTCAAAGCAGTTTGGGACGGCTTCACGACGTGAAAGGCGATATGCTAGATGTAAGAATTATTATTCACAGTGATATGAACAAAGGTGAACCTTTTCTGGAACTGTGGAGCCTGTAGCATAGTGGTCAGAGCACTTGCCTCACAACCAAGAGGATCTGGGTTCACTTCCCGAGCAGGCCGAAACGTTGGGTAAGTTTCCTTATTCAATAGCCCTCTGGTTAACTAGCAGTCTTGCCTTTCTGACAAGATTTGTGTTTTATGTCTTTCTTGAAAAGAAAACCTTTCTTACTTAAAACTGTGTGCTTTCAATGGTTTAGAGAACTTGTTAGTCTTTCTGCGATTCGGGTATCGCTTTCCAGGGGTAATAATCCCTCCAAAAAAAAATGTTGCACTCAATTCATGAATCTTTGTGGGACTCTGCTGTGCTCAATTGGCTGTGCACAGCAAAGTCCCAGATTTTGCACGCAAAATAAAGTGTAATCCACTTTACAATATATTCTGTGAAGTATTTTGAGATGTCTCAATGATAAGGCACTATATCAAATGCAAGGATAATAATTATTATTATAACTGTTTTTAGGATGCTAAGGTCAATAGATTTTAGAACCACTGAAACATAGAATCATAGAATTATATAGTACAGAAGGAGATTATTCGGCCCATCTTGTCTGATAGCTCTTTGAAAAGAGCTACCCGAATCGATCTCACTCCCCCGCACTCTCCCCTGCAAACTTGTCCTCTCCAAATAATTATCTACTTCTCTCTTAAAAGTTATCAAATTGGCTTCCACCACCCTTTGAGGCAATGCATTCCAGATCCAAACAACTCGCTGTGTGAAAAAATTCCTCCTCACCTTCCCTCTGGTTCTTTCAATAACTACTTTAAATTGGTGTCCTCAGGTTACGAACCCACCTGCCATTGGAAATAGTTTCTCCTTGTTCACCCAATTGAATCCCCTCATAATTTTGAAAACTTCAATTAAGTCTCCTCTTAGCCTTCTCTCCTCCAAGGAGAATAATCCCAGCAATAATCCTGTAGTTTGGAACTATTTGAGGATAATAATAATAACCTTTGCATTTGATATAGTACCTTATCACGTCTTCGTAATGTCTCAAAGCGCTTCACAGAATATACTGTAAAGTGAATTGACTGTATATTTTGTGAGGATAACAAAATAACAGGACTGTGAGTATTAAACATCCAAAATGATATGAGAGCAGATATACTAAAGAACTTGCCTTGCTGACAAGATTTGTGTTTTATGTTTTTCTTTCAAAAACCCCTTTCTTACTTAAAGCTGTGTGCATTCAATGGTTTAGAGAACTTCTTAGTCTTTCTGTGATAATCAGAGAGACACAGATGTGACAGTTTTGGTTCTCTTCTAAAGAACGTCTTTGGCTCTAGATGGGAATGCTGACTGTTCTAAAGAAACAAAAGCACACACTTCAAACAAGATTTGAATATACTTTTAAGATGGGAGAAGAATGGAATCAACTGTATTTTTAGTGTTCCATTAAACTGTACATAAATACTGAGCACCCAGCTCAGAATTAATCTTTCTGCAGGATGACAACATAAACACGGATGTACGGATGCATCAAAAGATCAAAGCTGGATATAATATGTTATCAACGAGGAGGTTTAGTTACATTGCCTGACGAACATGGCTCAGCAGAATGAGTGAACTCTGTTTAGCTCCAAAAAGACTCTGCTTACCACCACCCCACCCCAGCCCTTCAAGGAGGGTAGAATTAGATTAGAACTTCAGATTTAATTATATTGGAATCAAATCACAAAATCACAAGAGAAATTTGGATGAAGAAGACCGTTTGGTCCATCTGATCTCATCCTATCAGAATACCTACCCTAACATCCTCGCACCACAGCTTCAAATCCAGTGTCTTGGCTTAAATCACCCCTCTAACTGGGAATCAACGATTGGAACTGGTAATTCCTTCCAATGGTATCCTGTTCCAATCATTAATTACAGTCTGGGTAAATATATACTTTCTGGTGTTTGTACTGAAATTGCTATTTTCAACCTAAACCTCTGACCTCTTGTTCTGCTGTCTCAGTCCATTTGAAAGTATTGTCTGAGTTACTTTCACAATTGCATTTAAAATCCTATACGCCTCAACAAGATCTCCTCTGAGACATCTCCTTTCAAGAATGAAGAGCCGTTAGCTTGTCTAATCATTGCTCATAGTGCATTCATCTAACAAAAGGATTCATCCTCACTGCTTTCCTCTGAACTGCCTCTAGGGTCTGGACAACATCCTTATGCCTCAGTGACCGAAGCTGTGGTGTAAACCAGAAACTCTGTAAACATCTTAACTCCCTTGAAAAGAGAATTAGATAAATGCTTCAAAAAAAGGTACAATAAACCCTATAGGGAGTGTGCAGGAAGGCAGGATTAGATTGGTTTAAGTGAAGAAAAACACCAGCACAATTGATGTGTTGAATAGCCTGGCCTGATCAGTAACTTTCTATGGCTCTACATTACGATTGTGTTTTTAATTCTGATGTTTGGATTCAGCTGGAAACAGGTGCATTATCAAAATCATTTTCACCCATGATTGTCATTCATTTTCTCTTAAGCATCTGATCATTATATTTACCTCAGATTGAAGGAGTATAATAACATTGAACATAATTTTTGCCTTTTTACCTAAGTGAGTCCCATCTAAGTCACCAGAAGTCCCTCTTAATTTATTTCTGATGCAGGATGAAGGTTATTAAGTGAATTATCTTTTCTATGAATTATTGATTATTGTTTTGGAAATGGAACAATTTTTATTATATTTATCTATTTTATGCTTTTCTTTGTTCAACAAAGAGAGAAACGTTAACAATATAGAATGGAGTGATGGAGTGCAAAGTCAACCTCAAAAGAGTGGCCCAGCTTACCATACTGATTTCTCCTGTCCAGCCACCCATGTGGCTTATGTGCGCATGCAACTTTCACATTGGGACTTTGAGCTCACAGGCTAGGATGACAATTCAGTGCTGGGGTGTGCTGCATTGTTGGAGATGGATGAGATGTTTAACCAAGGTCCCAGCTACCTGTTCAGGTGGACTTTAATATTTCCCATGGCTCTATTCGAAAAGAGAAGTGAATGGCTCCAAATGTCCTGGTCAGCAATCCTCCAAATAAAATTGCTCACAAATTGGCTGCTACGTTCGCCCACAAAATATACAGTCACTTCACTTAACAGTAAAATCCACAGAATTGTATTTTTCATCACTGTTGAATTATGGACATTTTTGTATTGTGAAATTGCACCTAACATGAAATATTTGCAATTGTGCCAATTGCATAATTTTGCAGCTAGAAGAAGGAAACTTTTCATCTTGTCTATCTTAGTTGGATATAAACTCAGGATCCTGAAATGAATAGAATGTCAACTAACTTACCAGCACCCAATCATCCCAGGTGGTCATTTTTCTCTCATATATTATGCTTTGAAGGGCATATTTAGAGGGGCCTTAAGCCTCAACTCTAGAGCTTTAAAAACAAATATAACAACACAGATCACTTTGTGTTCAGATTTCCAAAACTCATATCAGATTGTAGCAATTTTTCAACAAAGATTTCACAGGATGGATAGGCTACAGATACAAGAACTGAGATTGATACCAAATGTTGAGAGTTACCCAGGAGCGATGTGAACACTCACCTCAGACTTCTTCACCGTAACATTTTTAACAAATTTTATTATATGCCCAGCACATTGGCAGAAATGGATTGGGATGCTTTTTCAATGTGGTTTTGGTTAGATTTAATTTATCAATTCAGAGTTATTTTCTTTTTATTATTTTAATAGGCCTTCATTTGGACAGTTATGCTCATCCCAGACTCTTTCTGGTCCCACAACTAAGGCCAAAGGTAAATTTGAAGTCATAACACCATGGTCCAAAGGGAGTTTGAGATATTTTTGTGATAGGGCGGAACCCAAGGAAAAGTTCTTTTTAGCATCTTGTATCTATGGAAGCAGAGGTCAGGAATAAGTTACAACACATTCCTTTAGGTAAAGGGAACAGCACACGATAATTTCCATTTTCAGAGTTAAACATAATGCATCAGTCAAAGGCTGACTTCTGCCCATTGATTTGTCAGAAATGACATTCATATGATTTAATAAATGCTTGATCGTTGTTCGTTAACTGTTTTGTTGTAATCCGGTAATGACCAGTCATTAGAAGGCAAATGCTCGACCAACCTTAATTATTCAGCTGCATTTCTTATTTTATCACATTGAACTTCAAAATCCATAGAAAGGCCATATCTCATTGATCAACAATTTCTTTCACATATTCTTAGTGTGAAAAATTGCATTAGGTTTCAGGGTTGTTTAACTTTCTCACCAAGAGGAATGATTCTGAAAAAATCCATGTTAAGATTAAAAACCTATTCTTTCATTAACAAGGTCTAAAATCAACACAATAGCCTGAAAACACTCAGCAGTGCAGAAAAATGGAAGTCCAGCATATGGAACTATAAAGCAGGCAAAAAATAAACATTCTCTGCAGGCAACTACAGTTTGCTTCAAACTGTGTATTTACCTAAGTATCACTTGACACAAAAGTTTAACAAGCATAATGAATTTAAGAGTTGCCCCTTTAAGTGAGGCATTGCGTTGCTGTATCTCTATTATGGTAGTCAACCCTTTGCATTAACAAGTATAAGATATGAACCATTATTTGTATTAAAGTGAATATTAGTCAATTGACTTTTTTGGTTTAAAGTATTTCTCAAATTGGTTTTGATACCACAACTAATACCAGAAAGCATGCCTGCCAATGGTGGGGCGGGTGAGATAGGGGAAGTGAAGCAGGCCGGAGCCCACTGAGCAGAGGGAGTGGGCAGACTAGTAAGGTGTTAGGTGGTCACAGAGGTAGGGGGAGGAAGGCCATGGAGGGGCGAGTGGGGTGATAAGTTCACGGAGCCTGGTGCGGGAGAGGACACGAGCTACAGAGTTCTGGATGACCTGCAGCCTATGGAGGGAGGAGTTGGGGAGGCCGACAAGCAACGAGTTATATAGTCAACCTGGATGTTATGAATACGAGTATGAGGGTTTTGGCGGCCTGCGGTGTGAGACAGTGGTGGAGCCGGGCAATGTTGCAGAGGTGGGGGAAGGCAGAGCAGGTCATGGATCGGATGTGGGGTAGAAAGTATAGTTGAGGGTCAAACAAGACGCCAATGTTCCGGACTGGCTCAGCAAGGTGGAGTGTGCAACCATGGATGGTGATGCTGTCGGTGCCTGAGGTGTGGAGGCACTGACGGGAACCAATCAGAAGAGCCTCGGTCTTGTTGAAGTTCAACTGTAGAAAGTTAGCTCTCATCCAGCATTTGATGCCTGACAGACATTCTGTCATGACAGCAGTGGTCCTGGAGTCAAGGGTGGAGGCAGAGAGGTACAATTGCATGTCATCCACATGTATGTGGATGACACACAACTGAGTAACGCCGCAAGAGACAGTGTGGTGGCTAGAGGAGAAACTATTTGTGGAGATGAAGTGGATGTGATGTGAGAGGTACGATCTGAACCATTCAAGGACAGAACTGTGAAAGTTGAGGTGAGAGGAGAGGCAGTGGATGAGGATAGAGTGGTCAATGGTATAGAAGGCAGCAGAGAGGTCAAGGAGGATGAGGAGGCAGAGGGAGCCCTGGTTGCAAATGGACAGGATGGGCTGCTTCTGTGCTGAGGGCGGAAACCTGTTTTGGAGGGGTTCATGAAAGAAGTGGCAGGAGAGGAAAGAGCGAAGCTGGGAAGCAACAACTCATTCCAAGACCTTGGGGAGGTTGGAGATGGGGAGGTAGTTTGAGAGCAGGAATGGGTCCAGGGTGATTTTTTTAAGGATAGGAGTGATGACGGCTGTTTTTAAAGGGGTGGGAATGGTACTAGTGGACAGGGGGAGGTTCATGATGTTTGTGAGTAGAGGGGCGAGGAGGAGGAGCTGGAAGGTAATGAGAGGGGTAGGGATGGGGTCGAGGGAGAGATGGTCAGTTTCATGCGGGTTATAGTGGTGGTGAGATAGGAGTGGGAGACAGGTTCTAAGGTGTGGAGGGAGGGATGGGTAGGGGCCTGGGTGTGAGGGGAAGATGGGGCGTGTGTAGTGGATGGGTAGAGGCAGCTGAGCAAATATAAATACTAGAAACACTTTGTAGGATGTTTTGCTCATCCAGGCCCTGATGTTCACCAGATAAGTTGAGAGAATATCAGCGGACCTGGAGTCATAGCTGGAGGAGGAGAAGTAGATTTGTGTGTCATCCGCATACATGTGGATGTTTAACCCGTGTAAGTGGATAACATTACCAGCATGGAGCACATAGATGAGGAAAAGGAGTGACCATGGATGAAGACCTGGGTGACTGGGCTGGAGTGGGAGGAGAAACTATAGAATGAAGCCACAAGGTTTAACTTCAGTTCACTTTGCGGTATGTTCTGTGAAGTACTTTGAGATGTCTCGAGGATGTGATAAAGCGCTAAATCAAACGCAAGGATAATTATTATCGTTTAAACCATTTGAAGAGATAAAGTGAAAGCTGTTTGTTAAGTAGGACTCGAACCAGGCTAATGCGTCCCCATTAAGGTGGATGAGGGGGGAGAGGTGGTGGATGAGGATAGCGTAATCGACTGTGTCGGGAAGCGGCCAAGACGTCCAGGTGGATGAGGAGTCAGAAGAAACCCTGGTCACAGAGAGAGAGGATGTCATTTGTGACCTTGACAAGTGCCATCTCTGTGCTGTGGGCAGGGCATACACCAGGCTGGAGGGGCTTGAGGAGGGAATAGAGGGAGAGGTGAGAGCAAAGTTGGTTAGCGACAACACGTTCTAGAGCTTTAGCAAGGAAGGGCAGGTTGGAAATGGGATGGTAATTTGTGAGGTTGGAGGGGTCAAGGGTGGGTTTTTTTTGAAGAGGGGAGTGATAACAATGATTTAAGGGTAGAGGAGCAGAACCTGAGGAGAGCGGCTGGTTAACTGTGTCAACCAGCAGCGGGGAGAGGAGGGGGAGTTGAATGATCAGTAACTGGGTGGAGAGTGGGTCGAGGCAGCAGATGATGGGCTTTATCTGGAACATGGTGGTTGGGAGGAAGCGAAGAGTAATTGAGGAAAGGAGTGTAGGGAGGGGCTGTGGTGGAAGGAGTGGGCGATTTAGTAAATAGTCTATGGGGTGGGGAGCAGAAAAGAATGTAGGGTAAGAGGACTCAACCAGGTTAATGGGGTCAATGAGTAACCTCCTGTGCATTCACACACTTCATATATAAATAAATAAAAAATCTTTGTGTTTGACATAGCACCTTTCAGGTCAGGAGGATGTCTCATAGCGAGTCACAGGATTCAATATAAAATGTAGTGACTGTGTCATTTACAACAAACCAGATTTATTTTGCCAGAAGAGCAAACACTACCACCACATTTGTAATTGTTTTTGTAATTGTTTCCAGGCTTTCCACTCTGCAATGTGTCTCCACTGAAACCTGGTATAATCTATATTAGTTACAATGGAGTATATGATATGTTTCTCTGCACATCAGTCCTGAATATCAGTTTGTTAGTGGACATTTAGCTTAACAGTGCCATCTGCATCTGGAGGTTTGGTAATGCTCTTGCATGACATTCCGGTGCTTGGTAGGATTGAAGGATCACCTCCCAAATGCTGTTTCGTTTTACAAGACAGATTGTCAAAATTTACTTAATGCCTGAAATCCATCAAGTCTTAGCCTATAAAACCATTTTGTCAAACCCTCCAAGACACTGTGAAGGGTGCTACATAAATGCAAGTTGTTGTTGTCCTAAAATTCAATTTGTGTAGAATTGTGGAAAATTATTAAATTAGGCTTAATTTAAAAAGTATTTTTTCTGTATTTCTTACAAAGAAACCAACTTTCCAATTTAAGACTGATTTTAAGATTTTTTCCCAATTCTCTAATCTTACATTTTAGGATAAATTAGTTTTACAGACTAAGACTAGGTGGAATTTCAGGCCTCAGGTATCTCTGATGATTATTTTTGCAAAAAGGGAAAGCTTATACCAAACACTGCTGGAAACATTGATTGAGCCTCACTGCATCACTGCTCTGAAAGAATAATGAAAAGTTTAATTTGTCAATGGAATTATTGATGTAGCTCGCTCATTGTTTGTGTACTAATGCACAAAGACTATAAATATTGACTCCAAGCTTTGTAGTGCAAAAACCCACCTCCTAGAACCTTCAACAAACTTAATGAAATCTTCTTTGTCAAAGCGATCGAAAGCTACATTAACTCTTTTAAATGCCTGGTTGCTTAATGAAGCTGGCATATAGTGATACATGTTATTAACAAGCTCACAAAATGTCTTGTTTTGTAACTACTTAATCATGGAATCATAGAAATTACAGCACAGGTCATTTAGCCTTCAAGCTTAAATTGATGCTAACTTATCCACAGCAGCTAACCATTCTCCTCCAAATTCCCTGCTCTTTCCCTTTATCCTTTCATATTCTTCTTTTTAAAATTGAATTTTTTTCTATGTAATCTCAGGAGGGAGACTACAACTTTCCAGCCATAGGCATCTGATTCAACTGAAGAGATTGTCTTCATCTTGGGTGTCAGCCCGACTCAGTTGGTAACTCAGTAAACTCAACACCTGAGTCAGAAAGTTGTGTGTTCAAGCCGCACATGGGACTTTGAACTCACAGTTTAGGCTGACACTCCAGCGTAGTGCTGGGGCATGCTGCATTATTGGAGGTACCATCTTTCGGGTGAGATGTTAAATTGAGGCCTCTGTCTGCATCTTCAGATGGCAGAATTCGAAAAGAGAAAGGATTTTCTTCCAGTGCACTGGTCAACAATCCCCCAAATATAACAAATCAGTCATTCATTTCATTGGCTGTGTGGGATATTGCTGTGCACAAATTCCTGGAATATATAAAAAATAATAATAATCCTTGCATTTGATATAGCACTTTTCATGTCAGGAGGACGTCCCAAAGCGCTTCACAGAACACACTGTAAAGTGAATTGACTGTATATTTGTGGGCGAACGCGGCAGCCAATTGCGCACAGCAATGTCCCACAAACAGTCGTAGATTGAAAATGACCAATTTATTATTGTTTTTTGTTTTTGGAGGGATTATTATTAGGTGTGTGGAGTAAGGAAACTTGCCCAAGGTTTCGCCCTGCCTGGAATTGAACTCAGGTCTCTCGCTTGCAAAGCGAGTGCTCTAACCACTGAGCTACAGGACTCCACATCATCTATTTCATCTATTTTGGATTTATGATTGCTGTTGCAGTTGGATATGCCTTGGATTGGCAAAATTATTAGAATCACTATTTGTGTTTCTAATTTATAAATAGTTTTGTGTTGTCTTTGTTTATCCCATAGTTCTAACATAATAACCTTATCTCCAACATGTTAAAAAGGATCAGCCCAAAATGACTGGATCATATTGATTCAGAGAGAATACTTTTGTTTTGGTGCAGAGGGTCTTGGTGCACGTGTGGAATCTGAAACGAAGAGCATTTCAATAGATACAGATGGTTCCCAACCCATTGCTGCTGGCTGCCTGGAAGGCTATTGTGGGTTGCTCACAGCCTGCAACCTGTCAAAGTGAATACAGTAAAGTCATTGTACAATTTTCATTATTGCTGTGACATTATGTAGGTCACTTTGTATCCAAGTATAACAACAACATAACATCCAAGTTTAACTATTGTGCCTTAGTCACAAATTTGTCTTCCGCATTTACAAAAGAGAACTAGACATGTGTGTTTTGTAATACAAGTTAGATGTTCATAAAAGGAGAGTGTCTTTATTTTCTGCCATTATTACTATTTATTTTATTTATTTTTATTTTTCATACCATTTGTGCAGCATCCAACTATTGCAACTTCATTGTTCACTTTAGTCACTTTCACAATGAAACTGATGTTGCATGCCTTTTCTGTGTAAGGCAGTAGACAGTTACCTTAAGATAACTGTGCAAATCTGTAACCTTAAGAATTCACTAAGAGATGAAATGTTAAATCCATTGTTTTGTTACATACATAAACATATGTATATATAAAGGTAATTTTCAAGGAGTCAATACATTTACGAACCCAATGGATGAGAAATCTTATTCTTCACTTGTCCCTAAATTTATAGATGTTGATGATATGAGCTCATAATGGAAAAATACACCCATATTGATTATAAATTATTAGAAATGTATTCTTCAGGTGATAAAGTCAGAAGTCTGTATATTAATTAATCTTACATTAATGAATTCTATTGCTCCTGCAAGAAATGTACATTTCCGATTTTCTTACTGACTATTCCTATTTTTCTAGTTTAGCCATAAATAATATGATTAATAATAAGCTAAACGTTTATTCTGATGGGGGCCACTAAATTCTGTTATCAGCTATGAAGATCTATTACCGTTTTAAGATCAGACTCAATTGTAGCCACAGGCATCCTTACTGTTATACTGAGGGGATCTACATCTGAATTGATTAAGCCAGATTGATCTGTGTTATTTATAGGAAAAATAGCTTGAATTTTGTCCAGTAAATTGAAGATTTTAATACAAATGTGCTGGGTGTGACTAAAGTAGTGCAGCGCCAAATATGCTCAAGAGAAAATTCTACTGGAATGAAAATAGGAAATGGAAGAATAGTTAAAGTTATTTAGAAAATCTGAATGCCAGAAGGGAAACGCAATTAAATGTTTTTGTCGTTAATGGACCTTTGTGTAATTCAGTCTGAACTGTGGAGGTTTACATTCCCAAAGATCGTTCACTTGTTTGCTTTCATGGCATCTTCAAGAACAAGGGAACAGGAATTCATGTCAATAGCAATATTGTTAAAGGTAAGAAATATACAAGAAATACTTTTTGGCGGGTTAAGATTGATCAGGGCTAACTAACATTTATGTTAGTTTTGAACTATAAAGCAACAGTGCTTTTACCCACTCAAGAAAGGTTATTAAAATCTAAAAAAAATAAGAAAGACTATTGACCATACTGCATATGCCCCTGAGCAGAGATAGGATTGCTGTGAGCATGTTGCGGAATCCAGTACATTGCCTGAGGAGAGACTACAGGCAAATTCTTTTCAATCAGGGTTGGAGTCAATGCTCAAATTCTAGTGCTATGGAAAGGCTTAAGCTAGAGAAAATTCATGGCATGATCAGCTCAAGATGGCATTCTTTCAATTTTAAATGGTATAGTAAACCCTAGTGTTTCCTGATTCTCTTTAGTGTTAATAGAAACTAAAGAAATGAAAGATTGTGAATTTCGGTACGCACATCGCTGTAATTATCAATCTTACTGACTTAACACCAGTCAGATTGTCATCTGACCTGTCACAAAGTTGCCACAGAACCACTTCTCCAGATGTCTTTGTCTTTGGGTTTTCACTCTCTGGCCTCTTCCCCCCTCCTACTCTAAACTATTTCTCAACTCTTATCCCCCTTTATAATAATAATAATAATAATAATAATAATAATAATCCTTGCATTTGATATAGCTCTTTACACGTCGGGAGGACGTCTCAAAGCGCTTCACAGAACACACTCTAAAGTGAATTGACTTTATATTTGTGGGCGAACGCGGCAGCCAATTGCGCACAGCAATGTCCCACAAACAGTCGTAGATTGAAAATGACCAATTTTTATTATTGTTTTTGGAGGGATTATTATTAGGCCTGTGGAGTAAGGAAACTTGCCCAAGGTTTCGCTCTGCCTGGAATTGAACTCAGGTCTCTCGCTTACAAAGCGAGTGCTCTAACCACTGAGCTACAGGACTCCACACTACTTTAGTGACGTGAACTCCGATACTGGAAGCCACAGCTTGTTTCAGAGGGCTCGTATCTCACTGTGCCATTCTGTTATTCTCTCCAGCAGCCACACACCTCGGTGATAGCCTGACATGTGCTCTTTCCACATTCAATACATTCATATGGTCTCTCTCCACTTGTTTGTGAGGATCTTCAGGAAATATTGGTTCCTCAACACATGTTCAGGAGAGAAGAGGACAAACTTCTCTCCTGAACTTCCTTTGACTTTATAATGTCTCTCTTCTCCATAAAGTACAATCACAAACGTGATTGTTTAAGAAAAAATATATCATGATAGAATATTAGGAAGATAGAGAAATAGGAACAGGAGCAGATCATTCAGTCCATAGAGCCTGTTCTCTCAGCTTATTAGATCTTGGCAGATCTTTTAATTTGAATGTCATCCCTTTTGCTATACGTTATATTGTTTCTAATCAAGTATCTAGTTATCCTTCTTTTAAGCATTATTTGGAACATAGAAACAGCCTACTTGTCCTGCAAAGGGTTAACATTCCACCTAATTTAAATCTGTAAGACTATGTTGAAAATTCTTATATTCAGTCTTAAATTGGAAGCCAATTCCGCCTTCCAAATTAACAACACAACTTGCAACAATTTGCATTTACATAGCGTCCCTCATGCAGGATAACATCTCGGACCACTGCGGCACAGTGGCACAGTGGCAGGTTGCAACACAGAGTAAGGGAGGAGGAGGAAGAGGAGGTGACCATAGACATGGCCAGATCCCTCTTCATAATGAAAACCCTTAGTCCTGATTATAGCCCAGTAAATCTACACTGTACTTTTAAGACTGAATTGAAGAATGTTCTACAATCCTGCATGATCTTAAAATTTAATACAAATTGTTATTATTAGTATTATAGGCCAAGACTAGATCGAATTCTTTGCTCAAAGTATGTCTTGGTATTCTCCCACTCTCTCTCAACCCCACCGCCTTGCCCCCTCTCTCCCCTTTTTCAAGTCCCACCTGAGAACCTTCTTTTTTGACCATGCTTACTGTCACCTTCCTCCCCGCGCACCCCCCCCCCCCCGCTCAGAGTCAGGCTCCACCACATTGAGACCCTACCCTGTGTGGAATGTGCTATAATTGCAAGTTGTTGTTGTTTTTCTCTACATGAGCCACATTATCCAATCCCACCCTCATGCTTGCTTCGAACAGATTCCTTTTTTCCTGCATATACTTAATTCCTTTATCAAAGAATTTATGTTCTCTGTCTCAACAGTAATTTGTGGCAGAGAATTCCGCATTCCTCTCCGGGCGGTAGAGTTTTTTTTAACTTCCACCTCAATTCATTTTGTGATTATCTTAAATGTGTGCCCTCTCATTACTGACTCATCAATATTATTTACCTTATCATAATCCTTCACAATCTTGAAGCCCACTATCAGGCCACCCCTCAAATTCTGGTGAAACAAGCCCTAACAAATCCCTCTTCATAACTGAAAACCCTCATTCCTGGTTACAACCTAGTAAATCTACAATGTATTCATATTTTATTATATATCCTTTCTTTAAAGGACATATTCCTAAACTGTAGAAGTTTAAACTTTAAAATTTTACAAGGGCACAAAATTGGTCTAGATGAAGAAGCCTTTTCTACCTATTTCATCTCATCCCTCCAGAACATCTACCCAACTGTCCCCCATCACAAGATCAAGCTGCTTTTTAAATGAATCCAGTGGCCTGGCATCTACCAACTTTCCTTGAATTTTAAGATCCTCTGTGTAAAGAAAAGCTTCATGGTATTTGTCCTGAAATTGCCTTTGCCAGCTCTAAAACTATATCCTTTGTAGAGTCCTGTAGCTTAGTGGTTAGAGCACTCGCCTCCCAAACAAGAGGAGTTTGATTCCCGGCAGGGCGAAACTCTGGGCAAGTTTCCATACTCCACACGCCTCTGCTTACCTAGTAGCAAGTAGGAACCCATTGTTTGTCAATTGGCAGATGGATCGCGCTTCCAGGGATAAAAATCATAGTATTTCAACTGATGTGATTTTGTTTTACTTCAAGACTTTGGACACTGCATCAAAATAAAGATTCCAATAACCTTATCTCCCATTGCTGCCACTTTTTAGTAACCTTTATATCCATATGCCAGGGTACTTCTCCTCCACTGCATTTAATACTTTATCATTCAAGATGTATTTTCTTATTATCCTATTCTTACCCTGCTAAACCCACCTATGTCCTCTTGCAGTCTTTCAGAAACCTCATCACAGGTTTGGCATACACCCCAATTTGGTATTATCAGCAAGCTTTTGATATCGTTCCCTTAATCTAGACTGCATAGTTTAAAGTAACAAATGATGTCTTCTCTCTGTGACCAGGGCTCCCTCTGCCTCCTTGTTACCTTGGACCTCTCTGACATGGACACAGTCAATCACGCCATCCTCCTCCACCGCCTCTCCTCCCTCATCCACCTTAGTGGGACCATACTTACATGGTTCGAGTCCTACTTAACAAACCGCCAATAATGCATCTCGGCAAATGGTTCTCCTCCTGCGCCCGCCCCCGCACTCGCCTGGTCACCTGTGGGGTACCCTAAGGCCCCATCCTTGGCCCCCTTCTTTTCCTCAGCTACGTACTCCCTCTTGGCAATGTCATCCATAGACATGAAGTCAACTTCCACATGTATGCGGATGACACCCAAATCTACTTCAACTGCGACTCCCAGTCCGCTGATGTCCTGTCAGCTTGTTTGATGGACATCAAGGCCTGGATGAGCGCAAAGTTCCTGCAGCTGAATGTCAACAAGACGGAAGCTGTACTCTTTGCCTTCCATCAATGTCTTCTCTCGTTCCCGCCTAACTACCTTCCTTTATGATCATGTTTATGGTCACCTCCCCTCTCCCGCCCCTCTGGCTCAATTTCAGACTCTGCCAATGTTTAGTGCTCTGGGACACTACCCTGCGTAAAGGGCGCTATGTAAATGCAAGTTGCTGTTGTTTTATAAGTAAGATCAAACCAAGCAGAAACTCTTGGAAAAATCACTTCATATATTTTCCCAGTCTAGGAGAAATAGAATGTGTGGGAGTCCTTTGTTTTTTCAGCATGCAGCTATATTGACCAATTCCAGAAGTTTAGGTGCAGTAGTTTATTAATAAAATGTGAAATAGTGAATTTTAAGAGGAAAGTCAGAAAACAAATCCCTTCTTCAAAGAAAGATTGGTTAAAAAAATTTGAGACATTAAGTATTTATTTTAGATTTCCTAAGCCTAAACAGAAACAGATTTGTGGACTTAAGCTGCACTCCAATCCTAATTGAGTTATACAGTTATTGTTTTGAAAATGTATTTACTGATAAGCACAATAACATACCAATGTGGCTGAACAAGCTGAATTTATGGGTAAATACATGAAATAATAATGATGGTAAATAATGATAAACTGCAAAATAATTGTCTCCATTTCTCTTCTTGTGCAGTGTTACTAGCTCACAGTGTTTAACAGCTCTCAACTGACCTTTAAACCCAATATCCATGTATTGACCTGTTCAGCTTTACCCCACCTCTGCAACATTGCTCACCTCTGCCTCGACCTCTCCCCCTCAACCCGTGCTTTTATCAAGTCCAGGCTTAACTATGCTAACTCCCTGCCTGTCAGACATCCCAATGCTTCCTTCCACAATTACTGATTATTCAGAACTTTGCAGTTCATGTTTTCTCCTGTACCAGGCTCCTCAATCCTATGATCCCTATCCTTGCCCAACCCCACTGGCTCCCCATCCCACAGATGATCGAACTCCTTCAGCCTCTCTGCCTACCCTCTGGAATTCCATCCCAAAGTCCCTTTAACTCGGCCCTTCCTTGCCTTCATCTCAAGACCTTCCTGTTTCACCTCTTTCACTTCTTTCACCACACCTTTGGGCATCTTCCCACCTCCTTGCCCCTTACGCCTCTTGAATATAGTTCCCAGCTCCAGTGCAACCTCTTGACTGACCAACACCTTGGGACATTCTCCCATTGTGAAACTCTCTATGTAAATGCAATTTGTTGTTTTTGTTTAGCAAGACGCTACCCCTGTGTTAAGGGCACTGTATAAATCCACGATGTTGTCATTTATGCTGCCATCTAAGTGGAATCCTGTAGCTCAGTGGTTGTCGCACTCGCCTCGCAAGCGAGAGACCTGGGTTCAATTCCTGGCAGGGCAAAATGTTGGGCAAGTTTCCTCACTCCATGCACCTCTGTTTACCTAGCAGTAAATAGGAACCCGGTTGTTAGTTGATTGATGGATCACTTTTCGGGGATAATAATTCCTTCAAAAAAATAATAATAATAAATTGGTCAATTAAAATCCACGACCGTTTGTGGGACACTGCTGTGTTTTCTGCTGTGACTGACGCTTCTCGCCCACAAAATACACAGTCAATTCACTTTACAGTATATTCTGTGAAGCACTTTGAGGTGATAAGGTGCTATATCAAATGCAAGGATTATTATTATTATTATTATCTAGCACCTCACCAGAGTGAATGTTCTTTGCGTATAAGCTTAGTTAGCAAATATTATCATGCATTCAGATGTCTGGATAGTTAACCATTGCCAAAACAGATTTTGTCAAATCCAGAGTCAACATAACATTCAATATCTGGAAGGATCACTACAAAACTATCAGGAGCAGAAAGCCTAACTGTTTTCTCTTCTCCCTCACTAAGGGATGTAAAAGAAGCAGATGAACTTCATGATTGGGTTAGAACTTGCCAAGTGGGAAGCTGAAAGTGATCTGGGGGTGTTATATGACTCATCATGTGTCAAAGCAGTGTGAGGCTGCAATAAGCAAGGTAAACAGATGAAGGACTATATTTCTAAATATATTGAGTTCAGTAGTGATGTTCAAACTATTACAATGCTTGAGCAGGTAAAGATGAAATAAGTCGAAGCACCTTCTTCATCTGAACCTCTTATGATCGTGAAGTCCTGTAGCTCAGTGGTTAGAGCACTCACCTCGCAAGCGAGAGACCTGGGTTCAATCCACAATTGGGACCACACTGTGGGCAATTGGCTGCTGCATTTCGCCCACAAAATAAACAGTTAATTCATTTAGAGTATATTCTGTGAATCACTTTGAAACGCCAAGAAGACATGATGAGATGCTGTATCAAATGCAACGAATATTATTATTATTATTATGACCAACACCAATTATGGTGCCCTGTCCTCACTGACTCTTCAGCTGTAAACAGATACTTTGAGCCAGATTAGGGATCAAATTTGGGAATGTTGAGACCTGTATAACTCTATAACACATTTCGCAGGGTGCTGTTTGCACACTGATCCATCAGGAAAGTCTTCGACATATTTTTCAACAAGAATTTTCTAAATTTCTCTCGTGTTGAGCAATTCTAAATGCATATCAATTAGATTTGATGGATAGCAACAACTACAACAACTTGCATTTATATAGTGCCTTTCATGCGGGGTAGAGTCTCGGAGCGCTTTATATGCCACAGACATAGGATGGTTCTAGTGACCTTGAGTCAGTTCTAACACACCTGGTGTTCTCTTTCAGAAACTGATCGACCAATGTATTTCCAGCATGCTCTGCTTCATTTCATATTTCCAGCATGCACCATTTTCTTTTCTTTCTTATATATAAAAAAAGTATGGTCTTGCTCATAAGGGATCCATACCTTTGTGCAAAGTGTCATAATCTGATGCATGTAGGAGGGATACCAAAAGAAAACATATTGTAACTGTGCTGTCAAAATAGAATGGATCTTGACTGTAAATCATAGCTACTTTTTTCACCACCATTCCCCACTCTCTCTACTCCAAAGGTGCAATGTCAAGGCTTACATAGCCTCAGCATGTGTTTGCTATTCATACTAACAGCAAAAGTTTGACCAAAAATATTTCAAGATAACCATTCTCTGTAATTAAGAGTTTTATAAGTCTCAGAACTGGCAACATATTTGACTCACTATTTGACATAAAGCAAACTTGATGGCATTAACCATTTTAGTGTATACTGACAGTGATAATATCATACAAGACAATACAAATTTAAATTCATATAGCAGCTTTCATGTTGAGGGTACATCTCAAAGCACACATTGAATGACAAATTATTTGCACCATCTATCACCATTAATATAATAATAATCCATGCATTTGGTATAGTGTCTTCCACATCTCAAAGAGCTGAATAAGACACATTATAAAGTAGTGACTGTGTATTTGTAGGGAAACATGACAGCCCAATTGCATACATCCATGTCCCATAAACAGCTGTGAAGCAAATGACCAATTTTATTTGGGGAATTATTGGTCAGGACACTGAGAGAAAACCCTTTCTTTTATCGAATCCAGAGTCATGTGATCTTTAACGTCCACCTGAACAGGCTTTTGTGCACCACTAGACTATTTTCTACGGGAAAAATATATTTCAGGCTGTACATTCTAGATCAACCAATATCAAGTTCAGTCCAGTCTTCGTCCATTAACAGACCTAGTGATAATTTTCTTCTTGGGCAAATAAATAAGTTTCCTGAAATTTGTAGCCAACTGCATTTAAATTTTAAAAACGCAAAATACTGCAGATGCTGGAAATCTGAAACAAAAACGGAAGTCACTGGGAACACTCAGCAGGTCAGGCAGCATCTATGGAGAAAGGAATGTGAGTCAACGTTTCGGGGCCATGACCCTTCGTCAGAATGTTTCAGCCACTTACTGTTTCAGTCCCTCACTGTTTCAGTCACTCATTGTTTCAGTTGTCACTGTTCTGACGAAGGGTTGTGGATCCGAAACATTGACTCACTTTCCTATCTCCATAGATGCTGCCTGAACTGCTGAGTTTTCCCAGCGACTTCCGTTTTTGTTGCATTTAAATTTTGACTGACAGCTAGATGGAAGGGTGGATGGACAGAGAGATGGAAGGATTCCTTTGAATCTCTGATTCTGAATAACTGAGTAGTTAAGTAGTAAAATATTCAGCTCATAAAACTGAGTCTTTGTATTTGTCTTGTTGACAATCTGAATTTCAGTGTACGTTGAGTGATTAGACCCTTTGGGGATAAATTTGTGGTGGTTTATAATACCTTCAATGTCACAGTTATTATAAGGTGTACTCATTTGAGTCTAATGTTAAAAGGCTGTTTGGACCTCCACATGTCTCTCGCAAGATGAACTGTTTCTGCTAACTGCTTGCTTTCCGCTATCTTGCTTTTTTTAAGGGAAGCAGATTTTTTTCTAAAACTTCTATCAGCTGGGAAAGACATTTTTAACTTAAATTTTTTTTGTTTTAGAATGATATTTTGGCCATTACCGGCGAAGAAGGGTAAATGTTTTGGCTCTCCTGGTTCCCATATACATGACTAGTCTCATCAGAGGCCTCAGGATATGAGCAAATTCACATTCACTGTAACCAATGGATTGTAATGGATGCACTTTGTAACAAGAAGTCAAACTCAGTTCCAAAGAGTGATTTTCTTTAAAATGGATCAGAACAATTTTTCAGCAGCAAACCATAAGGGATAGCAGGAAAATTTAAATATAGGGCAACATGTGTTATCATTTAAAACACTGAGGAAATATTTGCACTGTTTCAGTCATTGCTTGCTGTTACCAGTCACTTACAACAACAAATACATTTATATTTATGTAGCGTCTTTCATGTTGGGAGGATGCCCATGATGCTGGACAGTCCAGGATTTACACGACAGCTAGGGGCGGGGACCGAAGGATGTGAAGAGTAGCCGAAGGTGCAGTCAGAGAGGAAGGTCATGAGGTGGACCTTGAAAGGGTCCTTAAAAGATATGAGGTAAGGGGTGACACTGTTTCAGCCACTCACTGTTTCAGTCACTCACTGTTTCAGTCACTCACTGTTTCAGTCACTCAATGTTTCAGCAACTCACTGTTTAGCTACTCACTGTTTCAGTCAGTCACTGTTTCAGTCACTCATTGGTTCAGTCACTCACTGTTTTAGTTGTCATTGTTTCAGTCACTCACTGTTTCAGTTGTCACTGTTTCAGCATTGACTATTTTAGTCACTCACTGTTTCAGCCACTGTTTCAGTTGTCACTGTTTCAGTCACTCAATGTTTCAGCAACTCACTGTTTTGGCTACTCACTGTTTCAGTTAGTCACTGTTTCAGTTGTCACTGTTTAAGTCACTCACTGTTTCAGCTACTGTTTCAGCCACTGTTTCAGTCGGTATTTCAGTCAGTCACTGTTTCAGTTGTCACTGTTTCAGTCACTCTCTGTTTCAGTCAGTCACTGTTTCAGTTGTCACTGTTTCAATCACTCACTGGTTCAGTCACTTACTGTTTCAGTCACTCACTGTTTCAGTTATTTACTGTATCAGCCATTCACTGTATCAGCCACTCTCTGTTTCAATCACTCACTGTTTCAGTCACTCACTGTTTCAGTCAATCACTGTTTCAGTCACTCGCTGTTTCAGTCACTCGCTGTTTCAGTCACTCGCTGTTTCAGTCACTCGCTGTTTCAGTCATTCGCTGTTTCAGTCACTCGCTGTTTCAGTCATCACTGTTAAGCACTCTGAGGCATTGCTCCACATAAAGGACGTTATGTAAAAGCAAGTTGTGTTATTGTTGTCTCAGTCATCACTGTTTCAATTGTCACTGTTTCAGTCATCATTTCGTGTTTTTAGGGAGTTTGTGCTTGATTGATGCAAGTGGGAAGTGATGTTACAGAACGGTTGGAAAAAACATTTAGAATCATTGCACTGGTCAAAACAGTGAAATACAATGGTATGTAAACCAGTATAGTCAAAAGCTACAAAATAAATAGTTATGACTGTGGCAACACAACCATCATGAATGGGATATTTTCCAGGCCATATGTGCAAAGAAATCTGTTGTGGTGCTCAAACATTAACTCATTAAGAGAATTCATTGTTATACTTGGTGTTGGTTTGAATTAGGCTTGCAACCTTTAACCCCAGTGTTCTAGCATTGCCTTTCGATTAGCTTCAGTTTCTCTGGGTGAGTGTCAGAACCCAGACAATGTCAATGTTTTCTGCATAGCCCTAGAGCCAGTCATAGTGTGTCATGCCCCAGCCTACATGCTGCCATTATGGTTTCTCCTGCTCAGTTTGTGCTGATCGAGCCAGAATATGACATTATTACATTGTTCTTCCATTTTAGTAAACCATTTTTTTGTCAAATTAATTCTGCTTAAAATCATGACCTGTAATGAGATTAGCAAATGCCTAGTGAATTAAATAGGTCATGATTTCAGTGGATGTTTATTTTGCAAAGGATGTTTGGATTAAGAGAGTTGTTTGAAACCATAAAAGTATCCGAAGCATTGAAAACCTATTGCGAAGCACATCGAACCTCACAAAACATAATTGGCTTGGAATAATACAGGATCGTTCATGCAATAGATATCTCAAAGTGCTTCATAAATATCGTGGTGGATACCGAGCAGGCAAATCAGTGATTTAAAGATGTTTATCAATTAATAATAATAATAATAATAATCCTTGCATTTGATATAGCGCTTTTCACATCTTTTAGACGTCTAAAAGCGCTTCACAGACTATGCTGCAAAGTGAATTGACTGTATATTTGTGGGCGAAATGCAGCAGCCAGATGCGCACAGCAGTGTCCCACAAACAGTCGTGGATTGAAAATGACGAATTTATTATTGTTTTGTTTTGGAGGGATAATTAATAGGCGTGTGGAGTAAGGAAACTTGCCCAAGGTTTTGCCCTGTCTGCAATTGAACCCAGGTGTCTCGCTCTAACCACTGAGTTACAGGACTCCAATTGCAGTTTGGAGAGATATGTTTATAGGACCTTTAACAGGGGTGTGCATTTAAAATTAGAGATTAGATAAAGAAAACATTTCTTACCATGGAATCTTTCCATTATGATGCTTTTACCTGTATGATACTTCAGAAATCCATCTTAAATTTAGTGCCGAGTTGTTTTAAAGATGACATTTTACTTCCCTCCCACTTTCAATCAGCCATGTATGTGAGAAGTATATATTTATTGTAACCAGTAAAGTTACTCCTAGCCAATGTATAGTGTATGTATGGTTTTGGCTTGTGTTATTATTAAAGTGCAGATTCTCTAGGAGATATGCAATGACATTTTGCAACAGTTTCCATCCCTTTATGACCTGTGTATTAATGTATGAAAATGAGCATTGCTTCTTTCTGTATATACACAACCCAATCATTCCCACCAAACTTGGTGACCTGTAAATTCCATTTTATTGTTCAACTTCTTTTTAACAACAAATCAAAAGAATGAAATACAATTCAGCAACGTCGCGTCAACAGTAAACATTCTCCTGTGGCTTTCATGATGCCTTGAAAGTAAGGTAACCGTGTTTGAAATAGAAGGCTGTGTTAAATTGATTTTTTTAATTTAAAATCTTTCAGAAATGTTACATTCTCTGCAGGCTTGCCTTCAGAAGTATGAAAACTGAAACCAATAAGGACAGTTAGATGTTAAGTTTGCTGTTTTGGTTAGTTAATAAAAGATTAATGGTGGAAAAAAGGAATCAGGGGTTATTCTGGCTGCAAACTCCTGCAGCTGGGGATGTCGCTGTCACTCTGGGTACAACAGAGACAGCTTTGGCCTAATTTCATCTGACTTTGAATGTGTGCGAATTGAAGGAAAAAGTGAACTGACTACAGGCTGTGAAAATAGGCAAAGACAGAAAATCATTGCAAATCACAGTGTTATACATTTTTTATGAAGTCAGGATTAGACAAGTTACCAGTTAAAAACACAGAATTATAGGATTTTCAACTAGATTGTCCATTATTACTGTTCTCGCACTTTTACTTCATTGTAACATTGATTATAATAAAATGGAAATTAGGGTATATTTGACATAATTATATCAGGAAAAAGGTGCCCTTTTGGTAAAAAAAATGGATATATTCTTGATGAATTCCGAAAGTAAATTATCCACTTAGGGTGAGCAATGGGCTAGATTTTTCAATTAATGTCAGAGTGTTCAGTGTTAGGGTGAACGAACGTTTGCCCCATTTAGGACAAAATCCTTGTATGTAGTAGTATTGGCTGTAACTGAATTTTCATCTCGGTAAAAAACCCTAGTGCTAAGGAATACCATTAACACCACTAAGCACCAAATTGATATTTCATTTAGAGGTCTTGCCAAATGAGTGAGCTTGATTGCCTCGATCAATGTTCCCCAGCCAGCCTGGTCCTCCTGGACCTGAATGACCTGTGGATCCTAGTAAATAGCTGGATATTGCTGTATAGTGTTGCCTTCAAGGTTGCCAGATTTTATATTTACTGAGGGGTACCTTATTTGCTTCAGTATTGATGATGGTTGAAGAGATTGGATCCCTCAAATTGTCAGCCTGGCTCAGTTGGTAGCACTCTCACCCAAGTCAGAAATTTGTCGAAGGTGCCGTCCTTCAGATGAGACGTTAACCGAGGTCCCGCCTGCCTCTCCAGGTGGATATTAAAGATCCCATGGAAATACTCAAAAAGAGAAGAGAGTTCTCCTGGCCAACAATTGTCCAAATAAAATTGGTTACTCTGTGGCTGTTTGTGGCACATTGCAGTGTGCAATTTGCCTGCTGTATTTGCTCACAAAATACACAGTTACACCACATTGCAGTATTTCCTGGAAAACACTTTGAGACATATTATGACATGATAATGTACAACAACAACAACTTGCATTTATATAGCCCCCTCCATGCCAGGCTCTTAACAATGGAAATACTATATCAAATGCAAAGATTATTATTATTCATTATTAACTTGTGGAACCAATGAGATTTTAATAATATCTCTTGTAATTCCTTATCATCTTTTAGTATCCCAAAGTGCTTCAAATACAATGAGTTACGTTGAACACAGTCTGCTGTCAAAGATGGAGATCGTATGAACAAACACATTGATTCATACCAGAGAAGTTCCACAAAGAATAGTGAGATGAATGACCATTTTCCCTGATCCTCAAAACAGTACTACGGGATCTTTAACATTCAGCTAAAAATGCAGGTCAGTGATTATCCGAAGGATGGCATATCAAACAATGCAGTATTCCCTCATTCCTCAACTAGAGTGTTATCCTCAATCAGGGACTGAAGTCTTGGTGTGGGAGTGCAAACCATACCCTTCCGACCCATAGCCAGGTGAGCTACAGCTAAGCCACCTGAGACTCTGCATTTATGTCAGATACAATATGATTCCACACTTGGTTTGTCTTCACTGCCAAAGAAGTTTTGCAGATTTTATTCCTCTTGTGGCATCTTTTCCCTGTTCCTATGGTGATGGCATCTCATGACCCTGCTTATAAAGGTCAATGGGTCATATTGCCTCATTATGCTCATTAACCTTTTTGTGGCTTCATTTTCATTGGTTAGCGATAGAACTTCTGGTGGTATTATCGTCACATCACAATGGAGAATACCCAATACAGTCTAGTCAGGCAAACGTAAGATACCTATTTTAGGTTTACTTCAGACACGGGCTGGAGCGAAATGTAAGATACACAAACTGGAGGTGGGAACAGCACATTTTGGGGGTTGGATTAGGCCTGTGTTCAGTGAGCTTGATTCAGTGAACTTGCACCACTGCTCTGAAGGAGTTTGTTCATCCCACTAAATAACAATACAGAGAGAAGAAAGTCATGCATTACATTGGACATCAGCAAAATATCTTAGTTAAAACGCAGGCTTGGGGTTTAATTTGCACTATTTCTTGCTGAGATTCCACAATTAGGAATCCAGATAGAATCCAGTTAGACCTGCAGGAACTCCATTCCAGAAGTAGATTGCTTTGGAAGGGACTTTCCAGCATGACATACTTACCATAACCAGGAAGAGTCTTTACTTCATGATTCAGATTTGCTACTAAGAAATTCCCTTTAAGAAATGTTGCCTACAAAATATAGTCATTCACTTTGTAATATATCTTGTGAAGCATTCTGAGATGTACTCCCAATGTGAAATGTGCCATTTCAAATGCAAGGATTAACATTGTTAAAAATATACCACAACAACAATAAAATGCATTTAGTGCCTTTCACGTTGGAAGGATGAAGTCAACAAACAAATCCTGAAATAAATTTTCAACAAAAAGACGTTTGAATAAACATGGGGACCCTGATAAAGTTACTTTTTACTTGCTCGTGATCCAGAAGAGACAATTAGATTTTATTCCAATATGGTATCACTTCACTCAGTGACATATTCCAGACAATTTATTTTGCTATAAAAAAGTACAATGGATATGTTAACATTTTGAAGTGAAAGCTGGTGGAATTGAGCTTTGTGGAGATCTTTAAAGATCACCATCACCATGAAAAAGTGGCCGGCAAAAGTGGCCGGGTTATTATTATCATTTGATACATTGATGTGGTCCATGTCAAATAGCCACAGTGCATCCTGAAAACATTATTACTGAGAATTGAACATGTGGCTGTTCTGGCTCTTCTCCCTCTCTGGCAACACTGACAAAGGCTCTTTAATTCCGTTGCCCAGCACACAAACATCTGTGAGTTTAGATGAAATGCAAATGTTCTGCACTCACAGATCAGTAGCAATGTTTTAATTGTGTAGTCTAAACCACTGTTGTTTTTTATTTGTAAATGTTATTGCATTACACAAGCCTTGAAGGTCTCGGAACGATCAATAAAATGGGATCATTCCTTGATAATAACCAGAATTAATGGGTTGAAAAAACTCCCGCTTACACATCTTTTCATGTTCCTTGATGTGTAGTTAACCTGAAGCGACAAGAAAATGGCAGTAAAGTGTATCTCTGCATTAACATTGAATAAAAAGGAGAAATGAGAAACGTGTTGGAATTGACAATAAGGGGGCATCGTTATCGAATCAAAATGAATGGGATTTTTTTAAAAACTGAGCTAAAACTTTAGGAACAGAGACAAGAAAGATGGTAATGAGAAAGTTTCAATCTTCAAATAAAGCATTGCAGTTGAGAAAATCCAGTTTTAATTCAGAAAGAAGTCCAGTGCGGTGACTGATAAGTACCCATAAAATACACACTTTAAAATAAAATGCTGTGAAACGCTTTGAGATGTCTGCCCGAGGTGAAAATTGTTATATTAAAAGCAAGGATTTTAAAATATTATTGTAGCCTTTGTTCAATTGCAGAAAATAATAAGTTTTAGAGAGTCATATATTTCAAAGGTTACAAATTACTCATGGGTGAGATGAGGATATAACTCCCAAGTTGCATTCTCAGACAGCAATTTTAATGCTTCAGCAAGAAAATATAATTTGGAATAGTGATTAGTATTGAAATCAGTCACAAAAACAGAGAGAGCTGGGAAAACTCAGCTGGTCAGGCAGCATCTATTGAGAAAGGAAAGTGAGTCAACGTTTCGGGTCCACGACCCTTCGTCAGAAATCAGTCATACTTGTTTAACAGTTTTTTTTGTAAGTTACATAGTAGTGTGTATTGGTGCCCTCGAAGTTCCATCTTTTTCAGACTATCATTATTTATAACTGACTAAGCCATGAAACTGCTAGGATTGTAATACTGCTCATCTTACTCTGGTTGTATATTCTTAGATGCAGGCAAACTGCCTGGGTGTGTGCGTACCTCATTGTAAATCACCAAGTTGCAATGCTCTTGATTTAAAATAATCTCTTAAAGCTAACCTTTTTTTTAAAAAAAAGCAATGTACAGGATGTAATCGTTATAGTAGATTCCACTGTCCATATCTAATGTAAGGTTATGGGAATATCATAAGCTGTTCTCTGGGCTCTCTAACACCACAGATGATGACTAAATTTCCAGCATCTTATCGCACAGTCACAGGCTGGAACTAGTACAGGGGACTATGAAGAAAACACAGCATGAAAACTGGAGTACAGATGATCAGATTAAAAGCTATAGGATTTGTTAGTGGTGGCACAATCTGACTGGAGCAGGCCGAGTCCAGGGCCCACAGAGACTAAATGCGTTCTCTTTTCTCTCTGTCCTTTCACCCATTTAAACTCTTCTGAGAAGGGGAATTTAACACTTCAGAGATTCTGACGACTTATCAGATGGGCTGATTGATTGCGAGCACTGGACACACTGTGGTTATTGCAGAGTGAAAGGCAAAGTGGGATCCATATACCGCTCAACAAGATCTCTCCACCATTAACAGTTAGGCAGTTGTGACTGCACTTTCATGAATCTTTTCCGCATGGGTTGTCTATCTGCTGTGTATGCCTGTCTCAGCCTCTGTAGTGCTGCCCTACCCTAAATGAAGCCAGTGTCAAGCTACAAAGAATAAATCGTAATGCAATCTTTTGTACTGTTGGACTCAATAGGTTTCAGAAACAGTTCAGTTTTAATTGTTCTCTTGGCTGCACACAGGCCAATTTCTGCAAGCAAATTGCTAAAAAAATATCTTCTAAGTATATATATTATATACTAAATGCATGTTATGCAGTTTGTGTTCTCTAAATATCAGCTTTACCACACTTTTAGTGACACACACATAACATAGATGGACTGTGTACAATATATTTCAATGAATTTAAGGATGCTATGTGCTAAGCATGTCAAACTTATTTTGCCTGAAAAATATATTTTCTTGTATCCTTTTATGTTTAAGTCAGACTGCGTTCCTTTCAATGACTATTTTTAGGTACAAACCAGAAGATCTACACAATATTAATTACAAAGCCACTGTTACAACACTATTTTATACTAGTATAATAATGCCGGGTACAATGAGTGTTATTAGCCTGATCAGTGAAATAAAATGGGATATCATTGTAGTGTAAATCATATGGTACAATAGTGGTGTGGCTTAAACCAGATGCTTTGACTGGAGGAGAACTAACCGAGGGTCAAAACATTTCTGGTAAGTGAAAATACATCCAAGTCAACCTCCCAGTGCTATTTGTACCTGTTGTATAGAATAACCTGATATTTAGGGTGCTTCAAGGACATAAGGCATCTTGGGATTGAGGTAAAGTTAATAAACTGCTCAAGGTCCACTCTTATGAGTAATGATACAACCTTACCTTTCTGATGTACTGAAGCATTGTAACACACTCCAAACTGTCTGTTATTCTCTACAAACTATGGATCTATAATGTTAAACTGTAAGACTCTTCAGTTTCAGAGGGTTGGTGGATGTGCCACCATATAATAATAAGATTGTGAAGTTAAGCACTTCTACTATACATTTGTACCAGTTTTAATCATCATAAAGTTTAGACAACGTCTTCCATTGTTTTGTTGGTACTTTTGTCGAATTTTATATTCGCCCCAGAATGCTGATACTGAATTGATGTCTGACCAGTGCTTTGGTGCCTGTGGGACACAGACCACAACAATAGAAAATACATTCTTGACATTTTAAAATGATTAGTTTCTGGTTCCCCCAATGGATTAGTATACAAACTCATTGTGTGCTTTGTGCAGATTCCCACTGATCCAGGAGGTTCCCAGTTTAGACTGGGTATATGAGAAATAGGAACATTTCTCCAGTGCCTCTGTGAATGGTTCCTGAGTACCCCCATTAATAGCTCCAGAATTTGGTTTTACAGCAACATCATTATTTTATGCGTTTTGCACCCCTGTCCCCCCCCCCCCCCCCCCATGCACACACACACAAATCAGTATCCCTCATTTTACATGACAATCCCGACTCCTTTCGGGGAGCCAGTCCGCCACTGCCCTGGTCTCTGCTAACTTAATTGATCTTGTTTGGGTTAGCAGTAGATGAAGGGACTCCAAACATTGCTTACAGCATAGCCTGAAGAAAGGGGAGAGAAAGCATCCGGAGCAACTGCTCATGGTTGTGTTTCTTACTGAATAACCACTGCTGGAAACTCGCGTTGAAAGAAGAAATGAAATTAAATTCTGGTAAATGTATCCATTGTGGTTGGTGAAGGAATATTATTGAAATTTAGTTGGTATTTTTATCAATCTTGGTAACACAAGGTGTCAGCCAGGGCTCAGTTAGTAGCCCTTCAACACTGGGTCAGAAGGTTGTGGGTTCAAGCCCCACATCGGGACCTTTGAATTAATCATCAGTGCAATGCTGGGGGGCACTTCATTATCAATTCTGTCTTTGAGATAAGACATTAAGTTCCTGTCAGTCTTTTCAGATGAACATTAAAGAGCTTCTGACACTATTTAAAAAGAGAAGGGCGTTTTTCCTAGTGTCCTAGCCAACAACCCATGGATATATTCTTGGGGATTGTTGGCAGGTACACTTCATGGCTATTGTGCAGCATTGCCTTGTTTGACTACAAACATACAGTCACTATGTTCAATAGTAATTACTGTGAAGTGCTTTGAGATATTTTTATGTTACGGGTGCTACATCAAAAGCAAGAATTTAATTGTAATTATGAGTTTATATTGGTAAATGTTACATTGGCTAGGCCAGTCAATGTACCTAACAGCAGAGAATCAGACATACTTACCTGCCAAGGTCAGTACATTTACTGATGATCGGAGAATTATCCTCCGAGGCAAGATAAGATCAAGCTTGACTTTAATCCCGACAAATAAACTGTTGACAATCACTGTCACGGCTCACATGTGAAGAATGGCCATTTGGCCGATGTAGGGAGGGATGATGGTACCATAGAACTGTACCCAATTTAAACCCTCACCTTCAGCAGAGGAGTAAAGGATGAAAATCAAGGAAAAAATAGTGCTCTCAATGTTGATCAATGATTAAATGCTAAGAGGCATAGCACTGCTAGGCAGGATTATAGTTGTATTCATTCCCCCACCTCAATGAGATGGAATGTGCATTTGAAATGAAGTGCTCCCCCTGATGGCCCAACTGAAAGCTCATGAAACTCTTCCTTTGAGAGGGAATCAACTTTGAGGCCAGGATTCAAGCCTGAAAGCTCTGGATACAAGTCCGACAGCACATCAGTCCATCAGGATGTGGAAGAGATTGCAATTAAAAGAAAACAGAAAACAAGTGATGCTCCTAACTGATCTAACTTGCAATATCATCTGTATCTCCATCCTCTCTCTCTCTCTCTTACAATTATGTAGTGAGGATATAAGTAATAGAATTAAAAAATTGTACATTGGGAATTCTATTCATAAGATATGAAAGGGGCATAATTAAATTAATTAAAATTACATGGAAGGAATATCACATTTACAGAGCAAGTTCTCTTAACAAAAAATATTGTGATGTAACTAAAACCCTGGACCTTTTACAGTATTCAGGATATAAAATTACATTATTAGTAAGGCTATAACAAACATATGCTTGAAAATTAAAATAATATGTTCCACACAATATAACAAAAAGTACCCAGTTTTTTACAACACAGGTAACGAGTTACTGGCCTATTTACAACAAATTTAATTGAAACAAGAAGTATTTACAATAATACAAATCAAAGACCGAGTAAATTTCATTTCAGTTTAATTACTTCATTATTCACAATATATATGTAAAAAAATACACAGCTCCTTATTAGTTCCTTATTATTAATGATACTAATAATATTTTTATTAAAATAAAAATGCCATCAAATTATTTACTAAGTTATAAGTGCTACTTATATGCAAAACAATTTATACTCCTTATATTCAGAATATTGATCCTTCAATGTCGATTGTCGTGCAGCAGAATTCACTATTGTTGGATTGTTCACCCACTAATAGGGAATGTGAGCTGGGTTTAAACCATTGTGAGACAGATTAGTTTATCCTACCGATGATGTGTTTTACAATGATAATCCAGATTGGTAGTAACACCAAGAGACACCATGGTCCCAGATAACTGAAATCATTGTTCTTCACAAGCTGTTAAAGGAAGCACATTGATAAATACC
Source organism: Callorhinchus milii (assembly GCF_018977255.1). NCBI lineage: Eukaryota > Metazoa > Chordata > Chondrichthyes > Chimaeriformes > Callorhinchidae > Callorhinchus > Callorhinchus milii. The sequence continues at coordinate 51,176,883 of NW_024704743.1, read as the reverse complement.
ATTTACTAAACAGAGCGAGTTTAGTTACAATGCAAATGGAACAACATGTTAAAGATTTACCAAGTGTAATTTGAAAGTAACATATTGCAAACTTTTCCAGTTGGCTCTTCTATAAAATCTAACCTTTGGAATCCACACGCAAAGGTGCTGGTGGAAAGTAACAACACTTTCCCCCCCTGCCCTCTGCCCTCTCGCCTTGCCCTCCACCCTCCCCAATCCCGACCCCCAGCTAGAGTCTGAAACACTGACTGTCCAACACCTTGGGACGTCCTCCCGAGGTGAAAGGCGATATACAAATGTAATTTTGTTGTTGTTGTTTCACACAGAGGAAAGGCCCTGAGACAATCCACAGATCCAAAGAGCGTTTGTTGAGATCAACCGAGCGTGGAACAGACAGTAACATTGTGTAACTGGATAATTCCAACAGATATCCAATTGTTAGTGAAGGCAAGATCTTCATCTAAACAGATTCATCTAGGTGAATGCATATCCTTTCTTCAGTAAAGGAAGCATTATAATGGAAGTGGCCTAAAAATCATTGAGTGCATTAAGAAAATCAAAGTTCACACAGTTTTCATGTGATAATGTCACCTCTTAAAATCATTGCTCGCAGAAAAAGAGATGCCCACCTTATTTGATACTCTTGAACATGCTATTGTTAGTATAGAGGGATATATGGCTTGCAATCAAGATATTTTTTATTTTTTATCACTGTAGTAATGGTTCAATCCAAGTATACAGCTAGATGAGGTTACAACAAATATATTTTTATTGATCTTTATGAAGGGTTATAAGCAAAATAAGTCTTGCCAATCCTCATCCTCTCCCAAATGAAATTGTGTGTGCAGTACAAATACCATTAGCTTCCCAGCTGAGCTTCTACAAAGGCTTAGGTTCAAAGTGTGGAGTATGAAAATGGAATGTTGCACCACACTGTTCCTTGTTATAGTATTTACTCTCGGTAATTGATCCCCTGTTTCAATCAGAATAAGATTCCCCAACTTCAGGCACACTGCCAATAGTAATTTAGACATAAAGGGATTGATTGTCTAGACCTGTTTTTAACTAAATAAGATTTGAAGTTAGGATATGATGATATGATCATTTGCGATGATTGCACAAGTAAATGATGTCCTCAGGCTTCATTTACTTTCATCTGTAACTGCAAGTGGCTTTTTTTTGCTTGTTTATGAACAATTTATTTTCGCGGTCCATTCACAAGCTGTGCCACCATGCAGGTTAGCAGGAGATGCTTCCCTTTTCAGACAGTCTCTCCAGTTGAAAAGTTGTCTGAGAGCGGAAGTAATAGCACATGTATCCTGCTCTAAGCTATTTTATCTCACTGGAAAGTACATGCTCAGCACAACGGGAGTGATCAATAAGTTAATGGCATAAATCAATGGAAAAGATTTTTGAGAGATCTTAATTAAAGAAACAACTGCTGATACAAATTATGTTTTCAATGTATTGATATAACAGAGGGCAGAAGGTTGAGCTCAGACGTGCAGTGATCAATGTTCTTAACATTTGCATTCCTTTTCATCATCTTCAGTGATCATTTAATATTCTTGTCTTTATTATTTGTATAGAGGAAACTTTGAGACTGTCTGTCCTTCTCCAAGGTAAAGTGAAGGTCCTCAAAGGTCAGCCACTCAATTTTTTTTATTGTTATTATTTCACAACACAATGGCTCGGAAATCTGTGCTAACACAGGGCCAAAATTTGACATCAGAGTATCCTTTCTGCAGTGAGTAGTATAACAATAATAATTAAAGCAGAGCTGAATTGATGGATTCCATTAAAAGCAGCAAAAATCCTCCAGTGAATGTGCAGCACAAACATCCAAAGTCAATAGTTCTGATTCCCCCGATAGTTAAGCCTGAGACCCAGTTTAAAGAGACATCAATCTATGATGTCAGCATATAGCTAATGAACCTTCAAAAAATCAATATTCAAAATCCCTTTTCAACACAAAAATCCTGACCACTGCGACATCTTCAGTTGGCTCAGTTGAAAGTGAAACAGCAGAGTTTTAATGCATCGAAAGCATATTGTTCCCTCAGTCATCTTGGGGAATAGGAAATTTCAGTCTTTGAACAAATCCGGTCTGATGCACCCAGGATGAAACACAACTTGAAAAAAAAGTACAAATACCTTCAGCAACAGTAAGCATATAGAAATCAAGCAGAAGAGCATTGCTTGAAGATATACATTTACATTGTACCATTCGCAGCCTGAAGGGATTATTCATGTTCTGGGGTTTTAGCAACTTCAAGTGGTTATGTTGAGGCATTATTTTGGGAAAGTGTGCAACATGGCTGATGAATGGCTCTTCAATAATAATAATAATAATAATAATCTTTGCATTTGATATAGTGCCTTATCATGTCTTCGTGCTGTCTCAAAACGCTTCACAGAATACCCTATAAAGTGAATTGACTGAGTATATTTTGTGGGCAAAACGTGGCAGCCAAATGCACACAGCAGTGAACCACAAACAGTTGTAGACCAAATTATTATTTTTAAAAAAATGTTTTTGAACGGATTATTACCACTGGAAAAGCAATCCGCCAATCAACTACCAGTCGGGTTTCTATTTACTGCTAGATCAACAGATGTGTGTGGAGTAAGAAAACTTGCCTAATGTTTTGTCTTGCCCGGGAATCAAACCCAGGTCCTCTCGCTTGCGAGATGAGTGTTTAAACCACTAAGCTACAGGACTCCACGATAGTGCAATGCTTAGGTTTCCGCTCAGTTCAAGAGCGTTTTCTCATAAGTATGATTTCAAGCCTGGGTTGTAAATAAATTACATATGCTATGTGGTCATAAGTCTGTATGTCAATGCATTCACCTCTTAAACTTATTTGTAATTACCCTGATTAAAAGGTATTGGTTGGCAACCAGCCATTATCACCAGGTTTAATTTAGTTACGTAACTGTTCATTAGTTGAACTGTATAGCATCATTGTATTTTAAATTTTAGCAATTAAAGATTGGCTGACCTTGTCTTACATATAAGACAACATAATTTATATAGTGCCATTCACGTTAGGTGGAGGTCTCAAAGAGCTTTACACTACTAACTGGGCATGTGGGATAGGTGTGGTAGCCAAAGAGGTTGGGGAGGGGAACAAAGACCAAACATACGGTCAAAGAGCTACAGCTTGAGGCTGGTTTTGATCACGGGGTGGGAGGGAATGAGTTAGCGGGACTCCAGGATGGAGTTGCAGGTTTGAAATTGGTGACAATGCTTCTTAGTCAAATTCATGAACTGACACTTTAGAGATTTAGGTTACAATCCAGCCTAGAATGACATCCCGAGACAAGAAAGTCTTGTTGTACTTTACAGATCCTAAGCAAAATGATATTGGGCAGTCTTGATTCATTTCCTATTCAGTGTAAGACTACAATGTAATGTTGCTGCTAAATTGACAGTATAGTGATTAAATTAACTTGGCAATCTCACCCAGAGTAGCCTTGTGCAGGAAGTAGAAAGTACACCAATACAACAAAAGTGATCTTCTGAAACTGGATATGTCCTTCAGACTGCCTGCAAGTCTGGGGAACATACAATACAATACAAAATTACATTTATATAGCACCTTTCACGTCAGGAGGAGATCCCAAGGCGCTGGAAAATAGGAACAGAAGGTCATTCGGAATCTTGGCTTTGTGAGATGGACACTTCTGTGTATTTTCAACTCACAGACTATGACACTATGGTATAGCACTACAATCCAACATATATTTATATAAGGCCTTTCATATTGGAAGGATGCGTCAAAACGGTTTACAAAAAAGCATGGGCACTTGAGCATGAGAAGAGCTAAGGTGGGTGAGGAGGGAATAGTTACATCAGTAAATGAAATATTGAACGATTAGGATAGCTCTGGCGCTCTGATAACAACATTAACATAATAAAAATAAAACATTGAAGAACCTTCTGCTGTGCCCACAATCAACACATTTTTTCTTTTACTTTTTCTTCCTATTTTTTTCTGTTTCAACTTGTTCGTTACTGTTTTGTACCCATTCTTCGTCTTCTGTATCTTTTTGTTCCATCAATTGCCAACATCAACTTTCTCACCTTTCTATGGGTAAAGATTCCACCTGGATCTATATTTGCTCCATTTTCTTAGTATTTCAGTACATGCAGAACTTGGCAAATTCTTAAAATAGTCTTAATTTTGAAGATGTTTGTTTGTAAATTGCTTCAAATTTAAAATCGAAACCGAATGCAAAAATTTGTCAAATTCTGCCCATTCTGAAATATTACATAAAGAGAGTAAATCGAGACTCAGGTGGAATTATTCTTCTTTCTACAGCTCTCACAATGTTTTTGGAAGATGAGAACAACATTAAAACTAGCTTCTCAGACTGGAGTTTCAGCCAATGAAGATCTAAAAGGTCAAAGCCTGACCTGGGGCCACTCATAGATTTCCACAACTGAAAGGCAAAATGGAAGGCATTCCTGTTGCTGGGCTCAGGACCAAGCACCGCATGGATCAGTCAACTTGTCTGAGGAGCATCAAGTATTTAAGACAATAGAGTTTAATTTACGAGATCTGCAAAGGACATTTGTAAATAAGAATCCTGCAGGTACCCGGATGTGCCTTGGGCTGAGCCTCTAGAATTCCACTTGGCTGCCTATTGAAGCCAGTTCTTAACGGACTCAAGAAGTCCCTTCTGTCCACAATCCAGCATCACTTGAGTGAACATTTATATTGATATTTATATTGCATTTATATAGCAGCCATTACACAGGATAGCATCTCTGAGGCAAATAAATATGTTGCATCTAAATCCTTTCTAAATCCTTTCCAAATCTCAAAAAACTAGATCACACCATTGGAGCATCGTGATAATCAACCACAGTTACAGCTTCTTTGTGCTGTTCATCAAAGCCTGCTGGAGGTGCGTACATGGGTACACTGGGAGCAAGGGTAACTTCAACAAGCTGTGATGTTCTCTGGAGTTGAATAGCTCGCGGGCAGCTCACACACAGATAACAGTTACTTGGGGCAGGTATTCAAAGGTTGCAATGGAACTGCACGTAGTAGAAGGAAAATCAATCAATGTTTTATTAGTATTTCTTTAATCCAAAGCTGCTTACTTACGTTTAAATAAATAAGAATGTAGAATAAGAATGAAAAAGATCCAAGCTTGTAAATGTACTGATTAATTTTTGGTACTTGTTTATATTTTGACACATATTTTAAGCACATTGCTGATGTTTACACAGCAGGTGGAGTCAGACAGAAAGTTGCGAGTCCCTCAACTTTTGATTCAACATTTACATTTCATAACTAAGAATCATTCGCTTGTCTTATATATCAAAGTGCTTTAAAGTCCAGTTACTGTTTTTGCAGCCAAATGTAATAGCTATTTATGCCAGGAAACAGCCTTGAAGTGAATCATCGATTAATCTGGAGGATTGTTGGACCAGAAAAACTCCTTTGTTTTCAAATCATGTCAAGGGAGCATTGATGACCACCTGAAAAGGCAGGTGTGATCGTGGTTGAACATTTCATTCCAAAAATGGCATGCCCAACAATGCAATGTTCACCAGCAGAGGCCTGGAGATCAGCCTTTGCCAATCTTATTTTTATATTCTTCCACTTTCTAATATCAGGATGGAAAACAAGACCAACAACAACAAGCAACAAACAAATTTTGTTACAAATGCCTTTCACCTCAGGAGGAAAGTCGAATGATTGCACCTGAGCTGGGGGTTGGATTCAAGAGGGGTGGGGGGGCAAGGGATTTGGGCTTTGGAAATCGACCAAAGGCACGGTCAAAGAGGATGGTCTTGAGATGGGCCTTGAAGGAGGCAAGGAAAGGGGTGAGGCGAAGAGATTCCAGAACTGTGCCAGTGGGCAGAAAGAGGGCTGAACTGGTAAACCATAGAACCATAGAAATTTATGGAACAGAAGAAGGCTATTCGGCCCATGTGTCTGTGCTGATTCTTTGAAGAGCAATAATTTCAGTCCCATTTACCTGCCCTTTCCCCACACTCATACAGTTTACTCCTTTATAGATATTCTAGTTCTCATTTGAAAAGTAATATGGATTCTGCCTCAAACAAAGTTCCTGGCTGAGCATTCATATTTTAATCACTTTGTGCTTGATCCCTGACTGTCCAGCACCTTGGGACATCCTCCTGTTGTGAAAGGTGCTATATAAACATAATTTATTGTTGTTATTATAAGCAATGATGTCAATAAGCAATAACATCAAATAATCAACTGTTGTTGTATCTTAAATTGATGTGCTTTAATCACTCACTCATCGACTAGTGGAAATAATATCTTCCTATTTACTATCAGAACCCCTCATAACTTTAATTACCTCTATCAACTATGGTTGTTCTAATCAAAAAATTCTCAGTTCCTTCAGTCTCTGCTCATAGGCCTAACCACTCATCTCTGGTACCATCCTGGTACATCTCCTCTGCACCCTGTTTGTGGAAGGGATATGTTTCCATGTTATACAGGGGTAGTTTCCACCCAATAGACGGGCAGAGAAGCTCCTACAGTGTCTTGGTTGATGGTTGTTAGCAGGCCTATCAATTTTCTCAACTTTTGGTGAGGATTAATTCAGGGGAGGAGAAAAAGGGAGTTCAAAATATACAGAGTAATGGAAGGTCAGGGCAAATTATGGATACATTCAAGGTTCAGATTTAAATTAGGATCAGTATCTAAATGAACTGAGAAAGCACGGTGACACACACATTGCAAGGTCAAAGTCAATACTTGTACACATCTGCAATTCATTCTTCTCTGTTGTTTTGTATATAAAAAACACTGGAGTCGTGGAGTCCTGTAGCTCAGTGGTTAGAGCACTCGCCTCGCAAGCGAGAGAGATGAGTTTGATTCCCGGGCAAAACCTTGGGCAAGTTTCCTTAATCCACACGCCTGATTAAAACCCTCAAGAAAAAAAACAATAATAAATTGGTCACTTCAATACACGATTGTTTGTGGGACACTGCTGTGTGCAATTGGCTGCCACGGTTCGCCCACAAACATATAGTCAATTCACTTCACACTAAATTCTGTGATGCGCTTTGAAATGTCTGGAAGACGTGAAAAGCGCTATATCAAATGCAAGGGTAATTTAGTATTATTATTATAAAATCTAGTTCCTCTCATTTCCATTGTTGCAATGGGGTAATGGTCTTTCAACCATCTCGTTGACAGTGAGGAGCAATAATGATGCTGTGATGGGGAAAGAGTAGGTTGGTTATTCTGGAGGGATAAGATCAAACGGGCCAAAGGGTCCTTTTTCATCCAAACTAATCTTGTGATTCCGTGAACATCATGAGTGTAAGATCAGAACAGCCATCAGGGGTTAGACAAGCATAATTTACAGAAACATAACACTCATTTTCTGAGGTCGCACCGTTATAATATTTTCCAGAGCTGATACACAAGCATATCAAATATTAAACCGATGTAACATTTTACTCTCAGAATGAATCTTTGACACAGAATTTTTCTTTACCTTATTTTTAATTCTGCTACCTTTCAATGTTCCCATACAGAGGAGGAAACATTACAATTATCATTGGGATCAGCAAATTCTTAGATTTAACCTCTCCTTTAATGGAATGGCTATTCTGTTTTTTTTATTCTCTCCAATTTAAAACTAATTCATTCACAGTCACTTGGTCAGGTTATTTGTTTGATCAGATTAAAGTAACTCATCTTTATCTGAAGAAATAAAACATTTTTGTAACTACAGTGAATCTGTATTACTTGTTTTGAGAATGTAATACAATTAAACAATAGCTACTAAATTGTCAGGATTGTTTGTTTTTATCTGGCAGCAGATTATCGGGAAATGTTTTGGGTACTACACAGCAAGAGAGGTCATCAAGTTATTAAAACACAAGTAGAGTGATGTTGCAGAGCATTGTCTCCAGAATAATGTCTGTATTCAAGATTGTGACTAGGGGAGACGATCGGAAGAACTTCTTCTCCCAGAGTGGTCAGGGTATGGTATGAGTTGCCAGGGATGACTGTTAGAGCAGACTGTTTGTTGGAGCATTTCAAAAGGAATTTGACAAGCTCATGCAGGGGAGCAGCATTAGAACACAAGAATTGTGATGAGGGTGGATGACTCCTTGAAGGAGCAGAAACCGACAAGAAAAAGTAGGCTGAATGGCCTCCTACTGTGTCAATGACAACAACAACCACCACCATTGTGGAGTCCTGTAGCTCAGTGGTTAGAGCACTCGCTTTGCAAGTGAGAGACCTGAGTTCAATTCCAGGCAGGGCGAAACCTTGGGCAAGTTTCCTTACTCCACAAGCCTAATAATAATCCCTCCAAAAAAACAAAAACAATAATACATTGGTCATTTTCAGTCTACGACTGTTTGTGGGATATTGCTGTGCACAATTGGCTGCCGCGTTCGCCCACAAATATACAGTCAATTCACTTTACAGTATATTCTGTGAAGTGCTTTGAGATGTCTAGAAGACGTGAAAAGCGCTATGTCAAATGCAAGGATTATTATTATTTATAAGAGCCTTTTATGTGGGGTAATATCTTGAAGTGTTTATAAATGGTGCAGCTTGACACTGAGTTGGGAACAAAGGGGAGAGATGTCAATTTCTATGGTATCAATGGTATTCTATCAATTTCTGGGTGAAGGTGAAAACTGACCAAGCTCATCACATATAGCAGCTTATTAGGTTCACATGTTAATCAATAGTGGACTCAGGTAAACCAACATAAAGTTACTGAATGCATTGCCTTAATCTCTGCGCAATCCCAATTAAATAATTAACACATCAACACAGCCTTACAACAACCACAACAACAACACGATTACATTTGTATAGCGGCTTTTACATCGGGAGCACGTCCCAAGGTGCTGGACAGTGTACAGCATTTCAGACCCAAGCTGGGGTCAGGGTGGGAGTAGGGAGGGGAGAGGAAGGGAGATGACTGATGGCATGGTCGAAGAGGAGGGTTTTGAGGCAGGACTTGAAGGAGGCTACGGAGGGGGCGAGGCGGAGTGATTAAGGGATGGAATTCCACAGGTTGGGGGCAGAGTGGCTGAAGGCTCTCCCATCAGTCGTGGGGCGGGTGGGTCGGAGGATGTGGAGCAGGCTGGAGCCGGCTGAGCGGAGGGAGCAGGCGGCTGGTTAGGGGGTTAGGAGGTCACAGAGGTAGGGTGGGGCGAGGCCATGGAGGGCTTTGTATGTGAGGACCAGGATCTTGAACTGGATCCTCTGAAGGATAGGGAGCCAATGGAGTTGGGCGAGAGTGGGGGAGATAGGGTCATGGAGTTTGGTGCGGGAGAAGACACAGGCTGCAGAGTTCTGGATTATCTGCAGCCTGTGGAGGGAGGAGTTGGGAAGGCCGACAAGCTTGCATAGTCGAGCCTGGATGTGGTGAAGGCATGAACAAGAGTTTCAGCGGCCTGAGGGGTGAGGTAGTGGCGGAGTCGGGCGATGTTATGTCTTATGCTCAGAATTGTAATTTCTTATTTATCCTAATCAATTTTTTCCTCATCTGAGCAAGTGAGAATCACTCCACTGAAAATAAAACGGATCCATTCCAAGATATATCAGTCATCTGTCATGTACGGAGAGTTTCACAAATATCAATGTAATGGGTATGGGGATTGGATAGGGTAGTGGGATTGAAGGAACACCTTGCTCTCAGAGCTGGTGCAGACTTGATGGGCTGAATGGCTTTCTTCTGTGTTGTACATTTCTATGATTCTATGTAGCCCATCCGAATTCTTATATTTAAGCTATTTAATTCCAACTAAACAATGGATATAACTGAAGAAAAATGGTGCACTTTACACTACATCCAAATTCTCTGGGTATTCTTCACATGGGTCTTGGTTAGTGGAGTGTACTCCCTCTTATGGATCTTTAAAGACACGCACAAATACAAAATATGACAATCTCTGATTTAGATGCATGTTGAGGTGCTCAATGGACAATGGGTAGCACTCTAGGCACCAGCATGGTGATAATTGGCACAATGTCTGAAGTACAGTATAATGACAATATATACTGTCTAAAAAGAAGTCACAAACTTAAATACAACTAGCATTTATACAGGGCCTTTTAAGCAGACTAGCTTCCCAGAGGCCTGAATTACAAAAATAAATATAGGGGATAAATGTGTAACATTTCATAGCAGTTTTGTTAAAAAATGGCAGAATTTTAGTTGATAATTATTGATTGGCTTTATGACCTAAGCAGTCCGACACCTTTGGCACAATGGTTTGCTCTGTTGTTTACTGGCGCCCACTTTGGGCTAAAGCTGGAATAGATGGACTGAAGATCTCTGAACTCCAGATCGTGGAGGACAGCAGATTTAATTGTCTAAAACCAAGAACACTATCTTAATCAAACCGGTATCCTGCAAAGTAGCATTTTAATGCTGCCCGAAGCAGATAAAATTTGTTACTTCTAATGCTTGGATCTAGATCCAGAACCAAAACTGGTCAGGAATTATTGACTGAAATTCCACCAAAATGTTACGAATTTGACCCCATAACAGTTTGTAACGGGTAAACCAAAGTTACATTTAACCAGACATTCATACAAACAGCTGTGCTGGTATGTGGGTCAGGAACAGATCAAGAGTCCATTCACACACTGTTTCGAAGACAGAATCAGCAATTTTCTTTGTATCAGAATTGCCCAAGTAAACAACTTACTGTCAGTGTTTAAAACCTACCTTCCTAATTTTGTTTCAATTATAATTTTTTTAAGTTTTAAGAAAAAACAATAACCATCAATATGCATGGTTTCAGGCTTTTATTTTTAATGGTTTATATTGATATTCTCTGCTTATGACAGCTAACGCAACATTTCTAAATTGCTAATATAACTGATGTTTTTATTACTTTTCTGCGGCATTGTTGGCATGAGCAGTGCAAAACAAAGAAAGGTTATTTGAATAGCCAGCGTTAGGCAGTCATTGGGAAGACATTTGTCAGATGTGGGATGAAACATTGTTCCATTACTCTGCCACTCGCACCAACTGCCCCGTTCAAAAGATGCAATTTTTAAAAAAAAACACAATAAATTTGTCCTTCATTTTTTTTTCATGTGTATTTCACTTGGGAATGAATCCTCAACAAAATTAAGTTGTTAAATGGTTTTAGCAATTCTTATCTTGTGTGATTAAATTGAAGAGCTAAGCCACAGCTCATTTCATTTCATTTTTTTTTAAACACCGCATGACCCGAGGACACAAGGGATTATTTCTCTCTGTCCTGCAGAATCTTGTATTGTTAGCTGATATTGCCTCAGTAAATGAGAAACTGATGTCAGAAAAATGCTAAACATTATTTATAATATTAACATATCTGTTGTATCAGATACCTGGGAGGGGGGTGGGTATTGAAGGGTGGGTGAGGTTAAAATACCCAAATTAATATTTGCTTTTTAAACAGAGAGATGAGGTGGGGGATTTCATGAACCCTGTGGTAATGTGAGTCTTTTCAAAACAAGTTCAAATCCACCAGAAGAAACCAAATATTAATCCTGAGTTTTTTGATAATAACTATAATGATGAAGAAATTACAAGGAAAGAAAATAAATGGTTTCAGTAAAACTCAGGAACCAGCAACGATTCCCTGCTCGTGAGAATCTGTAATGGGAGGCCAGTTCTGTAGTCAGCGTTTAACAAAGACAGATGTGAGGCCTTCTTACTACTTTACTGAGTGATAATACACAGCAAGCTCCCCACTATGTAGTCAAAGAGAAGGAAAATTACTCTCTTCACAAGAACTTTAGCAAGATTGATTCATCATTTAGAAGGGAATATTATCTGAGGAGTAGAGAATCATAGAATCGTAGAATTATGCAGCACAGAAGGAGACCATTCGGGCCATCGTGTCTGTGCCGGCTCTTTGAAAAGAGCTATCCAATTCAATCCCACTCCCCTGCTCTCTCCCCATAGCCCTGCAAACTTGTCTTCCCCCAATAATTATCTTCTTCTCGCTTAAAAGTTGTTATTGAATCGGCTTCCACCACCCTTTCAGGCAATGCATTCCAAATCCGAACAACTTGCTGTGTGAAAAAATTTCTCCTCATCTCCCAACTGTTTCTCTTTGACCCTATCAACCCAATCCTCGCCCGACTCCAGTGGCTTCTTATCACTCAGACGATACAGATGAAGATCCTGATCATCACCTTCAAAGCCCTCCATGGCCTTGCTACCCCCTACCTCTGCGACCTCCTATCAACCTGCCCACTCCATCCACTCAGTGGGCTCCAGCCTGCTTCATATCACCCACCTCACTCTCTCCACCATTGGCAGGTAGGACTTCAGCCACTCTGCCCCCACCTCCGGAACTCCGTCCCGCAGTCCCTCCACCTTGCCCCCTTCCTTGCCTCCTTCAAGATGCATCTCAAGACCCTCCTCTTTGACCATACCTTCGGTCACCCTCCTTCACCTCCTGCCCCCTCCATCCTTCCCAATACCTACCCCCAGCTCCAGTCCAAAACAACTGATTGTCCAGAGGTTTGGGACATCCTCCTGACGTGAAAGTCGCTATACAAATGTAATTTTGTTGTTGTTGTTTATAGAGGGTAAAATTAAACAGAAATTCAGGCCTCTGGAAAGTTCCTTCAATAGATTAATACTAATCTCTTCATATCAAACATTGCACTTTAAACGTTTATCAGAGAATTTCCAAGCTACTTGACAGGTGGCCTATTGTGTAATAGTAATGGCCCGTGCATCACTAAAACACCCAGACTAGGAAGGTCCCACGTTAGCTTTCTGGTCTATTATGAATTAGCTGATCCCAGTTAAGACATAAACAATAGTTGGGGCCCTAAATTGACCTTAATATCCTGGACTAAACAAAGGGGATGAATTAGTCAAGGATCTTTTGATTCATTACTATCCAGTAAACCCTGCTAAAAATTCTGCATGCTTGAATATCAGTTGAGGACAGAATTGGGACTTCTAAAGTTCAATAGCCTGTTGACATGCACTATCTAGGCTCATAGTTGAAGAATGTCCTTTTGGGCAAGATAATAATAATAATATATACCAGAGATATCTGAAAGAGCCCAATGTCTTTGTTGTTTTACTCCAGCTGAACACAACAACTGAAGAAGAGGAGGTGACAGAGGAGGAGCAGGAACAGGGGAAAAAAATGAAAACTGACAAATTATCAACTATTGATTTCAGTTATAATATATAACAAAAACTTGCACTTATATAGCGTCCTGCATGCAGGGTAGCATCTCAGAACACTTAACAGTGGATCCTGACTGCAAGCTGGGGGGGGTGGAGGTGGCCGTAAGCACAGTCGAAGAGGAAGGTTTTCAGGCGGGACTTGAAAAAGGGGAAAGAGGGATTGAGGGAGAGTGTTCCAGAGTTTCAGGCATAGTGCCTGAAAGCGTGACCTCCAATGGTGGGGTGGAAGGTGTGAGGGACAAGCAGGAGGCCAGTGCCAGTCGAACGGAGGTGCCGGGTGGTGGATTGGGAAGTGAGGAGGTCGGAGAGGTAGGGAGGTGCCAGAGAGTGAAGGGATTTGAACACGATATAGGCCTGGTGTCATTTTAAAAGGGCAAAAATTGTTCTGAATTTGTAGTTGAATCCAACAAAAGTACATTGAACATTGTGAGAGTGATTTATATAGAGTAAACTTTTCCATCTCTGAATTACACTGAACTGAATAGGATTTGATTCAGGTTGAGACGAAAGCTCATTGTCAGTCTCTTGGCAGGTTTCGCTGTAAAANTAAGCCACAGCTCATGCACCAAACTGATCATTTTGTACTTGAAAGAGGACATTGCATCCATCGTGCCTGTGCCAGCTCTCTGAAAGAACAATCCATTTAGTCCCATTCCCTGTCCCTTCTTTAAACCATTTTACATGTTTCTGTTTAAACAGTTGCTGATTCCCTTTCAAAAACTTTTTTTTTGAAAATGTATATTTATTTATAATTACAATATTTAGTACAACAGAAATCTAAAATAAGCATAACATCTTCTGTTCCAATTTTTTTCCTTTTCTCCCAATAAAAAACACATTCCGTTGTTTGCGGTACACATAGGTTGTGCATACGTTTTTTGGGGGATGCTCCCTTTAACAGAGTTGGGCGTTGCCCTTGTGTACACTACATCCATCTTCATGCCCGCATCTTCACGCCCGCACACCCCCTGATAAGGTGCACTTAGCGCTTCAGGAAGCCGCCCTGATGTGCACCATACACGCACGTTTACCGTACATACATTTTCAGGACTCTCTTTGGTTACATATTGAGCATCTTTCTGTACCCTTACTTCAGTCAGTTTTGGGTGCGCTCGTGGGCTACCCGGTGGGTGCACCTTGAGTGGGTTGTGCCGGCGCGACTCCTGACAGGCCCCATCTGGCCTTTGTCATGGTTGAGCCGAGCTTCAGCTTGTCCCTCAATATATGGTATATAGGGCCTCCTTTACTGAGTTTATGATCCTCCAGGCACACTCGATGTGGGTTTCGCTGTGAGTACCCGGGAAGAGGCCGTACAGCACCGAGTGCCGTGACAGCGGGTCCCCAGGGATGAACCGCGAGAGAATCCTTTCCATTTTTTTCCGAACCGCCTTTGCGAAACAACACTCCAGGAAGTGGAGGTCCATGGACTCCTGGCCTCTGCAGCCAGCCCGAGGGCAACGTGCTGACTGGCTCAGACTTCGAACGTGCATGAAAGCCCTGAAGGGGAGGGACGCTTTTATTGCCAGCCAGGATGTGTCCTGATGGTTGTTGGTCAGAGCCTGTGACGAGGCATTTTGCCAGACGTAGCCCGATTCCCTTTTAAAAACTATTATGGATTCAGCTTCAAACCACCCTTTTTATGGGGCATTCCATTACCTAACAAGACTCTGTATAAGCAAAAACCTCCTAACCTCTTCCTTTGTGTTCTTTTTTGGGAATAATTTTAATTGCGTGCCCTCTTGTTACCTACTCACTGACCAATGTATGGCCACACACAACTGCTGTAGTGCAGAGAGTATGATGTAAAATCCAGATTTAAGCTGAATAAAGCCATTTCAACAATAATTTCAACAATATATACATTTACATAGCGCTTTTCACATCAGGCGAATGTCTCAAAGTGCTTCACCCATCTGACTGGGAGCCTTGGGGGATGGGGAGAGGAGAAATTGAAGAATGGGGGAAGGGGATGGGGAGAGGGCAACCAAAAGTCATAGAGTAATCCTTAGGCAGACATAGGGCATGTTACATACTGACGAAAGATGCAAGAACTGGAAGCTGTTTAATATATGCATGATGCAATTAATGCAAGTGAAATGAATTGCTCTGTAGCAATTGAGCAAATGCTTCCTCTGACAATGAAAGTAGCATTTGTTTTAGTTCTTCTCTTTAGAATTACACATCATTGGCACGTTTCATTAACAAATTCTTGAACAACCCTGAATGGAATTGGGCACAATCATTAGTTTTTAATAAGACTTTTTTTGAAAAAAGATATACAGCCACAAAATCACACTGTTATAATTGCCGTTTTCAATCCTTTTCAGCTTGCAAGGGTATTAAATATTATCATATCAAAGGTTTAGTCAGCACCATAAAGTGGGAGATATAATTTAAATGGACAGAGGCATATTTGCAGTGATTATTCAAAGTAGGTTATTTGCACCTTGTATTTCAGAATATCAGGGTACAACTTAATTTAGCTCAAATAGCTAGCTGTCACTAATAGAAGAAATTTGCCTTCATTTTATCACTGCTATTGTGTCGAGTCAAAGAATACATAAAACATGAAATCTGATAAGCGGGATACGAACACGGCATGGGTAATGTAATGAATGAAGGGAAAAATGATTGCAAGACTGATGTTGTGAATGTAAATTTCCTCCAATAAACTCATTTTTGAAATACTCTGGGCTGGAACGGTCGTAGTGGAATATAAAGCTTATCAATATGACTCCACAGTGGTATTTATTTCCTTCAGCTTCGATGCCTGACAGACGAATTATACAGGGATGATTTAGTGCCTAAAGATGTATGTCATATTCTATAAAAGACTTATATCAGTGGAAAAATTATGAGTGGCACAACCCCCAGCTTCTCAGCAGCCAATGATCTATCTGTGGCTAGGGTGGCAGATTGAATTACCCCATAACAGTGTTTAGGCCTGCATGATAAACAGTCCACTTGTCAAATATTTTCTCAAAAATGTGACCAAAGGGGAAAAATGTAAGTGGTTAAAGACCAACCACAGCATGAAATATGAAGCATAAATCGCCAGGGTCGACGAGAGCAGGGACTCGGTTACTGGGGCTCCAGATGGATTAAATAAAGCCGCTCCTAAGGGATAGTGCAAAGGGATGCAATAAAAGGATACAGAACAGAGTGCTCTTATGTTGAACAGTTTGAAGACAATCCCTGTTAATTCAGAAACTGCAGAGTCAAATTAGTCTAGTTCCCATGTAAGTAGAATTACATATTGTCCAGCAGCAATAAATCTTCACTTCTTCTGTCAAATAAACCAAATTGAGACAGCCTCCGCTGTGAACAGTTCATTAAAGTGTCCACTTTAATGTGGGACTTTGTTTTTATAATTTATACTGCTTTCTTTCTATTAATACTAACATTGGAATCAACGTTCAAAGAGAGACAGTATCCAGGAGTTTTTTTCTCACTCTGGCACATTTAACATTGTGTCTCAGCACTGCAGATGGGACCTACCAACACCACCACAATTAAGTTTTAAACACAGATTAATTAGCCACACCAAATTGCTAAGGCTTCATTTGAAATCAATTCATAAATCACATGCATCTTCTAAAGCACAAAGGATTAGATGAGGACGGCTTTGAACCTTTTTCACAGCAGCACAGAGCCAAAAGAATAAAGCAAGTCAAGTTCAAAATTCCTTGTAAAGTAGACGAATTCCTTTCCCCTCTAGCAAACCTAGTTATGTTTGGGTAATAATAAGCACCAAACACAGAATTAGATCTGAAAGAACACAGAGCAAAGAAATAACTGCAGACAATGAAAAACACGAAGAGTGGTCTGACTGCCCTGCAGAAAGTGTCTATCAAGAAAGATGGGTTAATGGTAAAAGCCAGCTTATACTTTTTTCTCATCAGAAGAGGTCAAGGTTGTTTTACAGTTCAACTTTCATTGCTTGCACCACTAGTTTGGCAATTTTATTTTGTCACTTCCCCGAGCCAACATTATCGCTGGCCATGCAGCCTTTCATTTGAAAATGACTACCTGAGAGGCCTAATGCTCATCATCGAGAAATACAGAGCTGTTGAATGATGATAGGTTACTGAATATAAACAGCGCCTGCAGCAAAGGGGGAACCAAAGAATGTGAAAAGATAAATAGGACAGATACTTTGTTTCATTGTCAGTGGCACTCTGGGTTATTTGAGGCACTTATTTATGCACTGTAAGCAGAACAATACTGAAAAAAATGATTAAATACTGACTTTTCAAGCAATAGACATCTCATTGTGGCAGGACTGCCTCGCCACTGGGTGGTTTTGATAAAGGCAATATGAGCTGATAACTGATACAATTTGCCAGGAATCGTCAGGCTGCTGACAGCTACTATAGTTTTAATAAAATCATTAGAATGTAAATGTTTTATTGCAAAATAAGAAGCCTCCAGCAAGCATGACATTATCTACAGCTGGAGAATGGAAGTGCCGATTAGCATTTGACGATTTAATGATACACAAGTTATCTTTATTAAAATTTTAAAATCAAGTCTTCATTTTGTATGATTGAGTTTTAAACAAATGTAATATCTAGTTAGTTTCTGCATAAACCTCGAACAATTATTGAAAGTGTATGGCCTCTTAACATGTGTTTCATAAAAATGGAATTGGATTTGCTGTTTTAATATGATGAAGTAACTGCCATTTATTCTATCTAATCTCAAAGTAATATTGTAATTTTAATTCTCTTTATGAGTGACAACATCTTAGGCAATTATTGCGGGGCTAGTAGGACATATGCTGATATGTTTTTGAACTTGTCAAAAACAAAAATGGGTGCAACTCGTAATTGCGGATGAAAAGGAAGTGGACATCAAAATGCTGGAGACAATTAAAGATAAAATAGGTGAAAATGGATGGAAACAACATAAATTTTAGATTAGTTCTTTTTGGAGACTGAAAGTTGCATGGAGTCTTGACATGGGGTCAGACCTTGAGGTCATCAGTTAAAGCCAATGCAATCCAATACAGCAGAACAGGAATTTGCGTCTAAATAATATAAAACATCATTAAAGTCAGAACATGTAGCCTGGACGTCACTGTGTGTCAATTTGAAAATGACCTAAAAAAATTCTAAGCCTTTATACTCAGGTCCAGCATTGGATTTATAGTGGGGTGGGGATGAGGGAAGGGGAAAAAACAAATTCATCAGGAATTACCTTTATCTTTATTGACAATAAGAATGCTTTAGGACTAAAAGAGGGAATTGTAGTTTTATTTAGAATTAATTTAAATACTGTAGTTTATTTGTAATAGACATTTTTGATCCAATGACATAATGGGCTGAATTTTCCAGTATTCATTAACGTGGTTTTGAAATTATAAAATCCAGAAATCCATGACCCAAACGTGAGAACGCTGTTCAACTGCTTGATCAGTTTTTGGAGCAGTTATCCCACATGATCACGTGACATCTGTAACACACGTCATTAACAGTAGGAGATCCTATCTGCGTTTCGTAAGGCCTTCCCCAAATAACACAAATCTTAGTCCATTTTATGTTAAACATTTTTTAAAATTAATTCATTCTTAAAACATTTTTATTTTAAAATATAATTTATTTGGAAGCTGTTTTTCCACAGTTATAAAAATAAAACTAGTAGCAATTTTAAGGTTTAAGTAAATACTTTTCTGCGATTCTGATTTATCTTAAAATTGAAAACAATACTGTTAACTCAGACTTGGTAGAATTTTGTGCCTCTAACATTTAGCTTCAGTTAAACAGATACTTATGTATTAGAGGTATTTAAGGGTATGACAAAATGGTGCTGCATTAAGATTACAAGATATACAAAGGCCAAATAAACTGGTGGAACAGGCTCAATGGGCTGAATGGCCTCCTCCTGTGCCTGCTTTCCTACATTTCCAACTAATGTCCTCTTAAGTAACTGCATGGATTGATGCAACTAAATTATTTTAGTTGTTTAGGCTAAAACAAATTATTTAGGCTAAAACAAAGTTCAAGAAGTTAGCAAGGCAAATGAAACCTAAGTTTTGGTTTGACTCTTATTTGAAAACAACCTCTTAAGGAGTCAACCACAATACCCTTCAAATGCTTCACATAGAAAGGTGTAAATGATCACTGTCCTGATTAACCAAATATCTTCCTTGGTCTTGTATCTTACCCTAAAATGTGTTCCAATCTGAGATGGTATTATAGATTTTCAGGCAAGAAGGACTGAAACATATTACCAAACCTATCAGTGAGTGCAGAAATGTGCGATTGTGACTTGCTGGTCATTGTATTTATATTTGAAACCCTTTCTGTTTAAAATATAAATTGTTCCTTGAATAAAGATTAGATTTTACCCTCCCTAATGTTTTTTTTATTATTTCTTTAATATATTCCAATGGACACCAAAACGTCTGGAGGAACAAATATGGAAAATGACACTGTAGTTGAATACACAACCAGGAAGAACCTGGGCATCGATATGGCTTCTTTCTGTATATTGTGTTTAATATTTAGCACAGGTTTCAGAGCTGCTCTTTCCTTTTCCTTAGGGAAACTATTGTTTGCTCTCAGGTTACTGCTGTTGTGATACAAACAGATAAAAGATGTCTACAACTCTGCCGGTAACAAAAATATCTCATGCTAACTTTGCAGGAAGATAAGTACTACGGGTATATTAATCTTCACAATCAATTATCTGTCCCCAAAAGGACCCCTCTGGAAACAGTCTTCAAGTTTCATCATGATATTGTAAAACAGGCGCACTTTATCCCATTTTTCACTCCAAATTACCCTGAGCATGTCAACCGATCCAGTCTTTTCATGTTACTCAGAATACTGATTGACCAGCAGCTGGTAACCTATCTATCTAGTTTTAGTTACTGGTACTATCTGTTCAGAAACTCATGAAGGGATAAAACAGAACCAAGAAGACAAAGACACAAATTGGTTGAAAAACACTGTGTAATAGACCTGCTTACATTATGCTCAAGGGGACTCTTGGGACTGTCCAATCCATGAAAGAATAATGGCATAAGTTGGACAGCCCTGGGAAGATTAATCACCACTACAATGCAGATTTAGCATGTTAGGTGAAAAGATAAATGTGTAAAATGCTGTGTCAAAAACCCATAGTGTGGCCCACACTGTAATTTTGGGACAGTAATTGAACTTCACTATAATTATCCTGGGGAGATAATATTAACTTATAGTCTAGTGTGAACCAGAGAGTATATAATTCATCACTTTATCGGCTGCTCACTGCATTGTGTTATTGAAATATGATGGCTCCATTTTTATCCTGTCATAATGACAACTGATGTGCTTATTTTCTCTCTGCACCTCCGGGGTATCGAGACTTGTGAAATAGTAAGCAAACATTCTTTCTGATGAAAAAGCAGTACTTCATCATAAGAGCTAAGTGTCTCAAAACGCTGCAGAGCTTTTTTTTTTACATTTTTTTAAAAAAACAGCTACATTCAACTGCTCCTATACATCAAAGACAACGATAAAAGTAAAACATTCAGGGAGATGCTCTCCATTTTAAACCATTCCTTACACAACAATTTGTGGATGCAATAATCAAACAAGATGAAACAAGATGTATTGGGACACGATACAAGCATCATCATCATGGGTTTAATTCTGTGCTACTAATGTGATTTCCTAATTAAGAAGTGAAAGTAGGGACTCCTTTCTGGTAACTGAACGACGTCACCCAAATTATGCTGACTCAAGGGAGTCATTCCGTTAAATCAGTATCACAGATTTCCACAATGAAATATTACAAAATTGACCCTATTATGTTAGTACTGTATATGTTAACAGATGCCAATAATATTTCAGTTACTGCACACCTGAGGGTGAATTGCCATGAATTTGGAGGCGAATGACTGCTGTGTTTATAATATAAATGGGTGTTAAGGCAGCATGAATCACACTGGAGCTTTATAATAATAATAATAATAATAATCCTTGCATTTGATATAGCGCTTTTCACGTCGGGAGGACGTCCCAAAGCGCTTCACAGAATAGACTGTAAAGTGAATGGACTGTATATTTGTGGGCGAACGCGGCAGCCAATTGCGCACAGCAATGTCCCACAAACAGTCGTAGATTGAAAATGACCAATTTTATTATTGTTTTTTTTTTATTGGAGGGATTATTATTAGGCGTGTGGAGTAAGGAAACTTGCCCAAGGTTTCGCCCTGCCTGGAATTGAACTCAGGTCTCTCACTTGCAAAGCGAGTGCTCTAACCACTGAGCTACAGGACTCTTCTCCTTATATGACCTGGAAGAGGTGTAGTTTCTTGCTCCAGTATGGTCCATTGAAAGTTCTTGATTGGTCTAGCAGACCACTAGCTGAAATGTTATTAAAAAGCTGATCACATAACTAGCTCTTCAATAACATTAAGAATCAAACACCCAATATTTTTTGTTTTGCACATGCACCAAGTTATGAATTCACAAAACTACCAAATCTGTGGTTTCGTTTTACTACCTCCATACCAAATAGAGAAGGGAGTATAAATCAGAAGTATTTCCCATTGTTATATTATTGGTACTGAAGAGGTATAGATCCCAGTAGTATAAGCATAGCATTGAATTAATATAAGAATTTTTTGTAAATATTTCATACCCTTTTGGCTGTTAAAAAATGCATTTATTCTCCTCAACCACTCATGAATACTTCAACTTTTGCTGAAGTCTATATTTTCACTTTTATTTACATACTATCTCATTCTTTAGATCCTTACTAGGGTTTTTTATTTGTTTAGATTATTTTAGACACAACCATTAGGACTTTCTAAATTGTATGAATGAGAAAGCTAAGACACTAGCCAAAAAGAAGGAACCTCTTAAGTTCCTAGCGTAATTAACCTTTAATAACAATTAAAAATATATGTGGATTGTCACAATATTGGAGACAGTCCAGAGATTTATTGAACACTGACCTCATTAATCCTGAAGAAAATGCTGGCAACTCATCTTCTGGGATCAATCCACAATAGCGAACAATGCAATATTTAGTTTATCCCACCCATGAATGATGTTCTTCCTCTTTGGGAGTAGAATAGACTGGATATCCCCGATTATGTATGTGTGTTTTTCATGCAGTGTGTGTGACAAATTATACATAAAGCCCATGAAATCATAAAAGATGTTTTAGTGCTGCTCATAATGTAACATGGGTATCCATGAACTTCTCCAAGGTTTTCATCTATATTCATCTATGGGGCAAAATTTGTGGTATTTTTTCATCTATTCCTAGTAATAATTAACACAATGAATGAGTTAAGGAATACATGAACAATTCTTCCTTTTTTTTAGTTAACATCACCCTGAAGCACTCACTGTATATTGCCACCATTTTCCAATTCTTCCTGAACTTCTTCTCCTGGTCAGCTGGCCTCTTTACTCTCACATTTATCAACCCTCATTACATTTCATACTAATGAAGCTTCTGGTTAATAACGCTTTACCATTGGCAAAGACTACAATCGTGTGAAATTAAATACAGTGGTTATGAAAAGCTGTTTCTGTGGCACTTGATTTTAAATTGTTTTCCCTGAGCTCTCATGTAGTACTGAGATTCAGAGAGGCTGCACTGACCCAGTACTTCACCTCCTTATTATGTTTGCCTCCCTCTCAGTTCATGAGTGAACTTCCCTAAGGCATTGCATAGGACCCACTCCCATGGTGGGACATTATGTTCTTCGTCCTTACTTGGCTCAACGTTGTAAAGCTCACTTTGTATTTCTGCATCTCAACTTGATTTAACACTCTACAGTTATAATAGTGCCATCGCACAGATTTTTGGAGCAAACAACCTTTAAATTCATTCCCAAGGGTGAAATTTCAACTTGTGGGCATGTGACAAGATACTAACAAATCACCCAGTTTAACTCATTCCCAACTGGATTGCCAATCCTAGCAGATGGTCAGGCACAATGAAAGCAGTGGGTTCTGATGCATCAACCATGACAGAAACTGTGCTTAATGCATGTATTTCATATCCAGGGAAGAATATAAAAAACAAACAAGAAAATTACATTTGTATAGCGCCTATCATGTCAGAACAATGTCCCAAGGTGCTGGACGGTCAGGTATTTGCACCTATGCTGGGAGTCGGGATCAGGGAAGGGGGAGGGCAGGGTGGTTAAGAGGGTGGCCGAAGGTGCGGTCAAAGAGAATGGTCTTCAGACGTGCCTTGAAGGAGGTATGGGAGGGAGCGAGGTGAAGGGAATGTGGGATGGAGTTCCAAAGGGTGCGGGCAGAGAGGCTAATGGCCCAACGCCAATAGTGGGGCGTACCAGGCGGGGGTTTTGGAGCTGGCTGCAGCCTGCTGAGCGGAGGGAGCTGACAGGTTGATTTGAGGTTAGCAGGTCACAGAGGTAGGAAGGAATAAGGCCATGGAGGACTTTGAAGGAGAGGATGAGGATTTTGAACACTATCCTCTAGGGGATGGGGAGCCAGTGGAGCCGAGCGAGGATGAGGGTGATAGGGTCACAGAACCTGGTGCGGGAGAGGACACAACCTGCAGAGTTCTGGATTACCAAGAATTGGGAAGGCCAACAAATAGGGAATTAGCATAGTCAAGCTAAGATATGATGAACGCATGGATGAGGGTTTCAGCGGCCTGAGAGGTGAGGCAGAGGTGGAGCTGGGCAATGTTGTGGAGGTAGGGAAAGGCAGAGCAGATCATGGCACGGATGTGAGGTAGTAATGTTGGGGGTCAAACAAGATGACAAGCTTTCGGACTGGCTCAGTGAGGCACATGGTGAAGCTGTCAGCGCCTGAGGTGTGGAGGCGATTACGGAAGCCAAGCAGAAGGGCCTTGGTCTTGTTGACTTTCAAATGTAGAAAGTTAGCTCTCATCCAGGACTTGATGTCTGAAAGACATTCTGTCAGGATAACAGTGATCCTGGAGTCGAGGGTGGAGGCAGAGAGATAGAGTTGGGTGTCATCCGCATACATGTGTACATGTGGAAGTTGACCCCATGTCTGCAGATGATGTCACCAAGAGGGAGCATATACAAGTTGAAGAGGAGAGTATTGAGGACAGAGCCCTGAGGAACGCCACACGAGACTGTGCGGGGCCTGGAGAAGAAGCCGTTGGAGAAAAAATGGAGACTGTGTGACAGGTAGGATCTGAACTAGTCAAGGACAGAACCTAAAGGTTGAGGTGACAGGAGATGCAGCGGAGGAGGATAGAGTGGTCAACAATATGAAAGAATGTCTCCCAAAGAGAGCAAACAACCAAAGAGAGCAAATAACCACAACAACAACAACAACAACAAGATTCCATGTATAGAGCGCCTTTCACGTCGGGAGGACGTCCCAAGTAAAGAAAGAATAAAAAAAGCAAAGAGAAAATCAACAGTATTAAAGAACAAAGAAATAAGAACAAAGACAGTTATAAATGTTACATGGGTTTAGGAAACAATGTGGAGCGGTGAAATCTGTTAAATAATCCACCAAGACCCAAAAAGAAAGTGAATAATGCAGTTTTAATGGGTGAATTATTAACACATTCCACCACTCCAAACTCATTTATTATACTTCCACCACTCATATTGGTCAGGCACTAAAATAAAGGTTGATGTATTAATTATAAAAAGAAAAAAAAGGTGATCACAGATATGCTTCTGTGGGTGCATCTGTGCTGTCGGGAAAAGTTCCAATGGTGAAATGAACAATTCATGCTGTATATGGGATTGCTATGTTGAGCAGAAGCTGTGACCCCACTAAATAGGAGAATATGTGAAACAACAGTTATCCTGTTATCATTATGTCTGTTTACAGGCTTTATGTTAAAGTTCCAGGATGTTAGTTGACTCATTGAAAAATAGGGTGAGACAGCAATCGACAAGGCAAACAGGAAGCTGGGCTCAATTACTAGTTGAGTTTAATTCTATAAAAGTCTTACTCAAGTTATATAAGTGTTCTGGTCACACAGCAACTGAATATAATTTGGTCGCCACAACATGAGGGAGATACCCTGGTCCTAGGGTTAATGCAATGGAGCCCAACTAGGATGATCCCTAAAAGTTAGTGGAATGAGCTGTGTGCAATGGTTAGACAAGCGAGAACTAATGGGGAAGGTTCCAATGCAACTTGCTTGGCAAAGGAATATTGGAAAAATATCAATCCTCTGTGGCGGTCTCGCTACTCCGCTTACTGAGCCAGGCAAGTCCACAGTTTTCTAGTGCACTGCTGATGACACACCATTAGTAGAACTTGGAGGGGTACTCTGCCATTGTTTGCAGACGTGGACATAGTCAAATCTGAATAGTACTGCATTTATCCAAACACCAATTGACAGTTGTAGATGTTGGTAATCCTAGATAGCACAAGATCTTAGACAAATACAAGAGGTTTTACTGGAGGAAGAACCAAGCTTCTCCTGTCAAAGTCATAGGTTTGTGTGAACAAGTCACTTGATGTAATGAATCACCCAGGGACTTACCATCTCTGATGTGACCATCACTGACAAAGACTATTTCATCTCCCTAATCTTCTCCATCCCTCTCCCTGCCACCCACCCCATGTGCATCTCCTATCGCCCCGGAGAAAAATCTCCCTCCATGCCCTCTCCACTGCAATGGAGGCATCTGATCTCCTATTCCTCTGGCTCTCCTCCTGCAATGGCCTAACCTCCTTGGTCACCCTTCTAAACAGTTCCCTCCCGACCATCCTCGACATGTGGTCAGGCATTCAGCATCTTTGCCCAAACAATCTGGAACTATCCCGCAATCCCTCCACCTCACACCCTCTCTTGCCTCCTTCAAGTCCTTTCTGAAGACCTTCCTCTTCAACCATGTCTTCAGCCACCCTCCCACCCCTACTCCCCTACCCTCCTCCCCTTCTGAGCCCAACTCCCAGCTCGGGTCTAAAACCCCTGATTGTCCAGCGGCCTAGGATGTCTTTCCAATGTGAAGGGTGCTATGCAAGTGTAATTTGTTGTTGTTGTTGATGAATTCTATTTTGACCTTTTCGTTCAGTCTCTGGATGGCAGCCTTTAGATGCTAACCTATGCCAGTCGGGAACCCGATCAGCAATCTACTCAAGTTGATCAATAATTTCTTATGCTCTGAAGGGGAAAAGATTGAAGTCGCGGAATTTTGATTTCTAGTAAAGAGACTGTTTCTGTAGACTGCAAAGAGTTAACAAGTAGTCAGCTTGCTGCAAGACTGGTCCCTGTAATTTTAACTTTTATAATCAATTTGACTAAAACTTTACGAAAAACCCCATTGTACTTTCCGCCAATGCAATCCCTTTCGGTAAAACAAATACTTGTCGTGCTACTTGCTTAACGTATAAGAATTGGTTTTAAACTATATTCTCATGAGCAGTAATTGATGACTGTGATAAAACGTTGCCTGACATCGTGTCTCACCCCCTTCAAGTCTGTTTTATTATGAAATATTTTCATAATGATCCTGTTCATAATTTATAGCTCGACCCCTTGTCACCATCCAGCAGGACCCCATTATTTACTTTATTGCAGCAGGAGTTATAAAGCAAAGGCTTGACATTTACACTCGGTCAGCGTCATATTGGGTACCACGACACATTCTCTGACAGTAACCTATTTATCTTTACAATCTTAAGAATACTGCACACTACTGGTGCGTGTTAGTGATGCTGAGTGCTGTAAATACAGTCCACAGTGATCTGTAAAAATGCAAGTTATTTCTTTCTTTCACAGTGGTGTAGCTGAATGACATATGATAGTCTGAAAGGCAATATTCCATTTACCCGCCTAACTAGTGGTCGTTTTTTTTAATATGTTCAATCGAGCTCAAACATGCAATTATTTATATGGTAAATCTGTAATCATTTATATGTCTTTTTATCTCATGTTTATGTAATTGGCATTCCATTTAACTGCATTAGCTTGCCCTACTGTTGGAGGAGTAATTGGTTGTAGCATTGGTTAACATTGATGAATCTCAATAACATTTCTTATACTCTTGTGAAATCTAGTAACAGCACCACTAATAAGACACGATTATATTATGGAGAGCAATGCAGAAATGCTCAGCTTTTTATATTAATAGTTTAACCTGAAGGAATGAACTTACTTGCTTCAGAGAGAGGACCCCACATATTTTTATTCTCCCATCACTGTGCCCTTTTCTCCATGCCTGTAGGAGGTGACTCAGTTTCACAGATGCCAGCAGCTCTCCCTTCTCTCACTCAAATGATTGTGCTTTACCTGTCAGCCTAGTCAATGAGGGTCACGGGCTATTTAAGAAATCACATCTAAGGCCAACCCTGTCCTCGCTCAACATCCACGGACATCCATTTTCTAGCAGGGGTCACTAGATAAGTTGATTTCTCTCCCTGTTTAGCATAGGGACACTGAACCTAACTTGTCATTAACTCTTGCCATACCATTTGCTTTCCTCCTCTAATTGGTTAGGAAAGTTTCCTGAGGTGCAGAAGGAATAAATATGTTAAAAGTCAGGTTTCATGTGCTGAGTAATATATGGGTTACAATTACATATTTAACTGTTTATGAATCATTATAATTAATGTTCCAGTGTGTGATGTTGAAATAGGATGCTTTAAGCATCAAGAACACTCAGTCATCTATTATAGAATAACGTGTTGGAAAATTAGTATCGAGCAAGAAAAAATTCTGCACACCTCACATATATTTTTTAGTATCTGAGATACATTCTTACAGTAAAAATAGGTTTCACTTCTTGGCTATTTGTGGAGCATTGCTGTGGGAAAACAGCTGCTGTATTAGCCTACAGAATATGCAGTTACTACACCTTACAGTAAATCCTATGAAGTATATTGAGATGTCCTCCTGATGGCCTCATCCAACAAATGCAAAGATTATTATATTTTTATAGATTGTCAGGACTCACAAGAAAGAGTGCCCACGTTTCTAAAACATGCTCTCTTTGCTCTCTTATAGCCTCTGAGGCCTCTTCTTAAACTTTAGTCTGCTTCATGAGTGTTAAATTATTATTCAATAATTTGTGAAACATTAGGCAGGACATAATATATATTTGATGACCACTATAAATATTAATGCAAAATGGTAGGATTCATGTTTCTGTCCAACATAGATTCTATTGGGTTAATAAGAAATTCCATTAAAGGATACAACAAGTAGGACGGCCTAGAAAACTAATTTAGCTGCTGAACTCAGTTAAAGTAATGAAACTATGGAACACAGTTGATCTCAGGAATCGTCACATTCAGTAACAGCACATTTGCTGATGAATAAATGGAAATGGATTATATAAGACACATCTGTGAAAAGAGAACTTCCTTGTGGTTTGAATGATGCACTCAAATAAATTGGGGTCTCCCCTTACTGCTGTCTTCTTTAGCATGTGGGAGTTTCTCCTGGTATCCTGGCCAAGAATCCTACTGATACAAATTGGTCGTTCACTTCATGGCTGCAGACATTGGCGTCCGCAAATTGGCTAGCGTGTTTGCTTATAAAGGTGCATTCACTGTTCAGTATAGTAAATCCTGTGAAGCTCTGAGACATTTTCTCAATGTGATAAGATGCTATACGAAAGGCAAGGAGTAATATCATTATTATCATTATAACGATGTCTAGGTTCTTCCAGAATATTTGACTGACTGCTACATCTTCACTTTTTGGGTGCTTTTGGCCTTTAAATATTCCTGTTGGTTCCTGTTTGTGTCCTTCAGTTTCTTGACAATTGGAAGTCTGAAAGTAAAACACTCATGCAATGAAAATAACAACACGTAACAAAAAAAAACAATAGATCCATATCTGGAATAAATATATAAATAAACCAGATTATCTGAAAAGATGCTGGACAAGAGAAGATTTACCATCTAATTCAAGTAAACAGTAGCTATGAAACATATGAAAATATGTAGAATGGTTCTCCTGATCAGTTGTGAGAATAACTTTAAAACAGAATTTGAGCTCATACTATAAATTGACACTGCATTGTTGAAGGTACAATTAGCCAGAAGAGTCATTAATCTGACATCCCATTAGCATGTTCCGATGGACATTACGGATCCCAAAAAGAAAAGGGAGTTTCTGCTAGTGTACAACAAGTAGAATGGCCAACAAAACTAATGTAGTTGCTTAACTCAGTTAAAATAAAGAAACCTTTGAAAACAGTTGATCTCAAGAATCGTCACATTCAGTACTAAACAGAACATTTGCTGATGAATAGATGGAAATGGATTACATTAGACACAGTTGTAAAAAGAGAACTTCTTTGTGGTTTGAATGATGTAATTCTCCAGATACATTGATCCATTGCTTCATGGTTGTTTTATAGAACCTTGGTGGCGTGTTGGTTTACAAATCGGTTACTACACTTTTCTCTGAAGCACTTTGGTAATCTTATATGTTTCAGCATGATAAGGAACTATAAAAATGCAAGTTAACTATTTATTTACAAAGTTATTCTCATTGCCGTGTGTATAAAATCCAATTAGATCTAATGCATTTCCCCGTTCCCACAGCAATAATCCTTATATTTGATATAGTGCCTTTCTCACTGGGAGGATGTTTCAAAGTATTTCACAGGATTTACTGTGGCGTGGAGTGAATGTGTATTTTGTAAGCAAACAGAGTAGTCAATTGGTATCCACCAATGTCTCACAAACAGCTGTTGGCTCAACCAGAACTGGACACACACACCTACAGAGACACTGAGTCAAGGAGTAAACACTTGGGTTGGGATTATTTTTCCTTTCCCCCATGACAATTCCAAGTCACTGGAGAAAGAATAACTTTTTAATAAATAATAATAATCCTTGCATTGGATATAGTGCCTTATCACATCATCGAGATGTCTCAAAGCGCTTCACAGAATATATTGTAAAGTGAATTGACTGTATATTTTTGTGGGTGAAACTTTATTGGCAAAGAACACATACGCATGTGTAGATATTATCCTACCAGACTGCTATGAGCTGGACTAAATTCCATCTGTGGGATGTAGGTGCCCCTCCTCCATGGGACCAGAACAAAATCTCCAAATTAATTAATGAGACAATTCATATTGTTCTATGGCAATAGCCAAGGATAAGAATGATTCTTCCACTATCTAACATGATGCTGAAAGGATTTGGGAAAAATGCAAATATCCCATGTATAGATGGACTTTTGTTCAGGAAAACCAGGGTAGTTAAAGCCAGAAAACTGAAGCTTACGCAAAAATCAATACATTGCTGTTTCCTCCATTTAACAAAATTTCTGTTTTTCACAGAAGTCTTAATACAAGAATGTAATTATTGAAACAATGTAAGAATCTTTTCTCTATTTACCAATTTAGGGCTGATTGTCATTGCCGAAGTTACAGAAATTACTTAAAGATTAGTCAGTCCAGTAACACAGGTTTAGATCTGAGCTCTGAAGTTCATCAGTTGGAGATTTGGCAGGGAGAAATTCTGCCTGATTCTAGATTTGGACCTTTTGCTTCAACAACAATGGACAACAACAAATTACATTTGTATAGTGACTTTAACGTTGGGAGGACGTCCCAAGGCGCTGGACAGTCAGGGATTTGGATCCAAGCAGAGGGTTGGGATCAGGGGGATTGATAGGCAGGGAGTGTAGGGATATGGGGGTGGTTGAACGTGCAGTCAAAGAGGAAAGTCTTGAGATGGGCTTTGAAGGAGGCAAGGGAGCGAGCAAGATGAAAAGACTGCACATTTCAGAGTGTGCACATTTTGTGCAATTCTTAATCACAGCCTTCATTTTGAAGTTGTTTTTCTGAGGGTGAGAACTACAAATATAGCTTCAAAATGAAAAAGAAAGATTTTAAGAATTATTGAAGGATTGCATGCTCTGAAATGCTAAGGAAGAAGTCTCGCCGCAGGAGAAATTCCACCTCCCGTCTCCCTCTACAGGACTTACTTTTCATAAAGTTTTACCTAAATTGTTTAGGTGTGCTTAGGAAGCTGATGGTTGACGAGTGAAGGAAAACTGAGTTGTCTCTATGGTTAGAATGGAGGGAGAAAAAAATTGAGATGGGAATATTTAATCTTTACCTTGAATTGTGCCTCCTGTTGCCTGCTTACGGAACAGTATCACACAGTGGTTGTGAGATAGCGAGACATTCTGGCCCGAACTGCTAATGTACTGGAATGTTGATGAGTGGCTTACAGGGGAGAAAATGAGGAGAAAGTATCAATCAAATTACCAAAGGAAAAGAAGAATCAATGGAGAGATCCACATAATCCTGAGTACTTGAATATAAAATAGTTATTTTCTTCATATCTTTGATGTGCTTGACTTCATATTCTGTTCCTACTTTATTGTTATTTATTGCTGGTGGTAAAACTCATTTCCCCGAAAGGCACATGACATTACACATGTCGGCACAATCTATTTTTTATGGCAGCAACGACTTTCTGTAATTTGATTTATAAGCAATCAAATCAGCTCCATTTAATTAAGGCAATAGCCGTATGATAAATGTACACCTATTGGTCATTAGTATTCAAAACTAAATATGTTTTCCATATCACAGTAGGTGAAGTCATTCATTCAATAAATCCTCATTGTCGTTTAAGCCTCCCTCAGTAATGCTATTCTGTTCCAAAGCAGTAATAAAGTTTGTGATAGTTCTTGCAGTAAACACTCTACTTAGGTAAATCGGCCTACAGAGACTGGATACCGAAAGCAATAAAAACAAAATCTGTTCCATTTTTCGATTGATCTCAGAAGCTTGAAAAAGTTTGAACCAGTTACTATAATATGGTCACTACTTTTATAATCACATGCCAAACGTTTTTTTTTAATGACCTGGAATAAAAAAGTTGTGTTGAAACACATTTTGGAATTAAATACTGGAGTGGAACGTGACTAAAGATCTACTGAGCTGCTGCTTGCTATTATAAATTTGCAAACGCAGCCTTGGCAGCCTTGTTAAGTGAGATATATAGTATTATCACTGAACCTTTGTGAAGAGCTAGCCTGTTCTCAATAATTGACCATCATGCACCAAGCCCACTTGGTCCATAAGGGATTGTGGGCTTGGTCATGATGGTGGAATGAAACCCATCACATTCAACAATCAATCTCAAGCAGGAGTTTTAGTCATGTCCTTATTTATATTTATAAGCATCCCCTTGTTTTAATTTTGAACAAAAGAATGAAAATGACATTTTCATCCATTGCGTAACTGTAAAAAACAATTCTGTGTGAGTTTTTTGAATCGGCAGAGGTTGGTGAATATCTGTGTTTTTTAAGATGAGGAATGTCAGGACCGGAAAAAGAAAGATTTCCCTAATGTCAGCAGCTACAGTCATGCCCATGGATATCAAATCAGGTAAAGCTGAATAAAATTCCTCTAGTTTACCGCAATATAAGCCTAGGAGCTTATCATATTAGTAATAAATGCTTCAATATTCTACATGGCCACATAGATCTGAATAGGATTTTAGTGCCATTTGCATTGAATATATAGAATACTTGTGCTATGCTTTGGATCCACTAGGAACTGGGTTGCAATTTTTCCAAACTCATAGCACCACTTGAACCAACAAGAAGAGATTTTCATATGGCCTTTGCTAGATTCAACTTGGAAAGCCACAGATTGCAAGAACACGGGAGAAGTTTGAATGAGGAAGGCCCTTTAGCCCAAACATTTCACAATCTTTCAGGGAAATAAATTTATCGTCTTCTTGTGATGTCAGCTAGCTGTATTTTAAATGTGTCCAGTGCCTTGGCCTCAACCATCCTTCCTGGTAACCCATACCTACCATTTATTTCCTTTTCTGTAAAAATATGCCTCTTCATGTCTGGCCTAAACATGCCCTTCACATCCCAAAAGGGGCACAAGGCAATGGGTTCACCATGACAAGCAACAGTAGCAGCACAACATTGTGTGTCCCAATCTGAAATCAAGGTGAAGAATCATTGCTGATAACCATGTTGTTTCTCAAATAATTCTTCCTAATAACACATTGAAAAACAGGCTAACGAAACAGATTAATCCATTAATAGCATGGAATTTGTCTAAATTGTCTGTTTTGTAATACTAACATTGAACTATTGCTGTGCACATTAACTTATTTACCTTAAATAGTTGCAGTGAAGCATGATTTATTCTATTTTTTTAAAAATCCTTGATAGAGCTTGATTAAATTATGGGTAATGTATCTCAGTGACTCTTAAGGATTTATAGGTAACCATAACCATGGGTAACCATGGGTGAATTATGAAGGAGAATTTCTCTCCTCTGTGCTGGTGATTATGACAAGGTTAACATTTTTCACTTTAGTGACAGGCTACTGTAAAAAATGACTTGTTCTGTCTGTAACTGTATCCTGCATGCTGGCTATTAATTATACAGAGCCCATTTTTCCCCACAGTACAGCTTAATGAATGTTATCAGGAAAGGGATTCTGGGCTGTTCATTGAATCTGTTAAAGATACCCACAATCTAGAATAATAAGTGGCCAATAATGCAGTCATTTTGTACAATGAGCAGCATTTATTAGTCCATCTGGGTTTTTGGTCTGTTTTGGTCACATTTCATCAACAACAACAACAAATTATATTTGAATAGCACCTTTCACATCAGGAGGACATTCCAAGGTGCTGGAAAGTCAGAGATCCGCCCTCCAGCTGGGTAAGAGGGTGACCAAAGACACAGTCAATGAAGAGGGTCTTGAGATGGGTCTTGAAGGAGAGTAGAATCCTGGTGGCATTCTCTCCAGTTGGGATTGCTGGTTATGATTCCAATGGACTTGCAGGAACTCTACTCTGGAAGTGGATTGTATTTGAGCAGAGTTCCTGTGGGGTCCACGAGTTGTAATTCCAGTATTTGCAAGGACACCCTATTTGACGACTTTTGCATTCAATACAGAAGCAAGGAAGTCATGCAAAATTTATCCTAGATGATGGTAAAGATACCACAGGGTGCAGTTCTGGGTGCTCCATTAGAGAAAACACATTAGAAACAAGGAGAAGGTCCAACACAGAATAACATTTTCAAATTTTTGAACACTTGTGAGATCATAAATAGTAAAAAATTGTTTATTGTTGATTGGTGAATTAGTAGTAAATGGGAGTAAAGAATTAAAGAGAAATTAGCAGAAACCTTTTCACACAAAGAGTTATAAGAACGTGGATTGCCTTTTCACAAGCGGCCAAAGAAGCTAAATTCATAATGATACTTAAGAGAGAATTGCATAAATATTTAAAGGGGAACTAGATCACAGGAGTACAGGGAAAGACTAGAGATTTGGGATTAATGTACATATATCCAGGGCAGATTTGATGGACCTAATAGCTTTCTTATGTTCTATGATTCTATGAAACACAACAATACATTAATTTGTCAGTCAGCAAATATCAATCAAAAAACAATCTTTATCTGCCTTTAAAATATACAGTCACTACACTTCACAATAAATCCTGTGAAGTACTTTGAGACATCTTACCGGCATTAAAGGCTCTATATCAAATGCAAGAATTATTATTTGTTATTGTTGTGCACATTGCTGGAATGCAATTCAAGTGCAAATAGTGCATTATCTTTTTCTGAATTGTATTGAGATATTTTAAACGATTTACTTTATGTTGCTAGCACTTGACACCTCCTTGTGCACAGAACACAACATAGTTTTCCCATGGTCTTTCCTGGTCAACTGAGAGCAATGAAGCAACAGGGGAGTTTGCTAGCTTGAAGAATTTGGGTTGTGATGTTTGCACTGGCTCAGCTCCACCAGATGGATGAACAATTAAAGACCTAAATTTCCAATTGTGAGAGTACAGGCACGAATCATAACAGAATATTACCTGTAGGGTACCTAAAGGTCCCAGGCTGTGACTGAAATAAACAGGAAACATGTTGACTTAAAAATACTGGAAACAAGGTTGCCCTCGATGGTTCAGTGAGTTGATTCTGTGAACAGTTCAACCAATGAATCTCACAGGGTTTGAGATTCGATTGCCAGTCTGTGCTTAGTTAGTTCAGATCAGCCTGGTCTGCACCAAGGGCTTAGAGCCTCAGCTGAGGGAGGGTGACTCAACCAGCCTTTCCAATCTTGACTGCTGTTCAGGGAACGTTA
This sequence comes from Callorhinchus milii, assembly GCF_018977255.1. Taxonomy (NCBI): domain Eukaryota; kingdom Metazoa; phylum Chordata; class Chondrichthyes; order Chimaeriformes; family Callorhinchidae; genus Callorhinchus; species Callorhinchus milii. The sequence goes on along the minus strand of NW_024704743.1, from coordinate 51,141,652 downwards.
TGGGTAAAACCCACAGTCCCATTTAATTTTTTTCTTATTTTCTGTCTGAATTCCCAATTTTATCAGCCTATCACTTAACTTACATATTTAATAGTAATCCTTGTGTTTGACATCCACCTATGTTATTGAAATATCTCAAGTCTGTGTACTTAAGGCAAAAGCACAAGTCGATTTGCGCACAGAAATGTCCCACACACAGCTATGAGGTAAATGATCAATTTTATCAAGGGGATTGCTGGCCAGGTCACCATCAGAAGCTCCTTTCTCTTTTTGAAAAGTCATGGAATTTTAATGTCCACCTATACAGACAGACGGAACCTTGATTTACAACAAAATCAACAACAACAACAACTTGCATTTAGATAACTCCCCTCAGGCAAGGAAGCATCCCAGAGGTCTTGACGGCACAATGCCGAGACGGGAGGAGGCAGAGGTGACTGTAGGCACGGTCGAAGAAGAAGGTCTTCAGGCACAATCTGAAGATGGGCAAGGAAGGGGCAAGGCGGAGTGATAGAGGAAGAGTATTCCAGAGCTTCGAGGTGTAATGGCTGGAAGTGCAGCTGCAAATGGTGGAATGGAGAGCACTGGGGACATAATAATAATCCTTGCATTTGATATAGCGCCTTATCACATCTTCTCGATGTTTCAAAGCACTTCACAGAATAGACTGCAAAGTGAATTGACCAAATATTTGTGGGCGAAACGCGGCAGCCAATTGCGCACAGCAGTGTCCCACAAACAGTCGTGGATTGAAAATGATCAATTTATTATTGTTTTGTTTTTTGGAGGGATTATTATTAGGAGTGTGGAGTAAGGAAACTTGCCCAAAGTTTCGCCCTGCCTGGAATTGAACCCAGGTGTCTCGCTTGCAAGTCGAGTGCTCTGACCACTGAGCTACAGGATATGCAGAAGGCCGGAGCCAGTCGAGCAGAGGTAGTGGGTTGTGGGTTGGGGGGGTAAGCAGGTCAGAGAGGTAGGGAGGTGCCAGGGCATGAACAGATTTGAAAACAAGTGCGAGCATCTTGAAATCGATCTGTTTGATGATAGGGAGACAGTGGAGCCTGGCTAGAACTAGTGTGATGGGGGTATGGAGTTTAGTACGGTTGAGTATGCGGGCAGCGGAGTTTGGATCAGCTGGATCCTGTGGAGCTGGGAAGACTGGCAAAGCGAGCATTTGAGAATTCGAGTTCGGAGGTGATCAACATGTGTATGAGTGTTTCGCCTGCGTCAAGGTAAGGTACAGTCAGAGGTGGGCAATGTCGCGGAGGTAGAGGAAGGGGGTCCTGGTCAGGGACCAGATGTGGGGAAGGAAGGACAACTGAGGGTTGAACCTGATGCCTAGGTTGGGCACCGGTTTGGCGTGTGTGAGGGATAAGCCGGGGAGGTTAAGGAGGTCAGAGTCACAAAACAGAAGACAGTGATGGAAGCCAAGGTGTATAGTTTCTGTCTTGTCGACATTTAGTTGCAAAAAGTTTGCTCTCATCTAGGCCCTGATGTCTGCCAAACAGGCCAACTGAACATTAGTGGACCTGGAGTTGCAGCTGGAGGAGGAGAAGTAGATTTGTGTGTCATCCACATACATGTGGAAGTTTACCCTGTGTCTGTGGATGACATCGCCAAGAGGGAGCATGTAGATGAGGAAGAGGAGGGAGCCAAGAACGGAGCCCTGAAATACCCCACAGGTGACCGAGTGGGGGCGGGAGGAGAAAATATTTGAAGACACAAAGTGAATGCGGTTTGTTAGATAGCAGACTGCATTGTTGGAGGCGCTATACAACAATGCAGTCCAAAGGATGGCACCTTCAACAATACAGCCTGCCCCCAACACTGAACTGGAGTATCAGCCTTGAGCTCAATGCACCTGATGTGGATCTTGAATTCTGACTCAGAGGCAAGAGTTTTACTAAATGCTGAAATACATTTAGTTATTTAAACGAAAAACAATTCTATTGATTGAGATAGCAGGAGATAGCAGTTATGCAGTTACATATTTAACTAAATTGTTATATTATGAATGGCTCTCCCTAACATAATATGCAAGGGATAACATTTATTTTAATAAAAGGACAAGCTTCTGAAGTGTAGTCTTTTCCTCAGTTTATACAACTCTTGTTCAGAATGAGAGTGTGTTGCTTGCTAGTCCAAAATCACTGGAGGCTGTATGTTTGGAAGCTGCTTCACATAGCCAGTGTAACTGACAGAGTTTACTTAGCCTTATGACCTGTAGGCCATCTCTGCACTGTACATACACTTTACAGGTTTTACATGCTCCCTGCATTTCAATCCCATATATGACAATCGTCCCTGAAGACTGTTTGGAAACCTGCAAGGTCTTTGAAAGGGTTAAGAGGCAAGTTGACTGTGACACCTGGAATATGCAGACTCGTTGCTGTGTCAACCTGAAAGTATTCCATCTTGCAGCTGATTTAACACAAAAAAGTACAAGTAGCACACTGGAATAGCTATAGGGTTAGTACATCACCGGCTGTACTTCACCTGTATCTCAGCTCATAGATGCTGGTTGGTCGTGCCAAACAAAACAGATTGTATAAAAAAGTTTGGATCAGCACTTATGATTTTAGAAATGCGTCTGCTTTATTGAATTGATTGTTGTAAGCAGTTTCCAATACAGTTTCAATATACACATATTTCTTAATGAAATATTTTTCCTTTTTGTCTGTCTATTACAGAATTTCGTCCTTTGCTTCAGACGTTAAGAAAAGCTTGCAATTATTCAGCGCCCTACTTGCAGGGTAGTGTCTCATAACACTTAACAATGGTGTCATCTGATGCTGAGTCGTGAAGAAAAGGGGGGATGATCGTAGGCACAATGGAGGAGGAAAGTCTTCAGGTATGATCTGAAGACAAACAAAGAGGGAGGGAGTCAGGGGATTAAGGCGGGGAGTTCCAGAGGACAGTGGCTGAAAGCATGGCCGCCAATGGTGCATTGGAAGGATTGAGAGACATGCAGAAGGCTTCAACCAGCGGAGCGAAGGGGTCAGGTAGAGGAGTGCAAGCGAAGTGAGCTTCTACTGGTGTCTTGGCCAACAATTCCCCAAATAAAATTGGTCATCCATTTCATGGCTGTTTGTGGGATATTGCTGTGCACAAATTGGCTGCCACATTCACCTACAAAATACAAATCACTATACTATACTGTACAACCTGTGAAGCACTTTGAGTCATCCTCCCAAAGTGATAGGCGCTATATCAAACGTAAGGATTATTATTATTATAATTCCCATCAAATGTTTCAATTGAGCTTCAAGATCACAAGTGAGGTTCTGATAAAGACCAGCATTACATTTTCAGACCCTCATATCTATTGAAGATATTTCATATGAATTCCAATTGTCTTTATTATTTTTATTATTTTCAGAGTTAAATATAACAAGGTACAAGTACTGGTGCTTACCCTTATTGTACCAAATGATTGTTAAAAAGAAAAGCACGTAAATTGAGTTAATTAAGATGTGGTGACACATATTTTAATAATTAATGAACCATAAGAAATATTAAATTACTGCAGTAATCAATTAATGGGCAAAAGATAGCTTAACTAATCGTTGTGTGCAACTGGAGAATACTCAGCATGGTTTGAGATTTCCTTCTTATAATTTGATCTTGGCACATGGAGGCTCTGACCTCTGGTTGAAAGTTCTTTTCTAATACTTCCTTCCATCCTCTGGTATTGTGAAACATTAGTCAAGCAGCTTTGGCATGTGGAGGAGTGTCAAAACTGTCAGTGTGAAGATATGCACATTCTTATTTATGTAAGTATAATTATTATAAATTGTTCCAATTTCATAATAAATATTATTTTAAAATAGATTACAAAGTCCATGTGATCATAATAGCAGTATTCTTAAATATGTTCAGCTCTTTATTTATAACTGGAAATAATTAAAGAACACTTTGTCGACTGAAACCTTACTTGGATTGACACATTGGGCTGAAGACTCTCCTTAGGTTTCAGGGATTGGTTACTCCCTCAGTAAACTCACTGTCAATTTGACCACTATATTTTTTAATTTTTAGCAAGAAATAATTTTGTAACCTTGCAGCTACTAAAACAGCCTCTGAATTTTAAAGTTTATTTTCGTGATTAGTTTTAGGTCAGTGTCTGAAAAGGAAGTATGGGATCAGGAAGGTTTCTAGTCCAACCAAGGGAGATTTTCCCCTTCCTTGAAAGAATACTAGTCAAAGAATGATTTTAAAGCACAAATGTGAAGTTTAAAAGCCATTCTAGCAACTGGGAATCCAAAAATCAGTTGTCACTAAAATTAGCAAACACACGGATACTAAATTGACTGTGAGAAGTGTGAGAAACCATTCTTCCAAAGTCACGGGATGTTAAGTCCCAAACCCATTAACACTTTTTAAGGACATTTTTGTGAAGGGTATGGCAGGTGGGGGTGGGAGGGTGGCCGAAGGCACGATTGAAGAGGAAGGATTTAGCCAGGACTTGAAGGAGGCAAGAGAGGTGGTGAGGCAGAGGGACTGTGGAATAGAGTTCCAGAGTGTGGGGGCAGAGATGCTGAATCCCCAACCGCCAATGGTGGGATGGGAAGTGCTGGGGATCTGAAGCAGGCCAGTATCTGCTGAGCGGAGGGAGCAGACAGGCTGATATCGGGTTAGGAGGTCAACAAACTGAATATGTAAATTTATTGTCCTCCTGCCAAAGTACAAGAATATAGAAATATTTCTTCCTTAGTTGCCTTAGAAACAAACATGCTGTCGTTGAAAGTGAACAGGCTTCTCTCTGCATATTCTATAGTTGGAAAGTAGCACTCAGGAGTGTCATGCTGGTTAAACCCAAGGGAATTAGACACCAGTGATTGTGTTCCCAAATCAGCCCAATGGTGTTCCTTCAGACTATGCACTTATCTAATTATATGTCCTTGATAGCTCTCTGTGTGCTGACAAGAATGACACACAGCAAGAGTATGGATTCCATGACATTGTTATGGTGGATTATCAACAACAAAAAATGCAATGGCTCATCTGACACATCACTGCCTTTACCTCTCGCTGCTGAGACATTCAACCACACTTTTATTTTGTCCTCCTCCACATCCCCCGCTCTCTGGAACTCCATTCTCAAGGACCTCCTCCCTTCCTCCCCTCTATCAAAGCTCATCTCAAAACGTACCTCTTTGACCGCACTTCAGTCATTTTCCCCTCCTCTCACCCCCCCACCCCACAAACCCTTGCTCCACCCTCAGCTCCAGTGCCCAGCCAAAATTGACAAGTGTTGTGGGATGTCTGCCCAATGTTTCTTTCTTGCCCAATCTTTCTTTCCCAAATCGTCATAAAGATCTCCATTCCATGTAATAAGATGAAAAAAAGTATATAAGTGTGGAAACAGTCCAATGAAAGTCATTCCTTTCATGTCACCAATGGCTCTGCTATCCATTTAGTATTATTAATGTTTCTCAGATGTTTAAGAAACTATGATCAGAGTTCAGTGTTATTTGTTAACTGATTCAGATCATGTGGCTTGTTTCTGGTAAGGATGATCGCAGACTTGGCAAAAAATGTAAATAACTCAAGTTAAATTCTGTAAATATGTACCACGTGTACAAGGCTCATCTGATTATATCAGTTCAATTGCTTTCATGAAACTGATGCCAGTAGAGTTCTTTTCAGACATGACCTATATGTCCTTTGGTGACTCAGAAAATTCTTGGAACCGAACTTAACCAATAACGTTACAGGAATGTCAGTGAATTGCTGGTTTTATTAAGAATGTAAGTGAAGGAAGTTTCTCCCAGTGTCCTGACCAACAATCCTGTAGATAAAATTGGTGGCTGTTCGTGAGACATGTTGTGTGTAAATTGGCTGCTGCATTCACTGACAAAATACAAGATCATTCCACTTTACAATATACCCTGTGAAGTGCCTAGAGACATTCAATGTAAAAAAATGCTATATAAAATATTAGCATTATTATTATTATGATTGACGTTTTACTTAAGATTTTTTTTTCCAGAGCAATATGCTGTTTATGCTGCTATTTAACCAACAAGTGGGGTTAGTCTCCAATATCATAGTCTATTGAATCACCCCAGCTCTACTGCTATTCCTTGTCATCGGGGAAGTCAAAGCCTGTAATTGTGGAACAATGATATCCTTTCACCAACAACTTGCTATGCATTATTATAATTATTACACCGCTTGTTATTTTATAACAAACAACAATGCATACCTTTTTTTTAATAAAAGTATTTATCAAGAGAATGAATGGAAATTGATCATGGATCTCACAAAGTTTTACCACAGGATCACAACAAAGCAAGATGGATATAAATTGATAACCAGTAGTCAAGCAAGGGTAGATATCAAAATGAACAGAATCCAGGATGTTTTAAACCTTTCCTTTTACTGTGTGAATAAAAACAGCCAATTACCAGGGGGTATAGCCTGAAGATGAACGAGAGCATGAATAAAAATCAGAGTGATTACCAATGTTAAAGTATCTGATCGTCATTGATTTAAACCCATCTGCCTGTTGTGGGTCCAGGTGCTCCTTCTCTGCATGGTTTCACTTTGGTCAAAAACATAATTAAATAATTATAAACGTGACACACTATCCCTGCAACACTTAGCACAGGTGCAAAATAAATAAAGAACTGGGTTATGCAGTAGTGTGGATAATTCTGGACCTCTTTATTAAATACACAACCAATATCAATAAAATACCATTTGTTTAATAGGCAAAGAATTAAGGGAGGAATGGATTCTGTGATCTTCAAGATAAATAATGTTAGTGCTGGAATAGAAGATGTTTCTATTTTCTGCATCTACTTAAACATTAATTACATAAAATATACAGCACAGAAACAGGCCATTCGGCCCAAATGGTCTATGCCAGTGTTTATGCTCCACATGAGCCTCCTCCTGCCCTTCCTCAACTAAGCCTCTCAGCATAACCTTCTATTCGTTTCTCCCTCGTGTACTTATCTAGCTTCCCCTTAAATACATCTATGCTATTCGCCTCAACTACTCCTTGTGGAAGTATGTTCCACATTCCCACCACTCACTGAGTAAAGAAGGTTCTTCTGACTTACCTATTAAGCTTTGGGAAGTCACATATCATCAACACATGCTAGATTCAGGGGAACATCCTTATAATGTGATCCTCTGGGTCCAACAGCTCAGAGCCCGTGTTATAAACAAACTGCAATAAAATGTTTCCAGTTTGTCTGGCTCACAGGACACCAATGTTGCAAGCAAGGCAGCATTATACCAGGTGGCATTTTAATAGGTGTCTCCTATATATGCAACTGAAGAACATTGTTTTAGTGTCCCGGGTGAAAAGAATATGTACTGTCTGTACTATACAAGTGGTCTTCATTTGTGCTGAATTACATGCATTTTTATCCTGAGGAGTTAAATCCAGCTGAAGCTGCGGAGAGCGCCCACACTAACTTTAAATAGGATGCTTCAAGACATCAGAGAGAAAGGAGACTGTGTCCATCAAGAAGGAGCTGGATTTGAAATGAAGCTCAGAGGTGAAAAAGGGCAGTGTTCTAACCTATCGTATCACCCAGTTCCCTCAACCCCAGATTGGAATCTGTTAAAACACAAGCAAATCCTTCTTAGTAGATTGGAGTGCTGCAATATGAACAGTGCACAGTGTTGCTGTGATAATGGGAAGTGTTTATCCTGCACAGTGACCTATTCTTTGACCTCTCTAACCTCTGGAGCATATTCCCTATGACTTAACTTCCTTATCTCTCTGCTGCTGAGCTGCCGAGGTGGAGACAGAGCAGTAATACTTTGAGCTCTCATCATGATTTGCAGTGGCTGAGTAGCTCTGTTTTCTGTACTGTAGTGTGATAATAATCACTCTCAGTTCCAGAGGTGGCAAGACTCAGAATTTCAGAATAATTCAATTTAAAAAACCCAAAAAATAGTTTTTCATCAAAAATACTGCAGACACCAATGGTTTATTCAATCTGGTCACAAGCTCCTTAACAAGGGTGCATAATATCAAACCCAGCAGGGGAGGTGGAATAGATAGTTCAGATTTAACTATTTCATACCAAGGATGGTTATCAGGTGGAAGAGTTTGAATTTAGACTTAACTGCAGCAAAGATGGTCAGTGTCTACTTATAGCAAAATCAAGTAGCCTGTTGTCACGGTCTGTGTTGGAAAAATAACAAATGGGAGAGGTGGGTTTGCATTCTGAGGGAGGAGGGAACAAGTAGAGATCAGGTTTTTGCAGCTCTCTGTGACAAAGTGTTAGGTGGCCTGGGACCCTCTTGCACTTAGGAAACATTTCAAAGCGTTTTATAGATATGAAATGGGAAACCCAGCTGGGTGGGGTTTAGGGATATGAGGTAAATGAAAAGGGGCCAAAGGTGCAGTCAAAAAGATGGATAGGTCAATGTTGAACACAAAGAGAGAGGGTGAGAGGCAGAGGGATTTAAGGAGAAACAGTTCCAGAGATCCTATACAGACAGGAAATGATTTAAGGCCCTGCAGATCCCAGATAGAGGAAGTCGATCACTTATATTATGGAGAAAATTGATTTTCACCATTAGCAGAAACATTTGTGGAACACAAGCCTTGAACAAGGATGCGTTTTACCAGGAAAATCTACATGTGGCTCCTATCCTGATATAAATAATAAATCTTTGCTTTTGATATAGCATCTTATCATGTCTTTGAGATGTCTCAAAAGCACTTCACAAGATACAATGTAAAGTGAATTGTATATTTTGTGGGTGAAACTCGGCAGCCAATAGTGCACAGCAGTGCCCCACAAATCATCGTGCAATTGAGGGACCAAATCACTATTATTATTAATCCCATGTTTTAAAACAGATTTTTACCCACGGAAAAGCAATCCACAAATCGATTAATGACCGGGTTCCTACTTACTGCTGAGTAAACAGAGGCGTGTGTGTGGAATAAGAAACTTGTCCAATGTTTCACCTTGTGATATGATCAGAAATGACTGAGAGTCATCAACCAATTGGTGGAAATTGTATCAACATTATTCAAATTAAACAATGAAGAAAAGCAAGGAAGACTATCTGACAATTATTGTGTCTGTTAAACTGGAAGCCACCAAACCAAAAAGTTTTGCTGTACTTTTGTGGCCATCTGTTAAGTGGACAGCTGAGAGCAGAATGGAGATGTACTCAAGGGATTTGCTGTTGGCCCTTCATGTCCAGAGATATTAATCATTTCTGGACAGTGTCTTTTCTTCCAGTTCCATGGGCTTGATCACAAATACAGTTCATGTCCAGAAAATGAAAGATTTCCAACAAGCATTTTAAAAAAAGAGCTATATGTTGAGAAGCAAAGTGAAAGAAGCTATATGCATGTAAAACATATTATAAATTATATTGTATTGCTGTAATATATTGATTGACTATAAACAGCAATCTCTGACCACTGCCTGATCAACAGTATGTGCAGGTGCTCAGGTAACAACTGCATTTATCAGTTTGTCACAGTAAAACAGGCCTAGTTAAGTCTCACAGAACAGTGATATCCTATTAGAACAGCATGCCCATCATCATATCATACATAATCAGATGGAGCAGTCAAGAGGATTGACAGGAGGTTACGGGATCAACTATCTGAGTATATCAATTAGCATGGCAACAACTGGGGTTGATGTCTGAGATAAAATAGAATTCTTTCATCCATTCTATCTGGCTCATGGATAGAAATTATAAAAACCTGCAGACATTCTGTTCAGCTCCAACATGCTTCTTTGTACAGTGTAGTTGACAATTTCTTTTGTAATTTATTTTTTAAATTGCTATCTGGAAAGTTCACATATCAGGACAACGTACAACCAGACACCACTCACAGATATACAGCATATATATATTATATATATATTGCATATATATAGCCATGGAGTTTGCAATCTGATATTTGCAAAACGGATGTTTCAGTTAATGCAACAATTCCATTTGCAAATATTGTATTTTGGACTCTTTTAGTAAATACACCAACTGTTTTCTTTGTTACTCCTGTGGATGCGAATGTCACGGCTGAATCATTTATTTTGCTTTACTTGCTTATGATGCAGTTTCCAAAATCTGCTTGTAGTATTTGGTCTTTTTCTGACATTGCAGGACACCCTAGGAGATGTGCAGTGACAGACCAGTTCCACTGGCATGTCATTCTAATGGTGACCATTCACTGATACAATATTTCATAACCGCAATTATCCTTCACCAATATTTCTCTCTTATATAATTCTTCAGGAATATGCTTTATGCTTCATGGATTACAGAAATTTGCATTTGTGTAAAGATACCGTCTAATGTGCTTCTGATATCAACATCTTGGATCAATTTTTGCAATATTTCTTAAAAACTGTAATAAAATAACCATTGCATTTGATATAGTGCCTTTCACGTTGGGAGGACATTTCAAAACACTTTGCAGGAATTATTGTAAAGCGTGGTGACTGTGTACTTTGTAGGTGAACATGAATGGGAAACCTGTGCTGCTGACACTTGGGAATACTTCTTCTTGATAAGTTTATTCTGCAGGGGAAGGTGGTGATGGTGGGGGGGCGGTGGTCCCTTGAGTTAAGATGCAATGCCTGGCATCTTCAGTTCTTAACCCTATTAAAAAATATTGCAAAATCTGTTATGTATTTCTAGCTCCACAGTTAACAATTATACTAGGAATTCCAAAACTTGAATTTGTGTGTGAACCATGGAAACAAATATTACAATTTATATTTTCTACTTGCTTTATACATAGTCCAGTTATTATTGTGTATTTTACACCTCCTTATTGCATATACTGGAAATGATCCACCAAGTGGCCACATCCTGCCTTCCTGCACACCAATAAGATTCTGATTGGAGCACCAATACTATATATTATTTATAATATGGGAGAAGAATGTCATGCATGGTCAATTTCAAAGAGAAATGAAAGAACAAGGCTGAGATATTAACCAAAGCTACAGCTAGTTGACTAATGGGATCTGAAAGCTGAAACAGAAACTCTCATATTATCAGCACAAGATCAAGCTATTACTACCTGTTATTGTGAAAATAAAATTATGAAGAAAAACATTGATCCGAAATGCCGAATATGCCATCAAGCACCAGAAACAGTAGACCACATATTATCATTATGTCCAGCCCTAGCACCATTGGACTACCTGAATCACCGTAAAAATGTAGATAGATATATCCACTGGACAATTTGTAAGTACTTTGATATTGCTATAAATATCAACTCGTATGAACTTCAACCAACAAAAGTGGCATCGAAAAATAACATCACAGTAATCAGGGCCTCAAAAATGCATAGAGATAGAACACTAATCTGTATTAACCCAGATAGCATTTAAAGAAAACTAGATTATACATATCAATGATTATATCATTCCAAATGATTATTCATTGGTGTAATTGGGACTGTTTATAATACAATTCAGAAATGGCTTGACAAGAAACCTGGTGCAAAAAAAATCCACCTCCTGCAGAAAGTAGTTATTTTGGAAAGTTCAATGTTGTTGTTGTTAACATCCCATCCATCCAAGTATAATGTGGCAGTTCAATTGGTCTTGCTGAGCCATCACTGAAAACCACTAACAATCAATCAATGGAGTGATCGAAACTGCAATAACATAATGATGATGATCATAATTATAAAAATAATTGCATTTGATGTACTTTATCACTTCGGTGAGAATCTCAAAGTGCTTCATAGGATTTTACTGTAAATTTTAGTGACTGTATTGTTGTAGGCGAACACAGTAACCAATTTGCACACAATGGTGCCCCACAAATAGCCATGAAGTGGGTGACCAATTTTATTTGGGAGATTGTTGCTCAGAACATGGCAACAGAAATTAAACAAAATGTATCATCTCCAAAATATACCCTTTGACCACAGAAGAACTGAAGAGAGCAAAAAAGAATTGCAAGCCATAACACTGAAAAATTCTCTGCATCTCTTTTGATTTCTGTTCAAGATCAATTTGCTCTCTGGCCTATTTGCCGTTTTGGGATTCATGATTTGCCATTCAGGAATCTTGTCTGGAGTCTCGCAAACTGAAAGTGGTAATGGACGTAACGTTTGCACATGTGTGTGTTTTAACTGTGCATTGAGTCCAATTTGATATCATGTAAAATAATACTTGAATTTAATATAACAATATTATGATAATAATAACTTATATTGATGTTACACCTTGCACATAAAAATAAACATCTCAAAGCACTTTACAAAATACAACTGATTAGACCTGAAAGTGAATAGCGAAATAACTAATTAGCTAAGTCATCTTTTCACATCGCATGTTATCAAATACCTCAAAGCACTTCACACGATGGACGCCTATCAAATATATTGTCTGTTGTTCTGTAGACAAAAACTAGGATACTGAGAGAATACTGTTATTCTTCAAAATTGTCCCCTGGGATCTTTAACACCTGAACTGCAAGAGCAAGCAGACTGGACCTTGTTTAAATATTTAATCGGTACCAAAGCACCTCCAACAATGCATCACTTTCTCACCTTGAACTGGAGGGTCAGCTGGAATAATGATCTCAAGCTCAACATGAGGCTTGGAACCAGAGAGAAGGATCCTAATAAGACAGCCAAACTGGGATACAAATGTAACTGAAGAACAAAGTTTGGACACATGATATACTTGTACATGTGTGGTACGTTCAAATCTGAAGTACACATTGTCCAACTTTATTTATTTTGTTCCCTGGTGTTTGAACTTTCAGACCAGCCTGCCATTTGACTCAAGCTTTACATTTGGTCCCATTTGGTATAGTTTGGGCTGGTTATCATCTTCCTCCTCACTTCCTTTACCTGCAATTCTGAAGGTAACCTGAACTTGGCACCGATATAGATCCAACCTTGTGATAAATGTTGCACTTCATCACTAGGAAAATTTCCAGCCCCGTTCTCTAAGTTCTGATTCACTGACTCTACCACCAGCTAGATTAGCTTAATCATAAATGCCTTGCTTTTATTAACTGAATCTTAGATTGTTATCTGTTCTGTTTAATTGACCAGAGAAGAATGATCTCTTTGTAGATAGAAGCAATGGTTCATTACTCTGGGCAGGAAGTGACGGAGGACATTACTCTTGCAGATCATATAGTCAATTTAACTGTCTTCACTCTCAACAGGACATGAAAGGAAAATATTGCTATCCAAAGGAAATGCAAGAGAAAGGACATTGACTATCAGATTCTTTTCAGATCTCTTGCATTTTATACAGAGCTTTTCACATCAGGTGGATGTGTCAAAGCACTTTGCAGAATTTATTGTAAATTGACTGTATTCTGTAGGATTTGTACATAGCAATGTCCCACAAATTGCCATGAAATGAATGACCAATTTTATCTGGGGGATTCTTGGACAGGACAGCAGAAGAAACTTCTTTTCCTTTTTGAATAATACCATGGGATTTTTATCATCTACCTAAACAGACAGACGAGACCTCAGGTTAACTTTTCATCTAAAGGACGGCTACTCAAACAATTATTTTTGTTTCTTTTTATAGCTCCTATAATGCCATAATGTTTCTAAAGCACTTCATAACCATAAGTTGTCAAGTGCAATGACTGTATACTTGTAAAATAATGTGGTAGCTAATGTGGCATTTCGCACACAGTAAAATCTCTATCTGTAAGAAAATCAACCATGGTACAATCTAGATGATGTGGGGCTGGCAGGTCCTATCTGGTACCCTTAGTATTTCCAGTTCCCTTTTGTAATCTTAAATCGTAATATGTTTGTTTTAATTCAATCCTTCAATTAGTATAATCCCGATTTATTACTGCTGACACAAATCACATGTCTCTGTTAAATAGCCCACCATTTTGAAGTGCCACATATTTGCCAATGCCCCTAAAAGTATGATCGATGCAGAGAATCATGGAAAATAAGAACTTTTCCTTTGGCCCAGCTGCAATGTGACTAAAAGATTATTGAATGCAAACTCAAAGCATGGCTACCTTTGTGAGTTTGGGATTATCGATGATCACAAGGGCGGAACAATTGCTGTCAATCTCGCAGGCAGACTGAACAAGTGTGCGTTGTCTTTAGTCTCCAATTTGATGTTCAGCTAAATGTAATCTACTGCCTTCCCACCAGTCTGAGTACATAATTCTAACCACATCAGCTAGGACCACAACAATGCCAGACAAAAACACATATGAGGAAGAGAGATTTCTGTTCTTTTTTCTAAACATATGCATCAAGCCTGTAATAATAGGCTCAAATTGCTTAATCTGTGCATAAAGCATTTTATATGTGTAATTCAGATATACAATAGCATTTTTGTAGGTTTATGAGAGAAAGTTCTTTTTGGTTATTAAAAAAAAGAAAAGTACTCTTGGAATTTTCAGATTCAGTGCAGAACACATGGGAACAATTATCTCTCAAACAAACGTACGTATTTCAAAGTAAGCTAGCTCTGTGTAACAGATTTATGTTAATGTTTAATGTTAGCAAAGAAAATACAAGTGTGTTTTATGCTATTTGCAACGGACAGCAAACAATCTGTTACACTTGAAACGTAAAAAAATAACCCACAGTTTAATTTTTTTCTTCCGTACGGGATGGTTCTATTTTATTCCCTGTTACCAATTACAAACACAAAAATCGAGTTGTTTTGCATGAGCAGGAATAATTGAACAAGCTGTGCAATCAGCAATTTTTATTATATATTAAAAAAACTGCCAGTTTACTGTAACGCTATGTGCTTGCAATTTTTAAACAGATTGTGTCTCTTTTATTCACTGGTGCACATTCCAGACACACTGAAGCCGGCTGTCATTTACTGTTGAAATGCACACAAGGGAAAAATGGAAAGAGAGAGAGAACTCGATCCGCTTCCTGAAGTGAATGTGAATTTTAGGTGGCGTCAGTGTGGCGATAGGTACCCAGTGACCTTCGCTAATCAGCATGGGGGGAGGAGAGGGGGTAGAGAGGGAGAAGAAGTCAAAATGTGCAAATTCTTTACCAAATATTGTCACAAAAAAATAAGTTGCTGTAATTCGAACAAAGGAGATACACTCTCAGATGAATCTCTGGATTTTTTTTGCAACAATTTTAGTTCCATTTATATCAGGCAAAGGCTGTTTTTTACAGTTGGGAATACAAAATTTGGTTTTAAACCCAAAAAAAATGTCATGTTTTGTAAAAAGATTGCCGTCTGAGTCAGGGGTCACCTTAGACACAATTGCAGTAATTCAGATCATGACCAGCCAGTGGAATCGCATGTAACTAAATCTTCAATCTTCAATGGAGGGAGCTGCCTGTCAGCCTCCTCATCTGTCACCACCTGTTCAGGCAGCTTAATAGAAATGGCAGCATAAGCTAACAATATCTATTTTCTGCAGGATATGCATCAGGCAACATGAGGTTTCAGGTGAGACCTGGGATCAATCATTCATTCTTTTTAAACGGTACCGAAATTCCACAATAAAAGAGCGAGAGAGACAGAGAGAAACACCAGTTAATCCCCAGGGGCTAAGGTATTTTGAAGATTGTTGCTAATTAAAGTATATTTAAATTGTAATTGCTGAACTAATTTAAAGCAAAGTAGCAGGATTTTGACTGTGAATTGGGATGTGTTCAGTCCTAGGGTTGTCAGTGAGGCAGCACACCAGCCAATGTAGACACAAGAGGCACCCAGTCAGCAGACAATCCTGCACCCTTTCAGGATCACAAAACCTTATCTCCATTTGTCTTATTTCTTTTAAAAAACACAATATCTAGCAACAAAAGGCTCTGGTAAATTACAGGCTTAATTTTAGAGAAAACAATTGTTTTGGTCAGCAGGGTGTTTGACACATGTGGAAAATATAGTGTAAACGTCATACTCAAACCTGTCTTTTTTAAGAAACAAGACTCATTTCGAAATGAAACAGGTGATAAATAATAAAACTAAATAATCCTTGCATTTGATATAGCACTTTTCATGTCTTCTAGACGTTTCAAAGCACTTCACAGAATATACTGTAAAGTGATTCACTGTGTATTTTGTGGGCGAAACACAGTAGCCAATTGTGCACAGCAGTGTCCCACAAACAGTCGTGGATTGAGTGACCAAATTACTATTATTTTTCTTAAGGATTATTTTCCCTGGAAAAAGCTATTCGCCAATCGACTAACAACTGGGTTCCTACTTACTGCTAGGTAAACAGAGGTGTGTGGAGTAAGGACCTTTCACCCTCCCGGGAATAGAACCCAGGTCTCTTGCTTGCAGCGAGCGCTCTCACCACTGAGCTACAGGGCTCCACAATGATGAGGTGCATTTTCAGTTCCGTGAGCGTAGGAATTAGCAGGCATCAACACTTTGCTTCTATATGTGTCACAATCGTTCCTCACATTCAGTCTGTTTGTACAGACTTCCTGATTTTAAAAGAAGAAATTTTAAGCTCGTAAGGACCCAGCATTTATTCCTGCACTAAACCATATGACCAGATTATAAAAGGCTCTAAACCAGGTCTGTCCTAGGAGTGAACCTCAGCAGGGATGGCACTTTGCGATTAGAGAGCAGAGAAAAACAAAGTGGGTTCCAGTCTGTCATTTCACCGCTCTACAAAGTGTTTCAGTGTTGACGTGGGGTGAGGACATTATTGAACTCGGCTGTGATTTTCCCACAGTTGAATAACCTGCTAAAATTCACTGGGAGGTATCAATTGCATAGCAATCCTTTCATTGCTTGTTTATAATGGAAAATCAAGTGTTATTTTTAGCAATGGCCACCCATTAGACCCCACTGTCCAGGCTCACAAATGATTAACAGTCACTCGGGAAGATAACAGGAGGTGCTCGTAGAACAGTAGCTCTGCAAAAGGCAAAGATTTCAAGAGAGGACGGGAAGGAAAGAAACAACGTTTTCAAACAAAACTTAGAAATTTTTACTTTGAAAATGTAGTGACAATTTATACGCAACATAAAAGATGCCTTGGAGGATAAAGGTACAGTTTTGGAGTTCCTCTCATGTTCACATAGTTCTGGAGCTGTGCTCTGGATGGTTGTGACATTCTCAGAAGCTGGCATTGAATTACAGCCTTGCAGCTCTCTCCAGAGTATGCATCGCTGTCTAGAGATAATTTTACTGTCATGAAGTGTGTTTTCCCAAAGAGGAAAAAGAGTCAAATTACAGCATTTTACTAGTACTCACAACATTGTGAGGGATGAGTGATCGAAGGTAAGAAACAAGAAACTGCAATAAAAATCCTGATAATTTAATAGAGAAAATAAAATTTTTAATCAAGACAAAAAAAAATTATTATATATAATAATAATAACAAATTGCTTTACAAGACATATTGTAAAGTCTACTTTGTGGATAAATATATATAATCTGTAACTACAGCTGTATATAAAATTATTTGAAATTACTTTACCATCATTGTCTAGTTTTAACTAACTATTTTCACACGATCAGTAACTGTGGAGTGAAAAATGTGGGATTTGACTGTTATGAAATTCTATATTTTGCCATCCATTCTTAAAGGATTTACAAAATCACAAGATTGTTTCGGTTGAAGTAGGCCATTCAGCCCATCTAATATCATCCCTCCAGGATACTCACATGACCAACCTCCCATCACATCATCGAGTTGTTTCTTTTAAATGATTCCAGTGTCCTGGTCTCAACCACCCTTCCTGGCAACCAGTTTCAGTTTTAAAACCTAATGTGCTCTTGTTCCTCTGTTTTGGTGCATCTTAAAGCACTGATTAAGTTTTCAATCACATTCAAAATATATCTCTTTAAGTTCCCCTCTGAGGCATCTTCTCTTAAGACTAAAAACCCTTAACTTGGATAATCGTTGCACATAGCTCATTCCTCTCACACTGGGGTCATTCTTGTTGCTCTTCTCTGCACTGTCTCTACGGCATGGACAGCCCCCTTATGCTGTGACTTGCCAATAGAACTTAACAATCCTGACTTTGGCACAATGGTTTGGTCCTAAGGCTAATTTCAAACAATTTTCTTGGTATTTTGGCTGTTGTTCAGTGGTCCTTATTTCCTTTCGCAATCCTGCAGCCAGTTTCAGGCCTGCATCACATGACAGTGATTAAGTAAAGTTGACATCCAATTTTTAGCTGTACTCCAACATCAATCTCAAATGGCGTATTTTGTTTAGTAATGGTAATCACACTGTATGTATATGCACTTTTTTTTACGAAGCATGAAACAGATCATGGGCAAAGAAATCAGCGTGGTGCTAACACAGTATAGTCACACTGGATGAGAAAACATGGAGTAGCCAGTGAATTATAAAGTACCGTTGTAGTTACAATACATTTTAAACCTTATTGATATTATTATTGTCATTGCTTCAGCTAACCATGAAAACTGAACAAAATAAGGAATTCCAAGCTCGTGCCCACTCCAGGCTTCAGTTGCAGAATCACGGCCAGGGCTTTTTCACCTGGGTTTTCCCTCACAGTTTTTCACTCTGTCTAAAGATAGGTCCTTTGAGAACTCAATCTGCCCTTTAGCAATACTGACAGTACTTTTCTGGCATTTACTTTGTAACTGTCAGGGGCTAAAGGTAAACGTGTGCAATAGAGTCATAAGGGATGAAACATATCTTCTCTCTTGCAACAACATTATTTTCTGTTGTTTAACATTCTAACACTTTGTTTTCAACTGCAGTAAACTTTTTATTTTTTATTTTCCCATTACAGAAATTATTGATTCCAGTTATGCCAACACACAAATATGTAAATAACATCAGATAGTTGGAGATCAGAGGACTGAAATCCACCCGATCTTAACTGTAAGACTATTGTCTTAAATGTTACATTTTTGCAGAATTGTGGAAAATGGAAAGTACAAATTTCAGCATTAATTTGAAAAACAGTTTTCTACAATTCTTAAAAAGAAACTGGTTTCAAATTAAGGTTGAATTCAATATTTTTTCACAATTCTGTGCAATCTTACTTTTTTTATTTGAATACCAAAATTTACATTCACAAAAAAAAACTCCCCCCAGAAAAGGTAAATTTTAGAGACGAAGGACACAGTAACGTATTAGCCACATATTTTGATCAAGACAAAAGCGAGACAAAAATAAAACTAACATGTATTTTCAACAAACAAATAATTCAACTTGTGGAACAAGTTGAACACTATACTTTATTTACACTACACTAACAACACTATACTTTATTTACAGCTGTTGGGTGTGATACCAATTTAAGATCACTCTTTCCTTCCCGTGTTTAGAGTGATCTTAAATTGTCAGATTATATGGTTTTACAGGCAAAGACTTGTTGGAATTTTTGGCCTGTTGAGTTTCATTTGCAAACCAAATTTATTGTATTAATTATAACTTTGGTTTACTGTGAAATTCAATCTGTGAATCGCAAATCCCAGAGGTCTGACGACTTGGGATTTGTGGTCAGCAAATCTATCAGCAATTTTGCAAACCATAAATCGCAAAGCATATTCAATCAATGGGATAACTCTAGTTTTTAAATATCACAATTTAGATCTCAGTAGCTGCTAAGATTTTCTCCAAAATGACTGCAGGTACAATAAAGTAAAGATACTGTGTTGCAAGTTACATGCAGTCAAATAAATTAAAATATTTGCATTTGATTGAGCACATACAAGTCTGAAACTTCTCAAAGCATTTGTAAGGTAATTGCTGTCAAGTGTAGTGACTATGTATTCTAAGCCAAAATTGAAAAGCAATGGTTCTTTATTCAAACCGAAAAGCGGATAAATCACGCCAGTCAAATCATCATATAGCCTAATGAGATTGCCATTCCTATTATGGACTCAATTGCACAGTCAGGCAATGTCCACTGATCCCTTGCTTTGTAGCATGCACTACACCAAAAGCAGAAAAAGCTTGAACCTAGAAAGCTATGATCATAACTATGATATTAGCTGGTTTATATTTTGTTGATAGTTATACTTGGGAGAATAATATGCTCAGGATTGTTTATCTAACACAGCAACACACTTTGTTGCTGGTGACATTTATTAGCTGCTCATATTTTATCCCATTATCTAGTCCCTTCATGTCTTACTACCATATAACAAGCTACTAATTTGACCATAATAGTTTACAGAATCAAGTAGTGTTAATGGATATGCTATAAAGCAACAAAGTCACAAAATAAAAAATCAATTTGACAGCCATATTTGTCATAGAATTTCACAGCACAGGAGACCATTATTGCTTAAAATTAATAAAGCATCCATCTTCAAGATTTGCTCAGATTTATTTCCAGTAATTCATTCTCTGTCTTCAAAATCGGGTTCAAAATAATCTCTTTGACAGTAAGTTTCATCAATCTGCTCATCTGACCCCTCTTCTTACTATCTTGCTTGATGATCCTCACCATCTTTGTAAATACTTTGAGACAGTATATGAAAGGCTGTATAAGTGCAAGTTTTTGTTGAAGTTGTTGAATATTTAGTTATTCTCCCTTTCTCTCCTTCCCTACCCCCCTTTGTCAAGGCATGTCTGTAAAGTACCTCTTTGAATGTACCTTCAGTTATGATTCCCCTCCCCACTTCCCTCAGCTCCCATCCCCAGCTCAGGTGACCATCCAGCACTGTGAGCACTCGGAGAAGTGAAAGATACCAAATAAATGTAAGCTATATTGTATTGTGTATGATGAAGGTAGACACATGCATTGAATGATAAAGGTAGGTCTAAATTTTACAAGTGCAAATAACAGTAGTGGCAAAAGTTATCAAAAAAGTAAACTAAGAATCACAAAGAAGTGTTATTGTGTTGTTTTGTTGTTCTTTCTGTGTAGAAGGAAGTTAGATAGACTGCTGACAGTGCTCCACTCACTAACAAAGAAAGTGTATTTGTTTTTTTTCAGCACTGTTCTGGGGCACTACCATCTGCGAACACTTGTTTGCTACTGTTAGCAGTGGAGATATTATTATCCAACTCTGCCACTCCGAGATGCTATCCTGCAATAAGTGCTCCAAGACACTGCCCCGTGTGCTGTACAAATACAAGTTGTTGTTGAGGTACTTGTATATTAATACAATACAAATTTACATTTATATAGCACCTTTCATGTCAGGAGGATCTCCAAAGACATTTAACAATTCTGGCTTGGCACACAAGCTGGTGTGGAAGCTAAGGGGGTTATTGGGAGGGGTAGAGGGGAAAGATGATCAACAATGCAGTCAAAGAGGTAGGTCTTCAGATGAACCTTGAATGAGGTGAGGAAGGGATGGAGTCAGAGGGTCACTAGAATGGAGTTCCAGAGATCAGAGCAGATCAGATGAAAGATGGGTAGGATTGGGGACCTGAAACAGGCCAGTGTCAGTTGATAATAATAACTTGAGGATAAAATGAAATGCAAGCATCAATATCATGCAATTCATACTGAATCACAATAGTAACATAGTTTATCTATAATCCTAGAAATTAATTATAATGTCCATTATGTAATTGTTATTGACCCAAATAGCAAATAGATTCCTCCTAGCAGATTTCCTTCATAACTGAAGCAGTTCATTTGACAATGAAATAATTATCAGACAGTAAGAAACAATCTATTAACTCACATTAATGAGCTGCATATTATACAGGATAACACTTTGAGAGGTGGATATTATATCATAAGCTTTAAGATTGAAGCTCATGCCCTCCTCTGTTGCAAAAAATCCAAAATGTGTTATTCAGTATAATCTTTAGCAACGTGGTGATTCTTTACACTTTCCTCTTTTAATTTTTTAGAGTAAGGATGTCAGAGTGATGGATGGCTAGCGGCCATTTATACACCAAGCTATCTGACAACAGTGAAATCAGGATTTATCCCCCTGTATTATAGGGAAAGATTGCTGCTTCTGAATGCTGTCACATGTGTGGGGGCCGGGGCATGGGGCCAAGGGGTAGAAATGACCAGAGCCGGGTGCTCAGCAGCTTCAGGATTTGAGGGAGGGGCTGAGTGGTGGAGGCCAGAGACCTCCTTCCTGCTGCAAGTCTGTCAGAGAAGCCTGGAACAGATACACCAAGTCTTTTCCCTTCTATGCATCCAACACATTATCAATGAACACATCGAATAAGATGAATAACAATGGGCAGCCTTGCCTTACCCCCCTTTCCAGAGAGATAGGCTTAGTGAGTCCACTCTCAACCCTTACACAGAACTTGGAGCTGGAATACACATTCCAGATAAAATCCAGGATTTAGCCATGTATTCCCATGGCTTCCAGGTTCATCATGAGAGCCTCATAAGGCACGAGTTTGAAAGCCTTGAGGAAGTTGATGAAGTCAAATAGGACTTGCCTTAGCCTCATGACGTTCTGTGATCTCATAACATGATTAACTTGGGGTTAGGGGTGTGGGGGGTGGGGGGAAGTAAAACTCAGGTAAAGGGTCTCTTTCAAGACAGGCAATCCATTGCCTTGACTGACAGGTCCATTGGCCAATCAGCGGACAACCCATCAGAACAGAAGTGGGTGGCACCAACAACAAGTTTGGAGAGGGACAAGAGGGGGGCCTGCCAGGATGGGGCTACTCGGAGCACTGGCTGCAGTCCTTCGAACAGAGCTTTCCCCTCCCAGTTCCCTTTATAGCGGTGAACTGTAGATAGATTGCGGGGGAGGGGGCTAAGATCCTCTAGCCCTAGCCACCCACCGCCTATGTATATATGTATATACTTATACTTTATTGAAACTGTAGACTGGTGTGCAATTAGTACAGGCATCTGTGGTATACAGTATCAATAGACCCCGCTGTGCTTCAGAGTATTAACAATAGACCTTGCTATGCTGTATTATACCAAATAATTGCTGTGTAATTTAGCCATGATAAAATGAACTTTGCCATGCAGTATTGGCATTCCTGACTTCTCTCTAAACTAATAGTGCTGTAAAGTAACAATCAATTTAGATATGCAGTAAGGTAACAATAGACAGCTGTGTTGTATATTAACAATAGCTGGTAGTACAAGTTGCACTACATTGTAATTATAGATTTAGCTATTCATGCTTCCTTTGGTATATATTAAAAGAACAATGAGGTCAGATACAGTATTTGTAGATTGTGTCCTGTGTTAACACTGACACAGACACAGAATTCTGCATTGCAAAATAGATCCTTTTTTAAACCTGCCTGGTTAAAATACAGGCTGTACTGTACAATGGCAAAGTTCTCAGGTGAAGCTCCTAATACACTTACCGAATGAGGTTAGTGTTTGTCTAGTTTAATCAAAAATATATGTAAACATCTACTGAATAGGATTTTCAGAACCATAGCAAGTTCACAGTACAAAAGAGGTCATCATGTCTGTGCTGGTGCTCGTTCACTCACTGGAGCTATCTAATCTAATCCTGTTGCACTCTCCCTCCCAGTGTTCTTTACTAAATATTTACTAAATATTTAAATATTTAATCAGATATTTATTCTGCAACCTTTTGAAATTTGTTTTAGATTCGTCTCAGTCATCTTTTAACAGCTTGGGTAAAACACATCGTCTAACCTTTCCCTTTTCCACTGCTTATAATTTTGATTCAAATCAATCCTTCAACATCATTTTGAATGCCATTATATTAGTACAATCAGATCTAATGATCAGGATAAAGTTATAATTTTGTGGGCCTCAGCAATAGACTTCAGGATTAACAGCCTTTCTGGGAGAATCAGTGCCAGTCGAGTGGAGTACTGAGCAAAGGTTCTTATTTGACTGAACCACAGGGAGCTGATCTGTGATTTTGGAGCTTTGCTCACATACTGATCCAGAAAGGTACTGTATGACCCATCTTGCTCCAGCTTTTTAATGGCACGCCACACTGTGCACATACTCAGCAGTTCACAGCACCAGCAACTCAAATCCCCTAGAGGACTCAACTCTTCCTCCTGCAAAATATTGAAGGACCTTTGAAGCTTTTTTTGTGTTCAGGAAAAGAGACCAGAGTATTTTGTTAGGCATCTTCAGGGTCCATTTTGTTGACAATAAACGGGGGGGGAAAAAAATCAGGTGCAAAGATTCAACACCAAACAAGGCAAATTTGGCAAAACCTGCAATTTATTATTTGAAAAAAATAATCCTTGCATTTGATGTAGCGCCTTTCACTTTGAAGGACGTCTCACAGTGCTTTGCTTACTGTAAGGTGCAGTGACTGTGCATTTTGTAGGCAAACACAGCTGCCATTTTATGCACAATAATGTCCCACAAATAGCCATGAAGAGAATGACCATTTTTTAAAATTTAATTTGATTTTAGAACATACACTGAGTATGAACATCCCAAAACTCAGTTAGCTGCAATGCTGGTTCCGTAACCGCCTGAGCTGTGCACATATCACACTGTTTGCATATTTCCAGGAACCAGCATTGCAAGAAGATGAGTCTCAGGCTTTCATCTGTGGAGCAACCACATTCAGAGCCTCAAGTATTAGAAACAGCATTAGTCAATTAATAAAACGCAAAATACTGAAGTTCTGACGAAGGGTCGTGGATTCGAAACGTTAACCCACTTTCCTTTTCCATAGATGCTGCCTGACCGGCTGAGTGTTCCCAGTGATCTCTGTTTTGGTCAATTAATAGATTAGTTTTGCTTGATACGGCACGTTTTTTTTTACTCAGAGGGTAAATAATGACTGGAACAGGTTGTCAGTATTGCTGGTTGAGGCCAGGACACGGGACTCATTTAAAGATCATCTTGATGCTGCCCCCACCCTTTGGAACTCCATCCCACATTCCTTTTGCCTCTCACCCTCCCTTGCTTCTTCAAGGCGCATCTCAAAATCCTCCTCTTCAACCGTGTCTTCGACCACCCTCCTCCCCTCCTTGCCTGCCACCCTCCCTGATCCCAACCTCCAGTTTGGGTTCAAATCCCTGTCCAGCACCTTGGGACATCCTCCTGACATGAAAGGCGCTATACAAATGTAATTTGATATTGTAATTTGATGGGGATTGGTACGGTGGGTGAACTGGAAGGGTTCGATCGGACAGGCCGAAGGGTTTTCTTCATCCAAGCTAAGCTTGTGATCTTGTGGTTCAGTATTCTCTAATGATATCAAAAGGGGATTTTGGTGAGTTATGGGATGTCCTAGCTATTGTTCTTGTGTTTTGAAAGATATTGAAATATATTTCATGTGTACTTTTAACATTGGCACAAAGTAAACCTTACTTGTCCCATTTTCACAAGAGTGCTAAACAATCTTTATTTACAAAGCCTTACAAAGAATGTGCAGTACGGAAACAGTCCACTCAGCCTAACCAGCCCATGCTGGTGCTTATACTCCATACGAGTCCTAAACGGTTCCTTTACTCCCTGTCATAC
Organism: Callorhinchus milii; assembly: GCF_018977255.1. Classification (NCBI taxonomy): domain Eukaryota; kingdom Metazoa; phylum Chordata; class Chondrichthyes; order Chimaeriformes; family Callorhinchidae; genus Callorhinchus; species Callorhinchus milii. Next base: position 51,116,391 of record NW_024704743.1, on the reverse strand, counting down.
CCTTCTATTCCCCTCTCCCTCATGTGAAGGTCTAGCTTCTCTTGAATGCATCTATACTATCTGATTCAACCACTGCTTCAGGCAGCAAATTCCATAATCTTCTTTGTGTCAGGGAGATAGTATAATGCACTTTCTAGTGCATAAATGGTGCAATAACATTTTCTGAAGCAATGTTAGGCAGATGCACATCAATAGTAAATACAATAATAGAATTCTTCCCTTGCTCACTAAAACACCTCAGTGATCAATCTCTCACCTCTATGTTTGTAATGGAGAGTAGGGGGTACATTTGATAGTTTAAGGGTGTACCCAAAATCAGATAAAAACTTATCTTAAGTTGACTTGTCAAAAGCATTTTTGCAAAAATAAATTAAACAAATAACTAAGCTTTTTGGTAAGTAGTTTTTAACCCTGGTAAGCCAGGCCGGGGACAGCAAAGATTTATTGCCTCTTCGGTTGATCAAGTCAAAAAGCATATTAAATTAAAATAATTAAAAGTACCTCTAGTGAATGACATTGAAGAAAGGTGTGATAAAGAAAATGTAGTGAAATGGAACAGGATAACTCAATTTACCTGGAGAAGGAGCTCCACCTACTGGTAATAGCCAAAAATTCCTGAAATAACACAAGGAATGCTGTAAAGCGCTGTAAATGTTAGCCCATTTGGTGCAAAAACACAAGGATACCTGAATTCTATAAGTGTTTAAGCTGAGAACTTTATTTTTTAAATCGATGCAAATTTAATCCCACAATGAACTAAATAGCTAAATTTAATGGAAATCAAGGTGTAAACGACTCTTCACAAAGGTCTACTATTATACCATAATACAGCTCTGAGGTCTGCTTATCATCACCAGCACCGTTTATCGAGTGACACGACCACATGTTAATAGATGACAGACAATTTTATCCGATGAACAGGTCAACGAGTGCACAGTATAAAACAAGACCAATTCAGTAATGAAATGTTTTGTGGGTCTTCTTATAACTTTGTAACATTCACCATTGTACAGCACTGCTTTATTTTAGATGTTAAACAAAACAAAAGGAAGGTGCTGTATTGTTAAAGCTGAAAGGAATAACAAGATCATAAGATTGGTTTGGATGAAGAAGGCCTGAAACCCATCTCATCTCAGAATACGCACCCTTCCTTCCTCTCATCACAGCATCAAGCTTCTTCTCTAAAGGTTATAGCAGTCTCATCCACTATTCCTGATAACCTGTTCCACTCATTTATTTTTTTCTGGGTAAAGAAAGGTAACAATAGACAGCTGTGTTGAAATACCTGGGGTATGACCTGAAATTACCAATATGCAACCGTGATTCTGTGTCCTTTTGTTCTACTGTCTCTGTGCATCTGAAAGTATTTTTCTGAGTTTACTTTTGCAATCACATTTGATAATAAAAATAATAATCTTGGCATCCGATATACTACCTTATCAAGTCATTGACACATCTATATGCGCTTCACAGAATCTTATTGTGTAGTGACTGTGTATTTGTAATGGATTAAGATTCCAAAGGTTTAATTACATGTTTTCCCTCCATGCATCTATTCTAACCCTCCCCCCCCCTCCCCGCCCTTTCTCTCTCTCTCTCTCTCTCTTCCCTCCTTTTCTCCCTCTCTCTCTCCCTCTCCTATTTCAATAAAACCAACTAACAGTATACATTTGAAAGGTAGGCTTATGAATTGCGCATGACCCTTCATCAAACCTGATTTCCCAACATTGACAGTTTCCGTCTTGCTCTATCTTCTAAATCACAATACTCCAAAGGTCTTAATAAGTGAGGGAACATCCCTCTCAAGGTTTTGTCTCCAGTTTGTTATCCAAGTAAGAGGGTCTATGGAGGAAATGCATCCGTCTTTTCTTCCTTTGGAATATTTTTCAGAGATTGCACCTAGTTTGTGAGTTGTAAGTATCAGCAATACATTAAACTACACTTAGGAAGATGTGGATTTACTTAAAGAATAGGTACTGCTACTCCATTTTGATGACAACCAGAACTCCAGCTCTTAAGGATGGGAATACCGAGCAAGAACAAATAGATAATATGAGCCGTTCACATGGCTAAAATGTTTCTTTTGACCTTCCAAGATATCTTGTGTGCTGGAACTGCTTGTAACTAAAATGTAAATGCAAGTAGAAACTCAGCAATGGCTCCAGCACCATGTGCCAAGGAGTAAAAATGAACACAGCAGTGTTTCTGCACAATTTATACAACCCAGATAGGTCTGTGGCAGGATCCAACCTAAAATATGAGCTGAATAATCAGAGCTCAAGTCAATTAGTAAAACAGTGATGATGTCACCACATTTAGATGACAACAATTACTACAGCTTTTAAAGATGGGAATACTTAATAAGAACACATTTCTTTTGACATTGCAAAGGTGAAATGTATCAGGCTCATCTTTCTTTTGCATGCTTCTCTATTCATATACTTACACAAACGAAACTGAGATTTCCTTTCAGGTTGATTTTAAATAAAATTATGCAGATTCAAAGTACAGCTATAAAACAAAAGACTCCTTTAATGCCAGAGGCCCCCAAATTTTCCATAGTATCACTATAAAATGTAAAGTGCTGCAGATTTTTGGACCTTTTTTTTACATCCAATTTCAATTTAGAAAACTTTTTTCTGGTATACCTTTTGAGACTGGTAAACTATAATCATACCATCAATTTCAGAAAAATGGCTTGTGTATTAAGTCTGAATTGAAGCCTTTTTCCAAAATTCTGCGCAATCTTATATTTTACGATTATGAATGTGAGCGATTTGGGGCCTCTGAACATGCAAGGAAGGTGCATCCACAGTTTGCATTTTTGGTTCAAGCACGGTTAAACTGCAGTCGACAGCCTCCGCCCCTCCATGTAAAAAGATAAAGATAAACAAGAAAGTGCCATCAGATACAGCATCAGATCACCGTGATACCAATGATATTGCAAATGAGAACTCCAACCAGACAACTACTGGAGGTTATTTTAAATTAATACCAGTAATAGTGACAAATTCAGCTGCATTAACAACATTGGAACTAGTTCAATCTGAGAAGAATAATTCTAAATGTTCGGAAAGTCTGACAAATCATCCAATCTGCTGGGTGAACACAAAACAAGATCATTCACAGTCTACTGAATCTCTTGTTAATTATTCAGGCATAGCAAGGAATACACAGTGTCTGAGTGGAGGGAAATTAAACATGTGCACTTTGTTTCAGATAAATAAAAGCGATGAATAAAAACAGTAACTCACATTGAGAAATATTTCATCTTATCATAGAAATTTACTATTTTCAAACAAACCTATTTCAATGTGATTATTCTCACATTTATCAGATTAAAGTTCTACAAAGGGACTTGAGTTAAAGTGACTCTTAATGTTTTGTGAATGAGCAGATTCTCGTGACTGCATTGAATGACTCAGTCCAGAAACAAGAAAAAGAAAAATAATAAAAGAATGCAGTTATATTGAAAGGAACAATAAAAGTTTTTTTTCTCTTCTTGCACAGTTTAGAACAAGTATGCAGGTATTTCCTTCAAGAGCAGAGAATGAGGAGACAACCATTAAACTTTAGGCTGAGCATTGTTTTCACAAAGAAGTACTGCTTAATGTGAGTGTATCAGATATTTCAGGAAGAGTTTTTCTATTGGGGCACAACAGACAATAGCCACACATCGATTTTACGAACACACAAACACAGTCAGTTGTCAGTGGGATGAAAAGACTATTATTTCTTCTGCGCTGCTTGATAAACCCTGCCCTAGTTTTAGCTATTCCCAACCAACTTGTTTTGTGTAACATCAGCATTTTTTTCCAGATTGCTGTGACCACTTCCTGAACAAAAGAAACACAGATAATAGGCCTGGGCTACAGTTCAAGCTGCTGCAGAAGAAAGAGAAGCCCACAACAGTAACCTGGAAGAATCGTGTCTAGATCAAAGGTCAATTCTGTGATCTTATTGTCATCTCCTCTGCCTTGACAAAGGTCTGTCTTCCATTACCCTATCCTGGACTCTTGCCAGTGGAGACAAAAAAGAGTTCTCAGTAGGAAATTTGAAAGCTGATGGTGAAGTATGGATGATGTGACCAAACATAATGTAGAAAGGGCAATAGCAGCCTTAGTTATTTTAACTTTATTGTGCCTTTCTTTCACGAAATACCAGTGTAATGAAACGCTCACCAAAAGAGCAGTGCAGATCCACTTTATCTCTTTACAAGATGCAAATTCTTTAATCTACAAAGTAACAAGTTCATCCGATCAACAAATTGTATTTAGCGGAGCCGAAAATGATTTTGCTTTCTAGACAACATGCTGTTTTTCTTTTTTTTAAATCAAACACACATAGGGTATTCTTTTCTGTTTAAGCATTCGCAGTGCTTTAGAAATGACAAAAACATGTTCATTTTTGTACAGGCTAAAATCCTTCCCTAGAAATAAAAAATAAATTATCTTTGGTTTGTGTCTGCAAAAGATGTATTAATCTGCAATTAATTCACATTTATTATAGTACTGCGGTTCTGACTTATTAGTTAACTGCTTATCAGTGAGGTTTGAAGTGAGACAGGCTTTGTTGATGCTATGTTTCAGACAACTCTTCCTGCTCACTGCTTTCCTTGATCAATCTCCTCCTATTCATCACTATGTGACCTTCTTCCCAGTCTCATCCATCATATAGTAAACTTTTACCTTTGGTCTATTTTCCTCTCCCCTTGCAGCAAACCTTTGTCTTGAGGCCCCTATACAAAGTTCATCTGGGATTATTGGGACTACGACTGTTTCTACAGTTTAGTACCTTCACAGTTCAGGGCAGATGGTCACCTTCGGAGACCATCTATCAATCTTGTCTTCACTGCACTAACTAATGAAAAGTTCCCTCATTTTAGTGTAATGTAATAGAAGACATGTTGTACAACAATAACACAGCTAATCGTGGCCCATAGCAATATTGACCCTGAAAGGATAGCACCTTCTGTGATTAGGGGAGCATGGGTCAGAGAAATACTAACAGGGGATTTCTGTACAGAATCAATGGGGGAAGGAAAATCAAGTAAGCTGAAAATAGTCTTGGCTGACTGTTAAAAAACAGTTTTAGTGGGAAGATTTGCACTACTCAATAATAATCTTTTTCAGGCAAGTGATGAAGCAGTGCATTATATCAGCTTTGCACCGTGTTAATGAGTGCTTGGATGCAGTTAATTTCTGTGCAATTTGAGCTTGCCTCTCTCACGTGTGCCAAATCGAAACCTATGCATTCTCCCTAAGGAACTGCAGAGACATCGCATGAAGCGTCTTCCTGGGTTGCTGGCACACATCTCTTAATGGCTGTGCTGGGGCAGAGGGGAAGAGTTTCTACCCACTTCTCTTGGCATCTGTGCCATGGTGAAAGAAACAGAAAGTGGGGAGATAACACATTAAAATTAAACTCATGTATATAGAGTTGAGGGCTCTCTTACCACGATTTCAATTATTTAATTTTTTGAGTATTTCATTGACATTTGTTTTATAGGTGTAGCAAACAGAGAGGATTATGGCTTCTCCACTGCCATTTCCCAAAGGGAACTATGACAGACTGATTTTGCAGATCTCCATGAAAGCACCACTCATTTTCCAAGACTTCAGAACCCATGACAAACTTGTCAAATATCTTAACACAGCAAAATGAGTTTACTTACACTAGTATTTGATATATGTGCAGATGGGAATAGTAGAAGGGCAATCACCTGGAAGTGATTCCTGTGGATTTCTGCTCCTCAGGTCACCTAAGATCATGAAGGTCATAAACATTTTGAGTCAAATTTATCTTTCTTCGAAAACCACCCAGACACATGGCTTTCAAAAAGAGAGGTTTACCTGAAAGTAAATTGGTTGGTTTTTAAACCACAAAGACAGTACCACTTTAAAAGCTGCAGCATCATTAAAGGGAAGTATGCAGTAAATGACCATTAAAATCAATTTCCTTAAGCAAACATTTAATCGAATAATCTAGGTCTCATAGTGGTGTTTCCAACAAAGGCAAAGAGGAAAGCCTTCAGCTGTGACATGAAGATGGGCAAGGAGAGAGCAAGGCAAGGCTGAAGGAATGAGGCAGAGAGTTCCAGAGTTTCAGGGTGTAGTTGCTGAAAGCACGGCCACAGATGGTGGAGCAGAGTGGTCGAGGGATGAGGCATAAGTTGGCAAGAGCTAAGATTTGACAACATGCCCTCGACTCAGACCTCACATGTTATCGGAGACAAAATCTATTGAATGGATAATAAACATGAGCTGAATGTATTGCCCTAATATTGCCAACAAATATCTTAATTACAGTGAACAAAAGTGATACAGGATTTGTATGTAAAAGAAGTACTTAAGCAACAATTGGAATTTTTATTGTTCTAGGAACATAATACAATAATGTGCGGAGGCCATGCTATATATAACTAAGTGCATAGCATGTTTTTATCACCAATTTTTTTCCACTCCCTTCTCCTCTCCTCAATGTGTTTACTCCCTTTTTGAATTCCACTGGGTAGGTATTCCAAGGTCCCTTATCACTTTCTAGTACCTCACCTAAACGTCACTCAATCCCCGACTGTTTATGGGATGCTGCTGTGTGCTGCCCACAAAATACAGTCAATTAACTTTAAAGTATATTCTGTGAAGTGCTTTAGGACATCTCGAAGACATGATAAGGCACTATATCAAATGCAAGGATTATTATTATTATGGGGGAAGGGTAGAAGAGAATGACAGCCAAGCCCAATCTGGTACTTGCCCTGTGTTGTGATCCCACTTGATAACTGAAATTATAAATATATGTTAACCCACGTAGTCAAAAGAATTACTTTAATCAATGGTTAGAATTGCTTATGATGATTAGACTCCATTTTGATTAATGGTTAAAAATGATGATGTAACCAGAAAAATGTCAAGATGACGTGTTTATGATTGTTAAAGATGTTCATCCATAACAAATTCATGCTTTAATTAAGTTTGTGTTAACAATTAAGTAGCTGTAGATGTCTTCCCATAACAAATTCATGTTTGTGTTAAAGTGTTTTACAACAGATCTGCAGGTGTAATAACAATTCTGTTGGTTGTATTTTATTATTCTTTTTATGTGAGATAATTGCTTCATGTGCGTGAGAAAGGAAAGATAGTTTATTCTTATCCTGCTTTGGAAAATCGATTATAAATGGTGTATGGCCAAACTATACTTTGTTCAGGCTAGGACAAGGCATATCAGGTGCCGTCCACGCAAGAGCCATCTTTTCATGTGACAATATGAAGTGGTGAAGCAAATGTGTTGTCTTTGGGGTTAAAATCCGTCAGATTTAGACTATTCCATTGTTTCATCAACTTTCGTTAACTCAAGCAAATTTCGGGAAGAACGAAACTGCAGAAATTCCAGAACGTCTGAAATCGATTGAAAGGTAACAGGACAAGAAGAATAACAACTGTCGAACAGAAATAACAACGTATAACAACTATTGAGAAGAATTAACAAAGTATAACAACTATCGAGAAGAGTTAACAACGTTAATGTGAAGCTCTTGTGAAGCGCTTTGAGACGTTGAGAAGCTGTTAAAAGCCCTATGCAAGGATTATTATATTTTGTTATAATGTATAACAATTGTCGAATAAAGTGTACAGCTCAGCTATCCATCATCAACTTTGACTTCATAATCAATATAGCCAAGCAAGAGGTTTCGGGACTGAAGCAAAAGACTTTTCGTCTGATGCAAGACTTTTGTTTGCTGTTTGTGAATTTGCCAACCGGCTCTACCAACGAAGCAAAGATTCAAATGATTTATGGATGGACCAACTATTGATTCTGTTACTTTGATATGGACATTTGTCTATGCTATTGACCTGTCTGTTGTATTTGTGATATTTGAACTAACAAACTTTGCATTTCATATTAAGTAAAGAATTTTCAAAGCATGAGTTGCTGAGTGTCTTTGGTTCCTCTGTTCTCGTGTCCTCTATTAAAAGTGGGCTGAATAGAATAAGTGGGTTTTACTCTGTTCATTGCCCCAAACCCAACATCTATGTCCTTGTGCAACCCCCAACCAGCAGGGCAGAGCAGCAACTCTGGTTCAACCTTATTTCCATAAAACAATGGCACCGAGGCTGATCCTAGCTCCCCCGCCACCATCCCGACTGAGACCGGCTAAATCAGCCCCTCTGATCTTTTGGAGTATATGGGTTAATGTGGGCCATGCTTTTACTCACAAGGCTATTGAAGGAGATAGAACATAACATGGTCCTTTTTTATTTATGATTAATGTGTTCTGAAAAAGAAACAAGGAATGGTGAATTCCTCCTAAAATAGGTGTGCAAAGTTTTACAATTTTATATTTGTGGAATGTTTTAAAGTTTCTTTTATTCCACTTCCAAAATTTGACCCCAGAGCTCCGCTGTGCAGCTAAATCTGAGTCTTTCTTCACTACCCACTGTCTGGCAGGTTCCACTTCACACAGGGGCCAACAGATGACCGTTGAGTGGGAGAGGTCAGGAGTAGGTCAGGCAGAATGGCCTGCCTGCCATTTCCTACACCTTTTGACAGCTGTAAGTAGACATCTCTTTAACCGTTTAGTCAGCAAAACAAACCAGATCACACTCCAGGGGAGCTCAAGCACGTACCTTTCACCACACAGCAAACACTGCAGGGCTGCTAGGATCCTTCAATTATCTGCAGTAATTGATTCCCAAATTTGTCACAGCTTTTTTTTGTCTCTGTGCATCCTAAAACTGTGATAGCGGCTAAAAAAGAAACCTACTTGTGCTTTGCTTCAGCTGTTCAACCGATCACAATACATTTTTACTCAATAAGAGTCTTCCACTTTAATCCCAAATGCTCCGTCAGAGATACTGTATCAAAGTTTTATGATTGCCATGTTCCTCTCTATCGTTCTGTTAAACTTGTAATGAAGTCCTGCAGAGATAACAGGATGGAAAATGTGACATATGAAAAGTCGGGAGGACGTCTCAAGGCACTTAACAGTATAAACTGTAAAGTGTAGTGACTGTGCATTTTATGGGTACAGCAGCCAATTTACGTACAACAAACAGCCACAAAGTGAATAATCCATTTTATTTGGGGATTATGATCAGGACATCAGGGGACACTCCCTTCTTTGGCACAATTTCTGATCTGAAGTTTGTCTGAAACTATTACTGTTGTCATTCCTGAAGTAGGATGTTTTATTTGGATTGTATCCCTTCCATTCTGATCCTTGTGGTGTGCCTTCAACAATTTGTTGTTTTAGAACCCAATCTACTCACCAGCTTTCTCCAATGCATCGCCTACTGCTGCTGACTGCCATCGGACTTCCTACTTTAGTCAGCAGCATAGGCTGGTCAGTGCCACCATTCATGTTAACACTTGACTTTCTGATAGAAAGGAGGGATAAGCAGCATCTCCAGCATGAACCTGCAGGTGACATGACACAGGGTTACCTTGGTCTGTAATCCTGCAGACAGCATGGAGCACAGTTTTGTTCAAGTGATCTCCCATCAGGCAATGGCAAGTAAGGGCAAGTGTTCTGCAATTCTAAGAATTAAAGCCTGAAATCTTGCATGTTCAGTACCAGACGAGCAGTGAAAATAAATTACCTGTCAAATCACTTCTCAATTATCTGGCTGCTAACAATAAACCTCTGAAATCCATTCCACTCAAAGGATTACAATTCCATCCTCTCTTCAGCGTTCTCTTCTTAAAAGAGGTTCATGTGGTCGTGGATTCAAAAACTCCATGGTTATGATCATCTTGGGGACTTCATAACTTTCCATTCAGTTCAATTGGCTGTCTTGAATCTTCATTGTAGGAGTCCACAGAATCTGGTCTTCATTATTATGTTTTCTCTCCAGGCAGTGATGAAGGAGAGAAGTAAAAACTGAGGAGAAATGATTATTTACTTATCTTTTCTATGTTACGCTTCCTTGAGGTTGAAGCCTTTGGTACTCTTTCTGGCCTCCATGTTTCCGGGTCTACAAAACCCAATGGAAAAGACGCTTCATAACAACTATTCTACATACAATCACATTATCCAGAGGTCCGAGGAAGGAAAGAAATTCACACCTTCATATCACAGAAGTCAGATACAATTAAATTATAATCATTATACTTGTATTGGATATAGTGAAATCTATAGTGATAGAATCCAATGCCCTGAGACGCTACCCAATGTGAACATAAAATTTAATTTCTTGTTATCATGTCAGAACATCTCAAAGTGCTTTAGACCTTGGGTTACTCTAAAATGTAGTGACTGTTGTTGTGAAAGTAATCTGTTCTTGTAACATTCCCAAAACCGCAGTAAGATGATTAAAGACAAATTAATTTCAGGTCCCAGAGATGAATCTTCTCCACTATTCAGTCCACATTGTTAATTTTTATAATAAATGATCTGCATTTTATAAAGCATTCATTTCTATTCAATTTTCATACTGTGTGCATTTGCTGTACTGAGCACAGTATAATCGGTGTGACATAGTTCAAGGTAACGTGGATAAATGTGAGCTTGCTGCTAAACAGTTAATGCATCATTTGGCACATAGTTTAAGCATATTATGTTACCAGACAACAATAGGAAATGATCCTGGAACATATTATCCTGCAGCAGTAAACAGTGGGCAAAGTTTGTGGTGTTTCATAACATGATTCTTTTGTAACACAACAGAAGGAACAGATTACGAAATGCCACAAACATTACTGTCTGTATTTCAGACTGGGTCCCAGTTAAGTATTGCATTGCACAGAATCTGAAGACCTTCCCCTTCGACCATGCCTATGGTCACCTCCCTTTTCTCCCTGGTAGGCCACTCCATTGTTAAGCGCTCCAAGATGTTACCCTGCTTGAAGAGTGCTATATAAATGCAAGTTGTTGTTGTTGCTGTTGTATGGGTGACAAAGAAATCCAGTGAATGTACAAGGAGTGACTATTACTTCCGGTAGGAATTTACATGAACAACAACTGATGCTTTTACGTCACTGTCATTTCACATTGCGGTTATTTCTCTTAGAGTTCTCCTTCTTTTTATACTGCAAAACAGTTATCGCACCAATAATGGGGTTACCACCATAGAGGCACGATAAAGTAAATGAAGGAGCGTTGGACATCTACACAGCAAAGGATTAAGATACATTATTGTTACCCTTTTAATTGTCTGCTGCATTTTTACAATCTTATGCATAAAAGTGCGTAAAAGTAAGCCGTTTTCAAAATCTTTATAATGCAACATAATATTTGATTTAAGATAGCCAAGAGGATTTTTCTGGTCACCTATCAAATTCTCTGTCCCAGTGATCTACTGTTCATTTATAGTTCACTGAATGTTTTCTTTATAAAACTTGTCTCTTAACAAGCTGCCACCTGAACAGTTTTTCCATTTACCAAACAAACCCCTTTTGGTGGTGGGTATCATGAAGTGAGCCATATGCTCACCTTTATACTCTCATTTGGGTGTTAATGAAACAGTTATTTGTGTACCTTCACTGATCAATGCAGAGATGCTTCAAAATACGATTTGGAAAATTCACATGGAGGAAGGACTTGCCTTTTACAAATTGTGACCATGGTATATCAATTTTGAGCATTCAAGGGATGGATGCTCGTCTGCTTCTAAAAGAATGAAGTGTATATTAGTATTATAGATTTTAATTTGAAGTCATGTCAGTCTTTTCTTCCCTGCGTTGTAGTGCAAGAGCCTGCCATCTGCTTATAATAATGAGTCTGACAATCCAAGTAAATGTGATTTGCTGCTTCTTTTGCTAACATAATGGCCTGGGTATTGATCTTAATAGTGGAACATTTGCTGTCATTATATCCTACAAGAATGGTAGGACATGGTGGGAAAGGTTTGATCACTGAACAGGAGCTTGCAGATGGGACTCTTGACAGGCTGTGTTCAAAAGCCACTTTCTGACAAGGATTTTCATGGGCTTTATTTTCAAGGAATCCGACAGGCTGTTCAAAGTTAAGTTACTACAGACCCGTTTTCCATTCTTGAGATTGTACTGGTACCAACTTTGTGCATTCGTCCAGAATAACAATTATTCTTTCTCTTCAAAAAATAACTGCTGCCTAACTGTGGCATTAAATACAGAATTCAGACTCAAACTGAACAAAAACTTAAAGGATTATTTTAACATAATCAGCCACCAGGGCATCTCTCCAGTTATCGTTTTTAAATAAGCAACTCTCCGCTGAATACAAAAAAACGGATAAATCTATCAACATATTGCACATCAAGCAAAAGTTCAAACGGTTTTTAAAAAAATTCAGTCAAAAAATATGTGGCAAAACTACAGTGTTCAGCATGTTATAGTTTAACCATAATCTCATGCTTTAGCATTCAACTTCTTTTAAAACAAATGTTTGCATTCTTTGCACAATGCTGGTGTGTTGTTGGTTAGTCATTTTTGTATGCTTGAAAAAAAATGTTTTTGCCATGCTGCTTGCAGGGCATGGATTCCTACCCACACACTGTGTCCACCATGGACACTTCAAGCATTGCCTGGACTGTTCAAGCATGTTTTGCAGCTGGGTGATCAGATGGCAAGCCCTACTTGGGAAGGGAAGGAGGTGGAAAAGGAGATGCCACAAACAGGAACCGTTATCCTGGGCTATTTAAACAGCCTAGAGCTTGAAACGTGTCAACCTCCCAAATATAAGAGGACGCACAAGGGAGTAAGCGGTCTGGGTAGCTCAGTGGATTAGTACATCGATCTTTTACCTCTGGGACCTGAGTTCCAATCCAGGCTAGAATGAAAGTGTCTATCATGTGCTGGTCATTAAAATAGAAATCTTTGTGTGGTATCTTTAGAATAGGACTTTCTTTGAAGGTTTGACAAAAAGGTTGTTATATTTAGCAATATGATAGACTCCAAATTCCCCTCTCTGTTTGCTGTATGAGTGTAGGCGAAATGAGATTGTAGCTTTCTCAACCCAGTTTCTATGTGGACTCGCTGCATAAAACTGCCCTGAATACATAATCTCACTCACAAAAAGACAATAGATAGCTAGTGTGTCAAATGAAAATGTTTCATTGCAGCATGATGAGTATTGTTCTAAGATGTGGGGCTGTGACACATTATTATAAGAGTAGAGGGAGCTTTACCCAGTATCTTACTTGCCTGTGCCTAACCTGGGAGTTCTTGGGGCTAACACTGCTAAGTGCTCCAAATCAGAAAGTGCCCATCCCCTAGCATTTCACATCCCTCACCTTGAATAATACAAAAATTATCAAACACATTTTTAGAAAAGTACATGCAATGGGAAAAAACAAAATCAGAACACTGTTAAAATTATGATTCCGATTGTAATGTAGTTTAGGATATGGGTGCTTCCTGCCATTTTATATTATTAAAGTAAAAGAGGCATGAAATTTGTAGCTTTTAAAGCCATTTTCTTACAATGTAAGATTGAGTAGAATTTGGAAAACAATGTTAAATTCAATCTAAATTTGAAAGCTGCGTCTAATTTAGAAGCAGAACATTTCAGCACAAGAAGGCTCATCAAAGCATTCAATGTGCCTTTGACATTGCTGACTTTCTAAGTTACATTTTTTATTAATCTCACTTACTAGTGCTAGTTGAATAATGTTTTCACATCTTAGGAGCATCCTCAGAGAGGAAGAAATTTATCTCTGTTAACATGCCAGTTCTTTTTTAAAGAAATGGACCAGCTAGGGCAAAATTCAAATTCCCACTTTGAGTTCAGCAACTCATCCTTGTGGCAAAATATGAGTAGAGACCCAGGGACTGTAAGCTTTGTGCATCTTCTTTTAGGGTATTTGGATATATAAAATACTGTCCTCTGGAAAGAAATGTGTTCCAAGATATTATCCTACATGAAAAGCACTATATTAATGCAAGTTGTTGAATTGGGTAATGTGACCTGATAAACAGACAATGACTGGAAGCCAGAAACAAATGAGAGGTGAGGGAAGGAGGAGGCAAGTGTCGACATTGTTTTTGGCAAGTCAATTCCTTGTCAATTCATTCTTCCATATGTCCTATTATACCAGTGGCCTTCACTTTTCACTCCTAATTGTGAAAAAGAACAACAGCTTGGCAAACAGGCAGCTGCGTGAAGAAAGATTCAGTGTTTAACACAGTAAAACAATGAGTTAAGATTATGGCCAGGTAAACAAACCAGCGCTTTGGTTTGTTTTCTTCTAAGTGTGTCAGCCATGGGCCACTGATGTACTAGTGTTTGTCCCTTTGCTATCTGTCATACTTTCCTGGCATAGCAAACACTATACTCAAGGCCTAGTGGCCCACTCCAGAGGGACAATGAAAAGGAACTGGCGTTCCCATTCAGAGGAGAGGGCTGACTTGTCAAATAAAGCAAGACAAATGCTGTCCTCTGACTGATTATTTCCTCAGATACTAAATCAATGACCTTATTATCACTGCAATTACATTACTAATGTAAACAGATGCTTTGTGTAGCCACGTGTTTGTGACACCACTTCCCAATCTTTGGGAAAAANTCAGATAAAGTGGGGAACACATTTAGAAATGACTTATTTAAAAAATGTTAAAATCTGCAAGAAACATACTTTCTTCCTTTTGCCAGGTTTACTATTGAGTCTATACAAGAGAGAATAATTATTAGGTATATATGCGTAGACTAAATAAATTCTGAGGATGCAGGAAGCTTGTGGTCAAATTAGGAAATTCCTTACAATTCACATATGAATGATGTACAGGATGGATCTCCCCTCTCTCCCACCAGATATTGTCCAGAAACTGAGTCACACATTGTCTTCTAATTTACAATACAGTACAACACAAATTTACATTTATATAGTGTCTTTCAGGTTGGCAGGGCGTGCAAAGGTGCTTAAATCGGATCATAGCTTTAGCCTCGTGGTCAGCAGGATTGTGGATTAACATGAGTTTTAGCAAAGCCTTGGCCATGATAGTCAGCAGTCAAAAGCTTTGATGTGCAAGTCAAACAGGTGACCAGCTTCAGAATGTCAGTGCAAAGAGTGGTATAGCACAGAATTGCTCTAGAAATACATATTCAGTAACTTACGAATCTGTAATTGTAGAAATTAGGCCTCTAATGTTGGCTATTTAAGAAGGTAATAGCTAGCTTTTTGCTTGTGTTTTTATGATACGAAGTTCATAGAATCATAGAATTATACAGCACAGAAGAAAGCCATTTGGCTCATCGTGTGTGTGCTGGCTCTTTGAAAAGAGCTATCCAATTCAATCCCACTCACCCGCACTCTCCCTATAGCCCTGCAAACATACCCTCCCCCCAAATATATCTAATTATCTAAAGTTATGATTTCATACAGTACTGACCATCCCATTTCTCACAGACATGGATATAATGTGTGCCATTTTCTGATGTTTACAGCTGGTAATCTTTGTGAGGCTGGATGTGGTCCATAAAGGGAACAAAGGAGAGTGAGATCACAATAAATCTATTTTTATTAAGGAAATTATATGTAGGTTCCAAAACAACCCCTTTTCAGAAGCACTCTAACAATGCAAGAAGTGAACCCAAAATATATTCCTAAAATAGGACTTTATGTGAATTTTTCTTTACGTTACAGGTTTGATTATTTCAATCATTTACAAGTTAGTGATGTAAACAACCCACTGATATGCATCAAAATGTTACTAGGTCCAATTAATAATAATAATCCTTGCATTTGATATAGCACTTTTCACATCTTCTCGACGTCTTAAAGCGCTTCACAGAATAGACCATAAAGTGATTTAACTATATTTGTGGCCGAAATGCGGCAGCCAATTCCGCACAGCAGTGTTCTCACAAACAGTCGTGGATTGAAATGACCAAATTATTATTGTTTTTTTGAGGGATTATTATCTTATTTCCTATTTCACCAATTATCTTTGCCACTGGTATTATCCCTCTGGACTTGGTCTGGCCTCCTCTTGCTGGGTGTGGTTCCACTTTTGCTGGTTGCTCTCCTGTACCCCACCGAAGTGGCGGCTTTTCATATGTGAGCTTCAGCAGTGTATCTCGACTGTAGAGGGAATCGAAGCCGAGCTTGGACCTCTCCTCACCCGATTGCCCTATAAAGGAAGCAAAATTAGTCATCCTTGCAGGCCTTTCCTTCCCTAACAAAAGCAAAAGTCATTGGGAACACTCAGCAGGTCAGGCAGCATCTATGGAGAAAGGAAAGTGTCAACGTTTCGGGTCCACGACCCTTTGTTAGAACCCTTCTGACAAAGGGTCGTGGACCCGAAACGTTGACTCACTTTTCTTTCTCCATAGAAGCTGCCTGACCTGCTGAGTGTTCCCAGCGACTTCTGTTTTTGTTTTAGATTTCCAGCATCTGCACTACTTTGCGTTTTGTTTCCCTTCCCTAACCCTGGGAAGGCTGGAGCCCACTCCCCTCCCGCTCCTTCAGCCCCAGTTGAAACCAGTGAACTCAGCACAGCCCAGGATTATGAACCAGTGAACTCCTGGTCTGTATGATGCAGCTCTGTTCGCTTAACCATCGAGGCTACCGGTTAAAAGTATTTTTAAGACATCATTTTTTCAAAGTGATTTGTTTCACAACTTGATCACTTCAAAATTCAAAGGCAGTTTAAAACAAATCAAAAATTGTTGTTTTTCCAGACAATGAGATATGGAGCCACACAAAGTGGAGTTGTTTTACTAAAACAAAAATATTTTGCCAATGTTCTACCTTCTCAAAACAATCGCACTTCTTGCTGTGAAATGGTTGTTGTTACTATGCAGTTCCATGGACACGTGAGACACACTCTGATTGCATGCCCGTGTATCTATTCTTCATGTGTGGGCATTCTCAGCAGACTATTCAGTATTCCATTTATAATAACTTTCTCAGAAGGGATTACTGGATTCTTATCAGAACCAGGAGACACAACTGAATTTCTCCTTTCTAGCAAAGCGGGTATTTTTGCATGTCTATTCCTACCCTGTCTGAGTTGAACTAACTTGCACCTGCAATGCACTGGGCAGTTTGGCTCCGTTGGTGGCATTCTTGCATCTGGATCACAAGGTTGCGATGGAAGAGCGGGTCGGATGGGAAACATGGAGCAGGCCGGAGCTCGCTGAGCCTGTAAAGCACCTATTTCAAAATTATGGGCAGCATAGCAAGTGCAAGGATTCTTGTCTCATGGTGTAATGGTATATTGGTCATGCCTTTTGTCCACTAGCACATTGTGGAAGCACTAAGGAAAGATTTGTCATCAATACCAAAGCAATTGTACAGCCTCTACCATGTACCATGTCATGCACTGGGTACATGCATGGAGTTTGGCTACCTTAATCAACTAACATATCCTTTTGACATTTCAATTCAGCTGAACATAACATTGTTTGTTTGACTTCACAGCTGAAAGTCATAGGATCAAATAATCTATAAATATCCTGACTTTATCACTGACCTTTTCTTAGGGCTTTGAATTCTCGTTGAAAAATAATTGATATGCCTTACACTTCTGGGGAGAGAAAGGGTTAATGAGATAAAGACTTGAGTAATTTTCTTCTAAGTTTGATTAATGAGCACAATGTGACCTAAATGGATCCATATAGTGCAGTATCAACTAACAGATACATTGTATACCCTTTTGACATTTCTATTGAACAGGAAATAAAGAGAAGGAAGGTGTTTGCATTTCAAACATTGCAATTGCTACGAATTACACTGAGAAATTTGTTCAATTATTAAAAATAAAACAACAACCTTCTATTCACATTAAATAATCTACAAACATAACACAGCATGAAGCATATTATTGATTATTTATAGCTTTTAAGTGAATGACTATTGGCTGAAGTCCTGTCACATGTTGGAAAGAAGTTTCACAATTGCCCGCTAATTGACATCAGTGGCCTTTTGTCCTCAGTAAGTGACACCAGTGGACAATGATCAGTGAGGATCAACTCTTTCTAATGTCACATCAGGTTAGAACAGAATGATGATAGCCCCGATTTTCTCCTTTCAGAATGCTTGCAGGTCGACTATGGGGTTCCTGATGGTAATTTTACTGGTGCTCACATTGTCTTCTACTGTATCATACAACCTAATATCAACAACAACAGCAACAAATTACATTTGTATGGTGCCTTATATCTAAAATAATAATAGACATAATAATCTTTGACAGTTATTTTCTGTCTGTTCATTCTTTCTTCAAAAGGCTTTCCCCCACCTTTCTTTTGATTTGTGCACAGTTGTGCAAATATTTTAATTTAAAAAGCTCTTTAAATATCTTTAAAATAAAGTTAATAATAAGTCTTGCATTTAATTTATACAGTAAAACTCACACAAGTTGTCTTTTTATCAATCATATAATCGTCCTAAGTTGTACATGCACCCGAGGGTGGGGGTGATGGGGTCACTGAGCCTGGTGTGGGAGAGGCCGTGAGCTGCAGAGTTCTGGATGATCTGCAGTTTGTGGAGGGATGAGTTGGGGAGGCCGACAAGGAGGGCATTTCTGTAGTCGAGCCTTGAGGTGACGAATGCATGTATGAGGGTTTCGGCGGTCTGAGTAGTGAGGCAGTGGCAGAGTTGGACAATGTTGCAGAGGTGGGGGAAGGCAGAGTGGATCATGGCATGGATATGGGGAAGAAAGGAGAGTTGAGGGTTGAATAAGATGCCCACATTCCTGACTGGCTCAGTGAGGTGGAGTGGGCAACAATGGATGCTGATGCTGCCAGTGCTTGAGGTGCTGAGGCGCTGGCACGAGTCAATCAGGATGGCCTCTGTCTTGCTGACATTCAACTGTAGAAACTTGGTTCTCATCTGTCAGTTGTCCTGGAATCGAGGTTAGAGACAGAGGTATATAGTTGGGTGTCATCCGTGTACATGTGGAAGTTGACCCCATGTCTGTGGATGATGTCACCAAGGAGAAGCATGTAGTGGTTGAAGAGGAAGGGACTAAGGACAGAGCCCTGAGGAATACCACACAAGACTGTGCGGGGGCTGGAAGAGAAACCGTTGGCAGAGACAGACTGGAGATGATGTGAGAGAAAAGACCTGAACCATTTAAAGACAGAACCTTGAAGGTTGAAATTAGAGGAGAAGCAGTGGAGGAGGATGGAGTGGTCCACGGTATTGAAGGCAGCAGAGGGGACAAGGAGGATGAGGGGTCAGAGGGAGCCCTGGTCACAGATGGACAAAATGTCGTTCGTCACCTTGACCGGAGCAGTTTCTGTGCTGTGAGCATCACGGAAACCCAATAGGTGGGGCTTGTGAAGGGAGTTGTAGGAGAGGAACGAGTGAAGCTGGAAGCAATGACTTTTTCAAGGATGTTTAAAAGAAAAGGGATGTTGGAGAAGGGCTGGTAGTTAGAAGTTAGGGATTGGTCCAGGGAAAGTATTTTTAGGATGGGGGTGATTGGAGCTGTTTTTAGGGGGATGGGAATGGTGCCAGATGAAAGGGAGAGATTGATGGTGTCGGAGAGTAGAGAGGTGAGAAGGTGGATTTGGGATGTAAGGAGAGGGGTGGGAATGGGATCAAGGAAGCAGGTAGTCTGTTTCATGTTGGATAATGTGCTGATGAGAGAGAAAGCGGAGACAGGTTTGAAATTATGGAAGGAGGGATGGGTAGGGGTCGGTGTGTGGAGGGGAGATGGGGAGGGAGTGGCGGTTGGGAGGGCAGAGGCAGCTGAACGGATCCCCTTGAATTTGGACTCAAAGAAATCCAGTATCTCCTCACAGTCAGAGTTTGAGGAGAGAATGGGCGAGGCATGGGAAGGTGGATAGAGGAGCCAGTTTACCATACCGCAACCGTATTTACCGTTGCATTGAAAAATGCATGCGCCGTGGTATTCCATTTGAAACAAGCATAGGAAGCAAAGTCATGACCTGTCACCAATTGTGCACTTACCCGCTGCATTGAAGTATGCATGTGCAGAGTTTCGTATGAAACAAGCATGGGAAACGAAGTATTGATCATCACTACATGCGCACTTACCGTCTGCAGTGATGAATGCGCATGCGCAGTACAGTGTACTCCTTTGAAACAAGCACAGGAAATGAGGTATTGACCCATCATCATGGCTTCAGGTAGGACAGGTACAGCTAAACGCAAGTTAGTTACAAGGACCTTGTGCTTGTTTACTGTACTTGCTATATGTTAGTCATATGAAATCCATCTTATACATAACTTTGCACAAGTCATATATGAAGTTTGTCTGCAACTTACACTCTGCGTAAGTCATATTAAATGTATGGTCCCAACTGATATGACTTTTGCAAATTTTTACTGTAGCACCAACAGTATAGTGACTTTATTTTTGCAGCCAAGTGCAGTAGCCAATTTGTGCACAGCAATGTTCCACAAACAGCCATGATATAAATGACCAATTCTATCTGGGGGACTGTTGGCCAGAAGTCTGGGATAAACTCCCTTCCCTTTTTGAATAGTGTTGTGGATCTTTAATGTCCACCTTAACAAACAGATGGGACCTCAGTTTATCATCTTACCTAAAGGTCAGCACTTCTAACAGCGCAGCTCTCTCACAGCACTGCATTGGAGTGTCAGGCTAGATTTTCAGTTCAAATGTTCCCTTAATTATGATTTGGGACGTCCTCCCGATGTGAAAGGCGCTATACAAATGTAATCTTGTTGTTGTAATAGCTCAGTTGTTAAAGGTATTGGCCAGCGGGTAACTGAGGAATGCACATCAGGAAGGCCACAGTTTCAATCATAATTTGTGCTGGGATAACTGATCTCAGCCAAAGTGCTCTAGGAAAGATATAGGCCAGGTTCCTGCTTCTGACCAATAGCCAGTGATGACTGCTGTAAAGTGTGTGTGTGAGTGTTGATGTCAGTAAGGGCCTGATAGCGATGTTGCTCACATCTGAAGAATGATGGTATTGATAAGACACACACATAAGACACACGGACTTGGGTCAAGTCACTGATCAGACTCAGCACACACATCTGATCAATGAGGAAATCTTTTCCAAATATCACACTGCACCAAACCTCTTAATGCTGAGTTCAATCCAATTGTGTGGAATGTCTTTCAAAATGTAACACTTAAACACAACATTCTGCTGCAGGAGTGAAATATGTTTCAGTTATCCAGTTTAGAATGCCTCGGGTTGCTTAATCTACTCAATTCTTTGCCAAATTTGTGCGAAAAGCAGCAGCAATACATTTGAGCAGTCAAATCACTCTTTTGAATGAATCTGTTCTTGTTATGCACTTTCTGTTTTTGTTTAGGCAGGACAGCTAAATGAATGATAAATTAAACATGGCACAAAGATGATGAAACTGGCAGCTTTTATCAGCATTTTACAGAAATCAGGATCCAAGCTTAATCCTGATTCAAGTAAAATATTTCCTGGCATATGAATTATGTATTCGGCAGGATTCAGCTGTTCTTGAGAATTTGAGTACTCTAATATTTAAAGCCTATTCATTTTCACCATTCTATTATAGATGTATGAAACATCCCAGTGTATTTTATACTGGAATTGGGAGAGTAAAGCTGATTAAAGCTTGAGGCATAGCCAAGTGTTTTAATGAGTTAAGGCCCCTAGTCCATCATGAAAACACAATTCACATGCTCACCTTATGCCTTTATTCGTAAAGACGTTGCCCAGTGAGGAGTTCAGCCGTAAAAACCAGAAAGGCTTGATCTTTGGTTGGTGCAGAGTTAACTGATCTTAGCCAGGTAGTGTGGACGCTACAATTGTCTCCATATATTGTGTTGAAGTGGTGAGAAATCAGCCAGTGCTTTTGTTCCTGATTTCTATCCAGTGACTCCTTGGTGCAGTGCACAGCAGTAAATGTCAAAAGAAAACTATAAGACTAGGGCCACTAATTTGTTTGCACTCACTGTCCAAGCTCTTAGATGACATATTGACTATTTGGTGCCAGTGGAATATCTGAGCATAAGACAGGAATCTTCAGCTGAGGAGGGGAGAAAATTGGAGGGAGAAATTAAAGGAAAAAAACACAAGAGAATTCACATTCTGACAAGATGTTGAAAAAACACAACAGATCAATCAGGATCTGAAAGAGAAGGAGGTTGATGTTTTGGGGTAGGACACTGCAAATTGCAGTGAAGTAAATTTTAATGAGATGCACAAAAGAATGTTAACCTATTGTATCCTCTTTCATATTCTGATCGCCTGCTATGTGCTTCAAGCAATTTCTGTTTTAATGTTGTCATAATTTTCTGAATCATTCTTCTTGCTCTTCTCTAAACCCTCACTAACTATTCAATACACATTTGAAGATAGGATGCCTGCACCTGCATACAATGGGATAAATTTAACAGTACATTCAATATTTAACACATACAATGTACCAGAGGTAGACACTTCCCCTCCCTTCACCCCACCTTTCTCTCACGCTCATACACACATGCACGCATGCAAGCACACACACACATGCACATATGCGCACACATACACACATGCAAACACATGCACACACACATGATAATAATAATCCTTGTATTTGATATAGTGCCTTGTGACGTTGTTGAAATGTCTCAAAGTGCTTCATAGGATATACTGTAAAGTGGATTAATTGTGTATTTGTGGGTAAACACGGCAGCCAATTGTACACAGCAATGGCCCACAAACAGCCATGGAGTGAGTGATCAATTTTATTTGGGGGATTGTTGGACAGGACCGCGGGACAGACCACCTTCTCTTTTCAAATAGAGCCATGGGATCTTTAACTCCTACCTGATCAGGCAGACTCCAGGACCTTGGTTTAACCTCTCACTGGAAGGACAATATCTCCAACATTGCATTGATCCCCTAACCCCCAGCACTGCACTGGAACGTTAGCCTAGACCAGCCTGATGCAACAAGCAGCACAGGGGCTGCCAGCAGCCCAGCGGGTGATTTTATGTGGCCTGAGACCATTTCCACCATTCCAACTTCCACTCCCTCCCTCCCTGGTGAACGTCCTCCAGAGCAGTGGAAGGAGCCAGTGGCAAGAAGGATGCAATGTGCACAGCCTTTACTGCAGTCTGTCAAGAAGGCAAGCGCGTCCCTTCCCAACCGGGTCCTTAGCAACCAACCGCTGGCTCCTGTCGCAGCCCTGTGAGGACGTTCAGCAGGGAGAGAGGGAACAGGTTGAAATGTTGGAAATGGTCTCAGGCCGGATGGCCCACCCTAGATGCAGCCCACTGACCTTACTCAAATAGGGAATGCGGCCCGCGGCAGCCAAAAGGTTGGACAACCCTGATCTAGACTACAAGTCCAAAATCCCAATGTGGGGCTTGAAACCTTCTGGAAATGTTAGCTGGATACAGGCATTTTATAAACAAAAATCTCTAAAAGCTAGGATCCTTCTAACCGGTTATCAAAAGCCACAGTGCAAAATCCAGCGTGACAGATCCAGCTTCTCGGATGTTACCATTGAGAAGAGGATAAGGTGGTGATCACCTCCAGCATATTCAGTATCATAAATACTGCATCTACTGCTGAATTTTCACTTTTGTGTTTCATTTCCTTGACAATGGTGATTGAAAAAATGACAAAACATTCCACTTGGGTCAAAAGAGGCCTTTCGGATAATAATGTGAGTTTGTATAATTCCCACCATCCACAGCACGGATGCCAGTTCATTTCAATGGGTTCTCAGAGCGTAGAGCATAGCATTCCAACAGTAAAAGTGGTAGCAGTCAGGGCTTTTCAAGGTGAGGGAAGTGCTGCTACTTGAAAAGGAAATGGCTGGCTAGTTGAATCCTGACAACTAACTATATTTGCTACATGGTGCATTCAGGGGCTGTACCCATCTTTTGTTCTTGGTTGTGCTGCTTTTTCCCCTGGTCAGCCTCTTCCCTGCACAGATGAGCAAGAGTGCTCAGAAATGTAGTAGAGCAGAAAGGCCTCCCTTTTTGTTATTTCTTTCGTTTAATTATTTCATTTCCCTTTCCTGTGGTCAGACAGAAAATAGAATTACACCGTGCACCATGTGTCTTTTAAAAGTAACCAATTGTCTCAATGGAGCTACTGGCAGACAACACAACAGGAATGATTCTTGTAATACATCAGATATTAAATGCTCCAAACAAGTGTGAGTGTTCTTGGACTGTGGGTCTTCAATAGATGTCAATGAGTACCAGATCCCAGCTTTGTCATTCCAGCATTTCACTTAACGGAAAGAAACACATTATTTTGCTTCAGTTAGGTTCATGTCAGGGGGGAGTCTTTATTCCACTTTTAAATAAACTGCAAACCTATTCCTGACAATTCTGCTCTAGAGGCATCTTCCATGTAAAAAAATATCACCAGCTATTCACTTTTAACAAGTAAGTTATAATTAGGCATCCAGTTACTGTTGCGTATTTGACTCATTTCATTTCCTACTTGTCTTCGTGTGACATAATCATCTTTGAAAATATCAATAATAAAATGAGCCTTTTATTTCTATAATAAACTCAAAAGCGTCTTTTCCTTACAATGTCTATAGGAGTCTTGCAGAATGTGAGCTGATGAGAAATGTATTCTCTGGACTTGTTTCACATTGTTACTAAGAAGCCAGTCATAAGCAATGTGCATCAGTTGCCTTTGTATGCCAGTAAGTATTACAGCAAGGACCTGCTGAAATAGATTATTGGCCTTGGGGGTCAGTGAATTATGCCTTGAGTTGTAATTTAGTCATGTGTGATCTATTTATTAAAGTTTTATTGTTGAACCTCCATTACTACAATGATTAAATTGCATTGGGGTGCAAAAGCAATGATTCACAATAGGATTCACTAATAGTGAGGCGGACTGGAGAACAGTGAATTCTGCCAATAATAGTCAGTATATTACTTCATGGCCGAAAGCATGAGAAATCTATGATCACCTTCCATCACTTTGGAGCAGGCATCCAACAAGCTAGCCTTGATATACTTCTGTATGCCAGCAGAATTCCCTGTTACTGACTGTGTGTCCCTATTAGTGAATCTCATTGCGATTTGTTGTCTTTCAACCATGTCCTAGCATGTCTCCTTATTAGAATTTTCTTCACTGCCACTTGAAGAGCCCCATCTCAACACGTTAGCCTTTTTAATCATGCATACAGCTCTGGCCACTGCGACGTTAACAACATAAGGGGATACCAGGCTCCCAAGAGGCAGTACAGAGGAGATCAACGAGTGTAAAGAAATGGGAAAGTCAAAGACCACAGTGAGGCCTAAACATTGCTGGGGTTTAAACAAGCAAATATCCATGGTGACATCAGGTTTGAGAATATTATATGTTGAGATTGTCTTATAATCACAAAGGGCAAATTGTGAATTTCAAATGAGCAACATCTGAAGAAAGCAAAAGCTGGGAGTTGTCTCGACTCCTAGAAGGGTTGATAGGCTTCTTTGTAGGTGAAGCAAAAGCTCTTAGGATAAGAGATGTTGTAAACAGGTCAATAAATTGACTGCTGAAAAGGAGACTTATGCTACTGATCAATTACAGTGGCTTTAATTGGACAATTGTGACCATCAGAGCACCAAGGGGAACTGCTGCACTTTAAGCAATCTGGATGAAGTTATAAAAAGTGAAATATCTAATTTTCCGTACGATGCTAAGCAGAGTAGGACAATATGCAGAGAAAGGACAAATGTTCAAAGAGACTTCAGGAGAACACTTTCACTAGTTGCTGAGGCAACCTTTGTGATGTGCACATATACTGGGAATTCCCTTTGGTAAGCACACGCCCCCAAGTTCTGTAATGTTAGCGACCAGCAGACTTTAATCTCACTCCCCCAAGAGACTGCACAAGTTAAAACATTTAACGTGTGATTGAATATGAAGAGATGTGAAATAAATGCAGAGTATACAGCCTGCTGCCATGGAACAAGCGTCTCTTTGAATCCTGTGAAGCGCTATACCTAATGTACGGATTATTATTTGGATATTCTGAAGCATAGTGATGCATTTCAGTATGTGTCAGACACCTGACTGACAAACACCCCCCACCCCCAGAAAAAGCCCCTCACCAATGTAAGATCACTTCTGTTCTCCCATTCAAGCTCTTTTATCAACTCCAATGTTGTAAAATAATTTTAGGTCTTTGGAAGGTACATTTGTATAATTTATAACTAAAGGTCTTAAAAGTTACCCCATATCTTTAATTGCTGCTTCTTCATGTCCAGCCATTCATCAGTCTAATCCACTACTTTGTAACAATTCCAAAAAAACACATTTCACTGGATATTGAAAGTATGTTTATTCTGCAGTTAAAAAAGAAAGTGTTCAACACATCAACAGAAAGATGGAAGAATAGTGGAATACTTTAACAGTTACTGGCAATTTATTACTGAAATGGTCCACTGTAATAAAAGTGATATATTGTTTGTGTCCACATATTTACATTAGAATTAGCCAAAATCTATGCTAAACATAAAAAGAGACTTTTGTACTGGAAAATCATTGAATATGAATAGTTGTTAGTCTTGGAAATATACAGAATAATAAGAACATAAGAATTCGGCCATTCGGCCCCTCGAGCCTGCCCCGCCATTCGATAAGATCATGGTTGATCTTCAGACCTAACTCTAATTACCTGATACATGTGATGCATTTATTATTAGATGTGGTTTTGCATTAATGTGATACATTTATTATTAGATGTGGTTTAGCATTATTATTAGACTAACTAAGGAATGGAAATTATTTATTCGCTTCATGGCTGTTCGTGGGACATTGCTGCATGCAAATTGACTGCCTTGTTCACCTATAAAATACAGTAACCACACTTTATAGTAAATCCTGTGAAGCACTTTGAGATATCCTCCCAACATGAGAAATGCTATATCAAATGTAAGGGTTATTTTATTATTTCTATTAATCATCAGTTTGGGGCCACATAGCCTTTTTTAAAAAAAAACTTCAGTCAATTTAGTAAAGGGTATCATGCACAGTACCATAATAAAATAAAAATTGTTGGAATTACTTTGAAAAGTCTCTTGTTGTATTTATCTCTGTGATTACCAACCTGCTCTGTGTTACTGAGCTGCATTTTGAAATCTTTCATTTTGTCCCACTGACAAAACAACCAAACATGAAAGAGTCAAGCCAACTAACCAACAAACATCATGTTTATGCTCCAGTCATGGGAACTTGACAGAATTAAAACTGGCATGGACTTGTCATGTTTAAAGCAGACACAAAGGTAAAACCGGGATTCTTTTAAGTGGTTTAAATCTATACCTCCAGCCTGAATCAACCTTATTGATAAGGTAGGGATTTCAAAATGACCTCTTAGACACCAGGATTTCGTGCTCTGGGAGCTTTTTTCTTTTATCCTAACTCTTTATCTGCAGAATCTTCTCTTGAGAAGGACATCAGCTATGCTTGAATCCTTGCTTTGCTAGAGTAACATGGGAATCAGATGGAAAATTACCCTCTACTCTTTTGCCAGTTCCCTTTGTAGCTCACCTAATGAGGTGATTAAGTCATTAGAGGGATATGTGCATCTCAAAAGCTCCCAATGATCCACTGAAATTAGAGGAGATAAAGACAAGATTCTCATTTCTTTGGGCTGAAAGGTAATTAATCCATTTAACTCAGTCTAACAATGTTTTATACAATAAAAAAGCAGACCGAAGAGAATTGTTGGCAGGAGCACTTTGACATTTGCAAAATTACAAATGTTTCATTCTTTCTTTTCAATAAGTGAATGCATTTTTTTCCCCAACGACTGTTTAAAACGATAAATATAAAAGGTCGGCCTCTTTAAAACTCTTGGTTGAGGCCTTTCTGAAATCAAAGCTGCAGTGCCTTTGTGCTTACACTGGCACAAATGATGTTTTGAAAATTACTTGACTGTGATATGGAGAATTGAGAATTGATACGAATGTTTATATGGAACAAAACAAATCACATTTTTTTCCCCTACGCATTCCCAATTTGTTTAGCTGAAATATGTTTCCTTCAGAATCTGTGGGAAAATAAAATGTCTTTTCTGGAACTCTTCTTGTGCTACAAATATGTTAGGAAAAGGCAACTATCTAATGATTAATGCATCTGATGGTTACTGCTTAGTGTAAGATGGGTTTTCACAGGATGTGCCCAGCTGGTTATGCAGTTGTTAAGCAGCATTCACAGAATAGATGGCAAAGGGTGGGAAATTAATACCTCTGTTCACCCACATAGTTGGCAAATAGCGATTGGCTTGTGTGACCCAAGTGACTACGATTAAATTAAATCCTCAGCCTAATTTATTAAGAGCAAACATTAAAAATTCAGAGAAATAATGGATTGCTTCTTAAAATTATGGTATTTAAAAGATTTAAAGTTACAGTCATGAATATAGATACACTGAATATTATTCTTTAATTGGTGTTAATCCCTCTACTCTTATGGATTGATCCATTAGTTGCAATGCTGTTGGAAGGTCAACCTTGCATGACATGAGGGAAGAATTCTCCTCTCATTCCAAGTTATCGGAAAGGAATAACCTCCATTATTTACTATTCATTACAACATTCAGGGAGCAGAAATATATACTGGGTGATAGAATTCTCAAAGCAGTGGAGGAACAGAGGAATGCTCTTCATGGCAGTTTGTGGGATATTGCTGTGTGCAAATTGGCTGCTGTGTTCACCAAACACACGGTCACTACATTTCACAGTGAAAATCCCATGAAGTGCTTTGAAATGTTTCAACAGTGTGATAAAGCACAATATCTATATCCAAGATTATTATTATCTTGGGGAACATATAAATAGCTCATTAAAAGTAGAATTTTAGGTAGAGTATGCTATTAAAAGAGTAAACATCATTTGGTGTTTTAGGTTAATTGAATATAAAAGTAAGGAGATAATGATCAATCTATATAAGATATTGGGTAGGCTATGGCTGGAATATTGGAATCTCAGCGCTTTGGTACATCCTCCTGACGTGAAAGAGGCTCTATAAATGTAATTTTGTTGTTGTGTGCAGTTTTGATATCAGGATTGAATGGATCTGGATCTTTCTCTTCTAGGTTTATCGTTTGACGTTTGTCAGAATTAAAGAATTCCTGGAGGGATTGACTCAGTGCTGATGAACGGGAAGAGGGGAGAGGATTGAATTGTTACAGGCAACAGCAAAGTACTGGTGAATTGACAATAAAGAGAACCTATTCCATTAATTGCATACTAGTAGACCAAGCGAATACAGGTTTACAGTAGCAAAGGGCAAATTCAGGATAGATACCAGGCAGTTTTGCTTTACTCAGAGGTAATTAATGATTGGAGCAGGTTACCAAAAAGCATGGTTGAGGCCAGGGCACTGGTCTCATTTAAGAAAAGCTTGATGTTGTGATGGGGAAATCTGTAGGGTGGGTATTCCAGATAGATGACATCAAATGGGCTGAAGGATCATTTTCATTCAAACTAATCTTGTGCCCTTGTGATCTGCAACATACCAAATAGTGGTATCTGAATTACTTGATTTATACATTATTTCGCTATAATTTCAAGAGCAGAGGCACATGCCAATATCTGGTCTGAAGGAAGTAGTAATGTTTACCACATGGTAAACTTTCCCTGAAACTTTGGAGCTCTCTGTCTCAATCTCTACACCTTGCCGCCTTCTTCCCCCTTTTAAGATCATGCCTGAAGACCTTCCTCTTTGAAATTACCTCATCCCTCCCCCAGTTCGGAGGCAGACTCGATTACTGTTAAGCCATCTGAGACACTGCCCAGCGTAAAGGATGCTATTTAAATGCAAAAGCAAAACAAATTTGAGATAAGCAGTACGCGTGTGCAAATACTTCCACAATCAACAGCATCACTGAATAGAGCATCTGAGTGGCAGTATCTTAAGGAAAAAACTGGAAAGTAGTATAAATAATAGTGATAATGCATCCAGAATCATAGATATATACAGTGCAGAAGGTTATTCGGACAATTGAGTCTGCTCCAGCTCTCAGGACATTCAATCTTATGCTACAAGATAATAAGAATAATCCTTGCATTTGATATAGCGCCTTATTATGTCTTCAGGACTCAAAGCGCTTCACAGAATATATGTAAAGTGAATTTACTGTATATTTTGTGGACGAAACGAGGCAGCCAATTGCATACAGCAGTGTCCCGCCAATCGATCAACAACTGGGGTCCTACTTATTGTTAGGTAAACAGAGGCATACGGAGTAAGGAAACTTGCCTCATATTTCACCCTACCGGGAATTGAACCCAGGTCTCGCTTGCGAGGTGAGTGCTCTAACTACTAAGCTGCAGGACTAGAGATGGGAGAAAATAACCAAGCAGTAACAGACTGAATAAATTGATTATGTGGGGTGGATTCCAAGATGCCAGGAGCAACAAATAAAAGAATTGCACACAGTTAGATTTTCTCCCAGTGTCTGTGGAAAGCATATAAACACCAGCTGGTAAGAATCTACAAATGACCATTCTTTGCCTCCAGAGGGGATGAGAGAACCTCTTCTTCAGACGATGGCTTAGCAGAATAGGAAGCAGCAGGGTCAGTGCCAGAGTGGGCTCCACCATCAGTAACAGTGCTGTAAGTGAAGGCAGCAAGAAAGGCAGAAGGAGAAATTCATAAACATATCTGAAAGTGCATCTTGTTGCTAGCTGAGCACCTGAGCTGTCAGTAACTGCAGTAAAGATGGCTCCAAGCTGAAGATAAACTAGATCACAATGAATGTTTGAGAGATGGGAACGAGAGTAAAAACTAAATCATATTATTGTTTAGTTTCGCTTATCGGAAGTCCAACTAAATATTTGAAAATTTCTTGTGAATTAAATGAGCTCTCATCAATCTGCTTTGGTGGTTCAGGTCGGTTTGAAAAGATCTGTGGCATTGTTTCAAAGAAGAGCAGGGAGTTCTGTCAGGTGCCTAGTAAATATTAGATTAAATAGCCCTTTATCTTGTTTGTGTTTATGAGACGTTTCTGCTGCAAAGATTACCAGCAATGTCTGACTACATAACAATTCATAGAATCATTGCATCCTACAGGACAGAAAGAGGTTGTTCGACTCATCATACCTGTGCCGGCTCTTTGAAAGCACTCTGAGACATCATTTGGTGTGAAAGGTGCTATAGAAATGTAAGTTGTTGTTGAAAGAACTATCCAATTAGTCTCATTCCCTTGATCTTTCCCCATAGCCTTGCAATTGTTTTATTTTCAAGTATATATCCAATTCCCTTTTGAAAGTTAGTATGAATCTGCTTCCACCACTTTCAGGCAGTGCATTCCAGATCGTAACAATGCTTTAAAGCTACACTAAGGTATCAGAGATACCATTTGCTGGCTCAATGCATGACCAGAACCAAAGCTGGAAAGGTTCAGACAGTTTTGAAATGTAAAAGCCGCAGCACTACGAATCTCACCCATTCACACTCATCATTTCTATTTGGGCACTGCTCTTTGCATCTTCCTGGACACATTGAGTTCTTTTTCGTGATATTCACAAGTGCCCTGGGAAGCGCTAAACTGAGTCTCCTCTGTTAGTCTCAGAAATGAGATTGCGGTTACCGATTTCCATAAACCCCAAAGTCCAAAAGAAAATTTGGAGTTTCACTCTGCCATCCTATTTCTCTGTGCTTTGTCAGCTTTTGACACTCACCCACTTCAATCTGACCTCTCAGTTGACCGATGGGACTCAGATTAAGGTGTCCCACCCCTTTTTAAGAATATCACAAATTAGACTCCACTCTGACCCCAGCATGAAGAGTTTCCTGGTTCTTAAGATTTTGCCACCTCTGGTATTTTTTATCAAATCAGGTGGTTTCTGCATTCAGGGTTCTGTTTACAAATCATTAATGAACTAATTTAGAGCTTTCACAAGATCGTGCTTTAAATGCACACTGTGACATACTTATGAATGGGGGAAACACAGATTAGTGCAGAGGGCACAATGTCACTATTATTGGGGCCACACAGACACTCAAAGGGGAGAGGGTTTACATTAACTTGATCAATTAAATGTGAAGGGAAACACTTCATTCACTGAAGGGGCTAAACAAGCAGGGGTTCGCACAAATCTGGAAGCAAGTTGCTAAGCAGACTAATCAGTGCTCTGAAATTCTCCTTTCATGCTATCTCTGAGCTTGCTTCTTAAGAAAGGTTTCTTTCACGATCAAAAGCAATCGTTAATAGCTGTTTAGACCTGTTAGTGAATTTCTGTGGAATGTCACCTCCAAAGATGTGCAATGTATCAGCTCAACCTACAGATTCATTTCTTCCTCTGTATTAAAGCCCATTTAACAGTCTATTTTATCTAACCAGATTTTGTCAAAATTGATATGTGCAAAAACTTGTTTTTAAAAGAAAGCAATGTTCAATTTTGCAGAATTTCTTTTTTCATATACGCTGTGTCAATTATATGCAATTTTCTGTGTGCAAATTGGCTGCTACTTTGACCTACAAACTAGTCACTACACTATAGTGAATCCTGTGAAGCACTTTGATTTGTCCTCCTCAAGTGAAAGATGCTATATCAAATGGAAAGATTATTAACAAAACAGACTTCTTCTCGACTCAAGTGGCCTTGTGTGAATGCAGAACTACACCAGAAATAAGTAACCATAGCTATCCTCCCAACGTGAAGTGTTATATCAAACAATAATAGTAATCCTTAAATTTGATATAGCACCTTTCACTTCAGGAGGATATATTAAAATGGTTCACAGAAGCTGTGACTGTGCATTTTATGGTGAATGTAAGAATTATTTGATTATTTTATTTTTTCTGGCTTTCATATTTTTCTTCTTTTTTGTTTCTTTTAAAACATGGGTATTTCTCAGAAGAGCAAGAAGTCATTGGTTCCAACATGCTTGTTCCTTCTCAATATTCAGCCATTCTGGGATCTTGAAATGAAATTTAAAGACTTGCACTCAGCTTATTACAACAACAATTTACACTGATGTATAGAGCCTTTCATGTTAGAAGAGCATCTCAACTATTTTATAAAGCAGGAGATTGCTAAAAGCACAGTCAAAGTGTTAAGTGTTCAGGTATGATTTGAAACCAGAGATGGAAGAGGTGAAGTGGAGATGAATTTCCAGACGAAGGGGAAAAAGTGGCTGAAACTATGGTGGTGCTGAGTGGGTGGGTGATTTTTTTGCATTGTTTTGGGTCAGCCAGGTGTCTGACACATGCAGAAACCCATCACCATTGGAGTCCAGAGTGTGTATTCAGGTACGGCTGGAGTCTAACTAGCTAAAACCACATAGGTTGCCATTGATATTGCTGTCTGGCAAGCTTTCCTGCTGCTTGTCCAGCTAGGAACAATAGAATACATTACAACATTTCATTTGTAAAGCGCCTTTTACATCAAGAAGCCGTCCCAAGAGCCTGGAACAAGTTAGGGCTTCGGCTTGCAGGATTAACAGAAACTGAGTGGGAAGACCCCCTCCCCTCAGTGACTGGTCTGCCCTTTCAGGTCCTGCTGATGAGCCAGGTATCATCTGACCTTCAAGGTCCTGCTGGCTGTGCTGTCATCAGCAGGACATTGGAATACTGTGGGCCCACCTGGCTCAGGAAATGGACTACCAAGACTACCACAGAGGACTGGCTCAATTCGGGTCTGAAATGCTGTGTACTGTCCACCATCTTTGGATATCCTCCCGACAAATGTAATCTTGTTGTTTTTGTTTCCTGAAGCTTTCCATTTGCCCAATTCCAGCATCAACCAACCTGATTAGTGATTTATTCCATCCATCAGAACTTGCCACAAGCTCATAACTGTTCTGTGACTCCCTTGCATGAGATTTCCAATACTGAATTTGTATATATAAAGAACATATGTCCCTGCCATGTTGCAGTAGTTCTTGAACACATTGCTTCCACATGGTTGTTTATATGCATTTCATTCGTCTTATGTTCCCACGACACCTTGCAACATGGTCAGTGAACTGAGTAAAGTGATGCACTCTTCACATTGGTTCCAGAAATTGCCCTTTGTTCCTTGGCAATTGTTATTTCCTTTACTACTTTGCTCAGTTCTTACATGACAATAAAAACCATTACCACATCCAAATAAAGGCTCCATTATACTGTATGTTTGCTTTCAAAAAATAAAATAACAGATGCAGAAGACTGGAGCACAACCTATTGTGGTCGATTCATTGTCATGCCAAAGCTAACATTGCTTTCATGTATTCGTCTTGTGCAAACCAAAGGAATTAGAAATGCTTGTGGCTAAAATAATATCACACAGTTATGTCTCACATCAAGTCCATATGTTTGAGATGAGGTAGGGGATGATACATAAAGTCACTGGCCTGAACTTCATTCCAGCATTTCAGTACTGCACTGGTGACTTTATTTCACATAATAATATCACAATAAGAATCCTTTCCTGCCTTTCATGTCGGACAGAAGTTTCAAAACACTCTGCAAGATATATTGTGAAGTGCAGTGACTGCGTATTTTGTTGTCAAATATATGCAATCATTGAGATAAATCAAAGTAAATTTGCCAAAAGCTGAAAAAAATACATATTAGTGTCTAAAATCTGGAAACCTGTCATGCACATAAATTTCTCTCCAATCTAGTCTCCCTCTGAGTTCCTGCAGGTTGGTTATTTATATAATAATATTCCTTGTTTTGATATTGCTCTTATCCAATCCACCCATGGATGCACACTCCACCTTACTAAGCCGGTCCAGAACCTTGGTGTCTTGTTTGACCCTCAACTATCCTTTCTACCTCACATCCATGCCATGACCCGTTCTGCCTTCCCTCACCTCCGCAACATTGCCTGGCTTTGCCACTGTCTCACACCGCAGGCTGCCGAAACCCTCATACACGCATTCATAACATTAAGGCTGATTATGTAAACTCCTTGCTTGTCAGCTCCCCAACTCCTCCCTCCAGAGGCTGCTGATCATTCAGAACTCTGCAGCCCATGTCCTCTCCTGCAACAGACTCCGTGGCTTATCACCCCCATCCTCACCCGACTCTACTGGCTTTCTATCACTCAGAAGATACAGTTCAAGATCCTGGTTCTCACCTTCAAAGCCCTCCATGGCCTGGCTCCCCCCCACCTCTGCGACGTCCTAAACACCTACCATCCTGTCCACTCCCTCCACTCAGCAGGCTTCATGTTCCCCAACTCACCGACCCCACCATTGGCGGGCAGGCCTTCTGCCACTCTACCCCTACCCTCTGGAACTCTATCCCACAATCCTTCCGCCTCGTCCCCTCGCTTGCCTCCTTCAAGACCCATCTCAAGACCCTCCTGTTCGATTGTGCTTTCGATCAACCTCCTTCCCACTCTTGCCCTCCACCTTCCCCAATCCCAAACCCCAGCTCGGCTCCAAAACACTGACTGTCCAGCACCTTGGGACATATTTCCGACTTGAAAGGTGCTGTATAAATGTAATTTTGTTGTTGTCAAGATGTCACAAAGCACTTCATAATAATAATCCTTGCATTTGATATAGCACCTTATCACATCTTCGAGACATCTCAAAGCGCTTTACCGAATATACTGTAAAATAAATTGACTGTATATTTTGTGGTTGAAATACACAGCCAATTGCGCACAGTAGTATCCCACAAACAGTCATGGATTGAGTGACCAACTTATTATTTTTTTTGGAGGAATTAATAAAGAATTATTACCCCCAGAAAAGCGATCCGTCAATCGACTAACAACTGGGTTCCTACTTACTGCTAGGTAAACAGAGGCGTGTGGAGTAAGGAACATTGCCCAACGTTTCGCCCTGCTGGGAATCAAATCCACGTCTCTCACTTATGAGGGGAGTGCTATAACCACTGAGCAACAGGATTATTTGTGGGTGAACACACCAGCAATTCAAACTGCAATATCCCACAAAGAGCCATAGGTAAATGATCAATTTTATTCTGGGATTGTTGGCTAGGATACCGGGAATTACTGGCAGGTGTTGTTATTGGCAGCTCCTGTTATGTATCGTTGCATATTAAACCCATTGTTTTCACATAAGCCATTACCTTTGAACTTCATTAGGAGCATTTGCACAAACCAGAGAAGTCTAATCTTCACAGCTGGTCACAGGAGCGTTCCTACACAAGTCAGGCCAGTGCCCAATAAAATTTAAGTGCATTGTTTGAACTGAGAATGAACAGTTAATTAACATAATGAAATGTTGCATTTCTCTGAACCCATCCTTGTGCTGTACAAATCTGTTCAAGCAAATGTTATTGCTGAACTGGGTGGAGAGGGCCTGGCTGAGGATATCTGCTTGCATTCATTTCTTGATGAAAGCTGCAAGTACCTATTTTGAAAGCAAGCTGTAAAATGGTCAAAAAAAACTATTAGATACCTAACAGCAGGAGCTCCCATTATCTCTGTAATCTGGTGATAATTGGAATTAGTAGTAGAGCCCCAGGGCGACCATTTCAATGCTTTATAATCAGACCAAGGATTCTTTCTTTACTCTAATCAGGTTGATAGGAAACGTGGCTAGTTGACATGTAAATCAGTAGCCCAGCCCATTAATTTGCAGGTAATTAGAAGGCTCAATGATCAAATGAGAAGTGTTATCTGTCTAATCACGCTGTCATTGACTACCAGCTATTAAACAAAATGAAAAAGGATGGAAATTGCTACTTCTTAAGCGGTGTACACAACTGAACTCATTCAGCTGGTTTTAAAATGCAAACTGCCCACACGCACATGGGTTCTGTGTGTGTTGCTGTTTATAGATGCTGTGACCCTTCCACTGCTCTGTATTTTAATTTACAGGATCTGCAGCAGATGTTTATATGGGTATGTTTATTTATTCTGATTCACTCCGGGAAAAGAATTCTAAAGGTGAATTTGTTTCCATGTTTAATAGTGCAGTGTTTCTGATGATGGCAGAACTGTAAAATGAATAGCACTGACTCTTGGGAATAGTTATCACTACCTTCAAAATTGGTTTTCATTCCCATATTTAGAACATGCATCAACTGGGCCAGTGGATAAACTGTCCTTTCATCATCTATGAATGTGTTGGCCAAGCTCTCTTACTCTGATGCTCTGTACTGACTTTCTCCAGGTTGGTAGATATTTGTCTCTGTTCTGACCCTATGCCAAGTTTGAGGTGCTCATCACTTTAGTAGCTCTGCTCCCAGGTGACTTCTCCATCCTTTAGCACTCAATGGTGAAACAACATAAAATTTGAAGTAATTGTTGCATTTGATTACTTCCAAATGCCTAATGCCAACTTGCATTTGTATAACATCTTTGATGTAAGGTAACATTTCATGTAGTTTACAAAGGTGATGACA
Source organism: Callorhinchus milii (assembly GCF_018977255.1). Lineage (NCBI taxonomy): Eukaryota > Metazoa > Chordata > Chondrichthyes > Chimaeriformes > Callorhinchidae > Callorhinchus > Callorhinchus milii. The sequence goes on along the minus strand of NW_024704743.1, from coordinate 51,079,267 downwards.
GACGCTAAGTAGGGTGGAAAGAAGTGACTATAAGCACTGACAAAGAGCTAGGTTTTCAGGAGGCTTTTAGAATTGAACACTGTTTTCCAAAATTCTGCACGATCTTAAACTTTTAATATATATGTAAGCTAAGATCATAAGGGGTTTCAGGCCTCAAGTCCCAAACAACACAGCAATATATTGCAACATTGATTGTACTAATGTCCTGCTCATTGGACTCTCCAATTCTTTTTTTACACAAGCTGTAGACTAATCAAACTCTGTAGCTCATGTCCTTTCCCATACAAGGCTTTACTCCATTGGCTCCTTGTCCCCCAGAGGATCAAATTCCAGATCCTTGTTCTCTTCAAATCTTTCCATGGACTCACCCTCCCCTACCTCCTCCAACCATACCAACCCCGCCACTTTCTTCACTCAACAAACACTGGCCGATTTAATGTTCCCCACCTTATAGCCCTACCATTGACACTTGGGCTTTCACTGTTCACCTACAAAACACAGTCATTACACATTACTCTGTCCCTGTTCTCTGGTGTTCCATCCTGGAGTCCCACTACCTCCCTTATTTGTTCAAGTTCCATCTTAAGATGTACCTCTTTGACTTTGGTTATGTACCTCTTTGAAGATATCCTCCCAACGTGAAAGACACCATGGGACGTCCTCCCGACGTGAAAGGCGCTATACAAATGTAATCTTGTTGTTGTAAATGTAAATTGTATTGTGTAACAAGTGAGCAAATATAATTCTGTATGATGTATGAGCAGTTAAGTTTAAAAATGCTTTGCAATGAGAAGAACAACAACAACAAGATTTCATTTGTAGAGCGCCTTTCACGTCAGGAGGACGTCCCAAGGCGCTGGACAGTTGGGTCGGGACCTGAGCAGGGGGGAAATGGTCAGGGTGAGGGAAGGGAGGGAGTGAGGAGGGGGTACAGAGTGGAGAGGGGAGCTGAAGGCACGGTCGAAGAGAAAGGTCTTGAGACTGGCCTTGAAGGAGGAAAGGGAGGAAGCAAGGTGAAGGCACTGGGGGATGGAGTTCCAGAGCCTAGGGGCTGAGAGACTGAAGGCCCGGCCACCGATGGTAGAGCGGTTAAGGCGGGGGATGTGGAGCAGATGAGGAACGGAGGATACGGGCAGGAAGTAGGGGGATAGTAGGTCGGAGAGGTAGGAGGGAGCAAGGCCGTGAATGGCCTTGTAGGTGAGGATGAGGATCTTGAATTTGATCCTCTGGGGGATGGGGAGCCAGTGGAGGCAAGCGAGGGTGGGAGTGATGTGGTCCCGAAGCCTGGTGCGGGACAGTACACGAGCTGCAGAGTTCTGAATGACCTGCAGCTTGTGGAGGGAGGTGCCGGGAAGGCCGGCGAGGAGAGAGTTCCCATAGTCCAGCCTTGAGGTGATAAAGGCATTTCAGCAGCGTGAGAGGTGAGGTCGTGCCGTAATCTGGCGATATTCGGGAGGTGATGGAAGGCGGTGCCAGTTGTGGAGCGGATATGAGGAAGAAAGGGTATTGATTCTCCTTAAAGAGCCTCAACCATATTGTTTTTATAAAGCACAAATCTATACTGTAAATATACCTTATTAACAGGAAATTTGACTTGGACTGTGGCTAAGGCCTCTGCAGTAGTATCTCCATGAAACGTTTCACTGCCAATATGAGACAGAATGCAGTTTGACAGGGATCATACATTCATAAATGTGCCAGAATGCTGGTAATGGTAGTTTTTTCCCAAAGGTCTGGGATTTTTTAAACCTGTTGGGTCTGGTCAAGATTGGATCCATATTAGGGCATGGATGGTGATGATGAAGGGTATGATGAAAAAAGGTAGGTATACGGGACTAAATGCTCTTTCAAAGAGCCAGCACAGACACTATGGGCCAAATTGTCTTGTAAGTCTCTTTATTTTTATAGTATTAATGTACTTGATCTCATTTGGATGGAGTGCAATGTGAATGTTTTGCTTGACCAGGTACCCGACATGTCCACACCACTGCCTCCTTTTCCTAAATTGGCTTTGTCACAAATATGTTGCTTACATTACAATCCCATTGATCAGTTCAGTGGATATGCAAACACTACATATATTTGCAAAATGTTATTTTTAAATGTTGTTTGATGATTAAAATCAGGGAAATGTTACAACTTTATAAATTTTATTTTGAAATTGTTTAAACTTCATTCAAGTGGAGCAAAAGAAAACTGTAGAAAATGACAAGTAAAGGCTTGAAATAAATGGAAATTGCTCTCCTACTGGCAGCTGTAATTTTAATATTGGAGTGAAAATGCAGTATTAGCACCTTTGATAGTTCCACATATTTTGAACCATTACATTGAACAATAAGTCAATCAGGTTATTGGTTGTCGGCTTGACTCAGCTGGTAGCAGCCGCTCCTTCAAGTCAGAAGATTGTGGAGTCCAACAGCCCCCAATTGGTCATTCACTTCTAGGCTGTTTGTGGGATATTGTTCTTAGCAAATTGGCCAATGCAATGACCAATAAAATATGCAGTCATTATACTTTATAGGAAATCCTCTGGTGTGCATTGAGACATCCTCCTGGCATATTATTATGGAGGAAGTGGAAAGACTAAATAAGCACAAGAAAATTACTGTACTTAAAAAGGAACATAATGGTGTCTGGCTCTTTTCAGTGTCTGCCGGAACTATTTGTCTTTCTATTTGCCTTTCTTTTTCATACCATTGGGCTGACATACCCAAATGACGGAGGATTATGGATTTATCAAACCTAATTAGCTTCATAATTTACTTTGGCACATGGGCCCTCTATTAGTCAAAAAAAGTATCATTTAATATTTCTGATGTCAAACCAAAGAATACCATGACCTCTTTGAATACAACTATGGCTAACTCTAGGGCAGAGATGTAAATATTTGTATTACATAAATCACTCCACAAAAAATGAACCTTTTATTGAAATAATTACAGATTTGGATTTTTACATTCATTGTCATGTTTTGCAACAAAGTATACATTTCTCAAGAAGAAATTTCTTTCAATTTCTGGAAATCAGTGAAGAGTAATTTTATCTGGCTCTAGATTTACTCGACATAACATGTCAGGGCATTCCAAATTTGGTAATTTGTTTTAATACAGCCTTCATTTTGAAGCCATTCTTCGGTAAATTATTTTAAGGATTACATGAATGGAGTAAATCTAGACCCAGGGGCATTTTTTCACATGCATTTGCAATTAGGACATTTTTGGATTAATCTTGTTTAAACTAGATAAAATCTAGTGATGGTGATAACTTAGTTGGGGGTTGGGGAAAAAAAAGCAGAAAAAATAGCTGCTGGATGTTTATTATCTTTGAGAGTTGGGGAAATATTAATGCATTTCGACAGTCAAGGGACGAGGAAACGTCTTATGTATGTGCATAGTTTTCCTATAAATTAACTGCTCTGGTGCTTATGCAGATTACACTGACATTAAATTGAAACTTAAGGAGTTTTATACTTTTTCATATATTGTTCTATATGAGTTAGCCTTGGACCTCAAGAGCTTCAAGGTGACTGGCACTTCACAAATTGTCCTGTAAAGGTCCTCGGACCACACTGATGGCAGATGTCCACCAGATAGCTGATGAGGAAACATTGAGGCTGGGGGCAACAGCTGCTGGAAGGCTATTACCTGGAGTCTGAATTTGTGAACCTACGATTGTACATCCAGTGCCTGCAATCCACCTTGATTGGCTTCCAGACGTGTGCCTGAGCTGCAGTTAGGAAGGTGGAGGCAATGCTCTCACTCAGTTCGTGGTAAACTGTGTTGCACCATGGGAGGGAGTTCCTGGTAACTACAGTGATATAAATGGTAAACTATGCAGTTTTAGCTGGTTAGACTCCACCAGTGCCCCAGTGTATACTCTGGGGGTCCCCAAGTCTAAGCTTTTGCCAACTTACACCCAATACTGTCTGGAATTAGGTAACATAACATGTAGGGGCAGGAGTAGGCCATTCAGCCCTTCGAGCCTGCCCCGCCATTCAATCATAGCTGATCTTCTAATCTAACTCCAGCTAATAACCTAACCCTGCCTTATCCCCATATCCCTTAATCCCTTTTGCAATAAGAAATCTATCTATCTCAGTCTTGAATATGTTCAAGGACTGAGCGTCAGCAGCCCTTTGGGATAACGATTCACCACCCTTTGAGTGAAGAAGTTTTTCCTCAACTCGGTGCGAAAGGGCTGACCTCTGATTTTAAGGGTGACCCTTGGTTTTAGTTTCTCCAACCAGGGGAAACAATCTCCCACTATCTACTCTATCATGCCCTTTGATGATCTTATAGGTTTCTATAAGATCCCCTCTAATTCTTCTATATTCTAGAGAATATAGGCCCAAATTGGTCAGCCTATCCTCGTAACTCATCCCCTTCATCCCTGGTACTAACCTAGTAAATCTACGCTGCACCCCCTCCAAGGCAAGTACATCCTTCCTTAAATAAGGAGACCAAAAATTGCACACAGTAAGCAGGATGTGTCCCTTCAGCAAAAGAAATTCCACTCAAAACAAGATGAAAAAGTATGAATTGTGTGTATAAATGGTAGAGATGGACAGTTACCTCTGAATTCTGGTGAGCAACTATCACCACCTTGGAAAATTTATGTGGAAATAAATGTATTACAATATCACAGTCAAACTGCTGGGAATCTCAGAATTCTACATTTAAGGTGGAGGATTATAATCAGCAATTCTTCACTTCATTAGCTAAAAGGATCATATTTTAACTCTAGGGAAATAAAGTCTCTCCAAGTATCAAAGAGATGTTAAACCTTTCGCAGACCATGCAGAATTGAGAAGGTAGCCTTTCAATTTAACAGGGAAGTGAATGCACATTCATGGAAATTCTTTGAAACAAGGAATAACTAGGTTTAACATAAGGTTACTGGGTTAAGTATAAGATATTGGATGATTTCAGCAATGTGGAACAGGCACAAGGGTCCTCCCTACATTCATAAAATAATTTTTTTTTCCATTAAAGGTGAATGTGTCAGGACTCAAAAGAAAGAATGTATTTATGTTGTTATAGGCATGTGGAGTTTGACCATTTGTTCCATATTGCCTGACAGATATGAGGGAGGTCCTATACAACATTGTGCCATGACAAGGGGACTTTTTATTGACAAATAGGCAATATTCACCAACCAAATTTGAAATGAATTCCAAAATTTACAGCCTGTGTGCTACAAATCCCAAGTTGGCACAAAGTCTGAAAAAAGACGTCAAGCAAATATGCTAATGGATTCCCAGTGTTTTACTCAATGACTTTCTTATGGACTCTGCCAGCTTGCGATTTGCAATTTATTGGTGCGAGTTTTCCAATCTGTTAATATGCAAACTAATGCAGCAATTAATATAATAAATTCAGTTTACAATTTGGACCCTTAATAAATTTGAAACGTTGTATGTGGATATTTATTTCTAAAAAAATGTTCTCCCTCAGTCGATGAGAGGGCCACACATTTATTATGTCTCATGAAGCTCCCCTTCATACCTATAATATGCTGAGAAGCAAGAAGGTATCACAATGTGACATACATAATGGCTAATAGGTAGTAAAGAAAAAGCTTTTTAGCACTTTATCTTATGAGATGTAGATGTTGCCCTACAAAAATACAGTCACTACACTTTACAATGAATCCTGTGAAGTATTTTGAGAATGTCCAGTCGACATGATGTTAGTTTACTATATAAACTGCAAACTATACAAACTGCAAAGATTATTGAATTATAATTATTGTCAAAGATATTCAATTCTGCTTTTTAAATAATTAATAATAATCATTGGATTATTATCAAGAAATTTGATCACTCAATCCATGACTGTTTGTGGGACACTGCTTATATTTTATATTCTGTGAAGTGCTTTGAGACATCTAGAAGACATGATAAGTTGCTATATCAAATGCAAGGATTATTATATAGTATAAGTATACTTGTACTGAACAGCAGAACCAGAGGATACGGCCTACGACTGAAGGGGGGTAAATTCAGAACAAATCTACGGAAACGCTACTTCCGTGGGACAGTAGCAAATTTATGGAACAGGCTACCTGTTCCATAAATTTCTCCAGGCTACGTGGAGACCTGTAACTCAGTGGTTAGAGCACTCGCTTTGCAAGTGAGAGACCTGAGTTCAATTCCAGGCAGAGGGCGAAACCTTGGGTAAGTTTCCTTACTCCACACGCCTGATAATAATCCCTTCAAAAAAAAAACAATAATAAATTGGTCATTTTCAATCCATGACTGTTTGTGGGACACTGCTGTGCGCAATTGACTGCCACGTTCGCCCACAAATATAGTCAATTTACTTTACAGTATATTTTGTGAAGCGCTTTGGGACGCCTAGAAGACGTAAAAAGCGCTATATCAAATGCAAGGATTATTATTATTATTACCTAGGGTGACAGTGGAAGCAGAAAATGTCATATGTTTCAAAAGCAAATTAGATAGAAACCTGCTAGAAAATAATATCTTGGGACATTATATAGTTTGGGACACGACATGTCAAGCGACTGCCAGAATGGTGGAAGGTGAACCTTGGAAGATGGATCTTGGTCTTCTTTTGCACAAACCCATGTTTTTATGACTATAGGCAAATGTGCAGCTATTTACACGAGCAAGATCCTACAACCCACCAGGAGGTGAATGATAAACATATTTGGATTGTTAGCTGGGTCACTTGGAGAAACTTATTATTCAAATAGTGTTACAGAATCTTTAACATTAATCTGAATAGGCAGACAGGATGTTTCATTCAATAGATAGTACCTATTTGCTCAAGTCCCACCATGGGTCTTGAACCAACAACATTCTGACCTTGAGCTGAGAGGGTTACCAAATGAGCCAAACTGACAGACAAAGGAACTGTAATAGAACTTCAATGGCAAAACCCAAACAGGGAAGCTCAGTTATGTAAAATAGAAAGCTCCATAAATTGCAGAGAATGAAATGTCAGTATCAAACCTTCGTGACACATTTTCAGTAATTGGTAATGTTTTAGAACTGATAGGAATGTGTCTACCTCAAAGGTGTATCACAACAGTCTTTGAGGTATATCTCTAAATATAAATATACTTACATAAATAGAATATTTCCACTTGTTGACAAGTCTATAATGGGGAGACAAAAGCCACCAATAAATCTAAAAGATCTAAAAGGAATTTCTTTACACAGAGGGTGAGATTGTGGAATTCACTGACAGAAACTGTGGTTGAAGCAGAATTTGGGGATCAAATAGTTGGGTGTCGAGGAGGAGCTGGCACCAGTTTGGGCTCGATGGGCCAAACAGCCTGATCTTTATGAATCTGTATATTTATATCAATGTTTGGTATATTTTGAGACTTTCTCCTGTAATGTTGGCAAGCAGGAAGGAACCGAAGTAGAGAACTGTCGGTGGGGAACTAAGTTTCTTCTTTCATTATTACAGTATTTTTAGACATCCTTTACCTTTCCCTCCAAATATATAATGGAATTAAGCACTCAGGAAGATTTTGAAATCCAAGCCCCTGAACAATTGGGTCTGACAGTTGCCATGAAAACGAGATGTGATCCGCTTCAGACAATGTGTTTCAGCCATCTCACAGCCAGAGAGAGCATTTGATATTGTAGAACATTGCTTTAGGTCGGCCAGGAGAGCCATGATGACTTCCTTTAATAAAAAAATTCTAATTACAATCTATGGTCTGTTACAATCTGATCTGCTATTAAATTTACAAAAAAGTTACACAAAAAGATTCAGTTTTGATGAAGTAGTTGGATAATTCTATTTCACTACCTACAATAACTGAAAAAACAGACACGGCTTTCAATTCAACTACAGAAATGGGCAACTTTCTGGGTTTTAATGAAAATCAATTCTTCAAAATGCAAATTTCTAAAGTCCTGATGTTCTAGTGATGTTTCTATATTTTTATAATGTTATTTCTGATGATATCTAATTAGTGAGATGCTTGGGCTCTACAAGAACAAAACTGTCAGAGATATAATCCTTCATAACAAAATATATTTACAAAGATAATCATAAATGGTAATCCTTGCATTTGATATAGTATATTTGATGTCAGTGGGATATCTCACAGGATGTACTGTAAAGTGTAGTGACTGTATAATCTAGGTGACTGATCAGTTTGTTGCTGTTACTTCTGCTTTATACTTTGGGGGAAAAAAAATGTGGAATACCCCCCCCAACCCACACATAACTTTTTTTTTGTTCACTTACTGGTGAGCAATAAAGAAAAATAAGAGGAATTTTTACTTAGAGCAAGTTCAAGACTCATATTTTATATGTGCACTCCACCTCACTAAACCGGTCCGGAACCTTGGCGTCTTGTTTGACCCTCAACTATTCTTTCTATCCCACATCCGTGCCATGACCTGTTCTGCCTTCCCCCACGTCCGCAACATCGCCTGGCTCTGCCACTGTCTCACAGCACAGGCTGCCGAAACCCTCATATATGCATTCGTAGCATCGAGGCTCAACTATGCAAACTCCTTGCTTGTCGGCCTCCCCATCTCTTCCCTCCATAGGCTGCAGATCATCCAGAACTCTGCAGCCCATGTCCTCCCCGTTACTAGGCGCGGTGACCCTATCACCCCCATCCTCGCCCGACTGCACTGGCTTCCCATCACACAGAAGATACAGTTCAAGATCCTGGTCCTCACCTTCAAAGCTCTCCATGGCCAGCAGGCTCCGGCCTGCTTCACCCACCTCACCTGCCCCACCATTGGCGGGTGGGCCTTCTGCAACTTTGCCCCCACCCTCTGGAACTCCATCCCACAGTCCCTTCGCCTCGCCTCCTCCCTTGCCTCCTTCAAGGCCCATCTTAAGACCCTCCTCTTCGACTGTTCTTTCGATCATCCTGCTTCCCCCCTTGACCTCCACCTTCCTCAATCCCGATCTCCAGCTCAGGTCCGAAACTCTGACTGTTCAGCACCTTGGAATGTCCTTCCGACGTGAAAGGCGCTATACAGATGGTATTTGTATTTACGACAAAATTACATGTTTTCTTGTGTATTAGAGCTTTCACAGAATACTGTATAAAGATCATTTTGATTGTATCCAGTTTTTTCACACCAGTTTCAAGCTATTACAGAAAATATGGATTCTGCTGCATATATGGCTATATGTATATATGGAGTCATAAGTAAGCACAATACAAGTACTTGTTCCACAAATTGCTTTCTGATTGAAATTGTGCCCTGACTCTAACATCTAGAAAATCTATTTTGTTACCTTTGTGTTTTGAACATGAGACATAACAACTGCATGCAACAAAACAGGAACTGCCTTACTTTATAAAACTTTGAAATATGGGATTATTTTAAATGTTTTCTCCACCATTAGTTATTGAGTATGGAGTATCAGTACATCGATAACTTGCAAAAGCACTTCTCTTTATTTGTCCAAAGTCAGATGTAACAGAAGAACTTGGTAACTTTCTACACAGAACCATAATGTGGTGTTACTGCTCCTCCTACAGGCTCACTTTTGAAAGACATTTTGCTTGGAATTTGATCATCTGGCTCAGGATTTTGTCATTGCTACACTTCAAAGCAATTATGATCCATTTTCTTCCAGATATTAGAACTTGCCCATTTGGAGAAACAAAGCAGTCAATCAATGCCACTAAAATAGCCATTTCCATTAGCACACTGAAACTAGAGATATGCCCTTGTGCAGGGACTCGAAACATGGCTCCAGTCTAGACCCTTTCTCTGGACTAAATGTCTTCTGCAGCACTGAATAAACAGATAGTTTTACAGGGTGTCATACCAGGACCGTATTGTCCCTTTGTTGTACACAAATGTTAACCTCCGAACACAAAATAAATCTTAATATAAAAAAGGGAACATTTGAATTTCTTGTATTCTACCACACTGATAATTTAAATGCAAGAGAGAAAAGCTTAGATTTGCCTCAGTCAGCAGACTGCACAATTGCTTTTTAAGAGAAAATTTCTCACGACACTTAAGAAATGGCTAGTTTAAAGATGTTAATGGAATGAAGACCTCACTATTGGTTTATGCTTTTCATTTAAAATGAGAATACGATCTTGCTGAATTCATACCAAGTGCTATCATTCTTCAACATATTTTATTTCTATGAACATTGACAAAATTACAATAATAGCAAAATGTGTGAAATGTTTTGTTAATTTTAAAAGGTATGGTCTGATTTATCTACAATATTTTATCTATCTCAATACATTGTCTCTTTAGATTAGAAATGCCTACATATCTACATATATGCATAAATGCATGCACATGTAGAGAGAGTTGCATAGTTATAGTTAAATATAGGATAAGACAAATTGTGTCTGGATGTTAAAACACAGTAACAGTGAATGTTTCTAATTAAATAATAAACCTTGAGAGTGAAGCTCAGTTCTTTTATGGGATTACAAGCAGCAGCAAGATAATGAGTGAATCACTGCTTTTAACTCACTGGGTGACAAATCTGACATTCGTTGTAATATTATCACACAATCAGAATTTTTGCTTTTGGTCCTGTCCCAATTGATGATTGGCCATGAACATGCCTGCCCATCATGCCATGCAACCTCAACTTGGTGATAGTCACTGAACCCAAAGCTGCTTGCAGTGATGTGGCTTCGGACTAATCCCTGGCATCATTAAAATGATTCCCGGCACCATTGGACCAGGCCCCAGGACCATGGGACAGATAGCCCTCCTTATTCTAGGTGCCAAATTGTGGAGAAATGGTTTAATTCAATCTTACAGTTGAGTCATTTGACAGGAACACAAATTGCAATGGTGTCTATTCATCACATCAAATATCATTATTTAGCACCCAGGTTGCCATGACTCAACATTTCCAATCGTGTTTATTCATTTACTGCTTTCTAAACCATTCTACTGTGGGTGCATGAAGTGAGGCAGATAAAGAAGCTTACTTATGCTCCAGAGTAGATTTATAAATGCATATTCTGTGCATTGGCAGCAGCAATTAAAATGCATTATTGTTTATCTTCTGAACTGTACAAGTCTTGTATATTAATTTACATCTAGGTTAATATTAAACTCATAAATTGTGAGGCCCTTAAAACCTGGCGTCTTCCTTCCTTGGTGATTGAAAGGTTTGTCCACATGCTACAGATCAAGCAAAAGGTACAATGCAGTGCGTGGAATGAATCAATCCATCTAAACTTGCACAATGACTCATTGGCAACATGAGCGCATTGTTAATAAATCAAAAAGCCTAAAAAAAAGCAGCCGGGAGGGGGAGGGAAGAGAAGAGAATAGTTTATCATTCATTAGCTAGTTGTGGTATGTTGTGAATAACGGAAAGAACAAGGCACTTGCTTTGAAGTTAGAGAAGGCAGGCAAATGTTCATGAGATTCTTGTTCCATCATAACTCTCTCTCCGTGACATAGTCAATCTGATTTTCCACAGTCTTCTTGCATTTACCATTATCCCAATTAAATACGTGTAATGTGCTAATTATAAATAAGCATTTACCTCTGCCTCATTGTTGATGCAGAATAGCATATATGCATATATAATATATAGCTATTTTTATTGTGTCACTATTCTTCAAAACAGTCTATATTCAGATCAGTGACGAATGACAAATTCATCTTAAAAAGACATCAGTGTTATTTAACCACAATGATCAAATAAAAAGGAACCAATGATCAGATCAGAAAGGTGTGACCCATCCTTCCTTTTTGAAACACTGATCCACCTGCCGTTTGTCTCCAGCAGTTACTATTTTTATTTGAGATTCCTGGTGATCGCTGCTCTTTTTATCTATAAAATGAAACCAATTATCTCACGTCAAAGTGAGACCTGAATCAAACTGAAAACTCAACGAGTCCTGACTTGAGGCATTTCAAGTTTTCTCATGAATACTTAAATTCTACTGAATTCAGATCATTCTTGTTTCAGAATGACCCGTGACATTTAAAAACAACATAAAAAAAGTGCAAAAGACAGAATTATCAGTACTATTATTTTCAAACCCTTCTATTATGGTCACTGAATGAGTGAGAGATTGCCACTTGAGGCCAAAGCACCAAAACTGTGTTTTTACTATATTAATAATATCAAAAACAACAACAAATTGCATTTATATAGTGCTTTCACATTGGGAAGATGTAATAAGAGAAATATACCTCAAAACTGCTAGGTAAATGATGAAATGGAGCTCTGATTGAAAGGGTATACTGTGGTAATCAGTGGTGGGATAATGTAAGGGCTTTTCCCTGTTGGCTTTCAAGCATAATGGTCAAAGTGGTAGTGGAATAAGTTAGAGAAGGGACTTCTCCCAATGTGAAAGCAGCCAAACCAAATGTAAGGATTGTTATTATAACAATAGTTTTATAAATACATATGCATTAGATCTCTGTATTTCAAAATCAAATCAAGAAATAAATAGTATTCTCACACTAAAATAATAATATTCTGATAGCCATTTTATAACAATCTGCTTCCAATGTAACTATTGAAAAAAAAGCCAAAATTTTACATATAAAACTTTGATATTAGATTTCTTACTCCGGGACACAGGGGGGATCAGCAGCTTCATACAGTAATGCAAAGATCATAGGTTGATATTCTAAAAGGGTCAGATCAGATAATCAGATCAGTCAAGGGGAATTCTTTATCTGAACTTCCCTTGTGATTTGGTTTTCATGTAAACATATTACAGATATCCTGCCTAATCTTCTCTAACATCGGTGGGCAAGCTTTAAGCCATTCTGCTCCCATTCTCTCCTTCCCAGAGTCCCTCCACCTTGTTCCTTCTTCCCAGGCTTCAAAATGTGTGGAGTCCTGTAGCTCAATGGTTAGAGCACTCACTTTGCAAGTGAGAGACCTGAGTTCAATTCCAGGCAGGGCGAAACCTTGGGCAAGTTTCCTTACTCCACACGCCTAATAATAATCCCTCCAAAAAAACAAAACAATACTAAATTGGTCATTTTCAATCCACGACTGTTTGTGGGACATTGCTGTGCGCAATTGGCTGCCGCGTTCACCCACAAATATACAGTCAATTCACTTTACAGTATATTCTGTGAAACACTTTGGGACGTCTAGAAGACGTGAAAAGCACTATATCAAATGCAAGGATTATTATTATTAAAATATGCCTAAGACTTATATTTGTGACTGCACTTAAGGTCACCCCTGCTGTCTCCCCCCCGACCACCCCCCAAGCTTGGGCTCCTGGTCAGTTTTGGGAAGTTGTACGAACCTGTATAAACAAGTATTGATGCTGTAGTTTAATTATAATGTATTGTAGAAGATTTAATTCATCTTTGTATACCATAATTTTCAAAGCTCTTTAAGAAGTACAATGTTATTCTATCATATGCGAGGTTCCCAGCCTGGTTCATAATGTAAGCCACTGTATAATTTAGATATATTTGCACGTTGTGCTAACCACGTGTGAAAAGAATCATGTGGACAGAGGGAATAACAGGACTCCAAAATCATTGGTTGTTAACAACATACTAGAGAGAACTTGTAATTCCCTCTATGCACATGCATTTTCACATAGTTTACACAGCGTGCAAATTACTCTTCAATATCAATAAATAGTGGAGGGGTTATAGCTGAATAGCTGACCATGTATTAAAGTGTTAGTGAGCCTGAACAAAGGAAACATCTTTGTGGTTAGAATTTCACCTCTAATAGATCTGGAACTGTTTTTGTGTGATGCCATGATCCTTTTCCACAATATTTTGTTGTTAATGTGAAGCTACCACTGCTATCTTACTGTAACAATAATGTTAGCTTGAGCTCTGTGCATTGGATGAATCCCCAGTGGTAAGTATCAGGTCTAGGTAATGTGATTAACACGTCAAGAAGTTCTGCCTGGATTGAAAAGTTATTGGCGTTTCATAAAATCTGAGAATTTTCTTTTCATACGAGAGAGTGATCCAAATGTAAGTGTGTTGTTGAGTGACTCGGGAAAATGATATTGGTGGAGGCGGCATGAAGTTGTCTGAAAGTTATCATGTCAGAGAAGAACGATGGGTCAAACGATTACGTAATTTTTTTTTCAAAATCCAATATAGGAGCAAAATAGTTTCCTAATCAAGTTGGTGAGTGACTGCAACAAGAGACAGAGGGATTGCTCTGCTTGGATCACTCAATGCAATAAATAATAACAATCCTTGCATTCTGATGGAGCTTTGGCGACAATAACTTGCATTTATATAGCAGTCTTCATGCAGGGCAGCGTCCCGGAGCGTTTAACAATGGCAGAGTCTGATGTAGAGCCGGGAGGAGGCAGGACCGTAAGCACAGTCAGAGAGGAAGGTCTTCAGTCATGACCTGAAAGAGGGGCAGGAGGAGGCAAGGCGGGAGGATTGGGGGAAAGAGTTCCAAAGCTTTGGGGATCCAAAACAGGTCTTAACTCTGTAAAGTGTAGTGACTGTATTTTATAGACGAATGTGGCAGCCAATGTGCGCACAGCAGTGTCACACAACGTGAAGTGAATGACAGCTTTTATCTGGGGTATTGCTGGCCAGGACACTGGGTGAAATCTCATTTCCCTTTTCAAATAGTGTCGTGAGATCTTTAAAATCTACCTGAAGAGGCAGACTGAATCTCAGTTTAATGTTTCATCTGAAGGATTCCACTTCTGACAACGCAGCACCTACATTGGAAAATCAGCCTAGACTGTGAATTCAACGTAAATGTGTTGATGTATATTGGACTGTTTGGCACTGTTTTTAAGTGTTGCAAATGTATTCCTCTGTGCGTGAAAATTACTGTAGACCCAGTTAGACCCAGTCTAAAAAAAAATTATATATTCATAATATAATTTATATTTAAAATATAATTGTATTTATAATTTTAAATTTAGTTAGTTATTTATATACATGGTAAATTGGCTAAACTTAGTGAACGTATAGAACGGAACAACGTATGTGAAGCAATTCATTGTACTTAGTGAAGGCAGCAGAATAATCCACAGCATGAAATGATGGACAAGTGTTCTAATTAGCTTCAAGTTCCACTAGTCACGTTGCGCAGAGGAAGAAAGATAGAATTAGTATTTTGTAGCGCTTTATCACATCAAAAAGCTTCAAAGCTCTTCATAGGTAATTACTGTCAAGTGAAGTGACTGTTTTCGTAGGCAAATGTGGCATCCATTTGTACAAGCAAGGCCCCACAAGCACAGCCATGAGATGACTTCACCTGGAGGGCTGCTGGCCATGACACCGGGAGAAACTCCCCTCTTCTTTTCGAAAAGTCTCACACAACCTTCAGCATCCACCTGAAGAACAGACAGACTGGATTTGGATTTGATGTCTCATCCAAAGGACATCAACTCCGACTGACAATGCAACGAGTCATTTTTTTTCTGTCCACTTTGGATAAACATTTAGATTTTCCCTCCACCCTCCCTGCTTCTTTTGTTCTTTTAAAATTCACCTCTCACTGCATTCCTCCCACCACACTCCATGGCCCAGTGGGAAAAGGCAGCACTAAACAAATCTAAGCCATACAGGTCTGAACGGAGTAGGTTTGATTCCTGGTCTGTTTGTTGTTGGCTGGAGGGCCGCATTTGGGGGTGCTACAACTGGCCATCGTGCCCCTGAACTATGGCCAGGGGAGGAGGAGGGTGGGGAACTCAGTTTGAGTTCCTGGTACCAAGCTACTATCTAATGACCAATGATTATTTGCCCACCCCCGCCTCTCCCCCAACAACTGCTTAGCCTCAGATATGGGGAACGTTCACTTGGACAATGCATTGGAGGGCTGAGGGCATGCGTGAAATTATACCCAGCGGTAGTTGGTGCCTTCAGGAGAACCCTAGTGATTCAGGGAGCATTAAAGGTCACATGGCAGCATTTGAAGCAGGGAGTTCTCATTTGCAATGATTTAGCAAAAAAAAATTGTTAACTTTAGCGATCAGGGTATACTAACCACCCCAACTCCACACTCTCTCTATCCGCTAGTAGGTGTCACTGTTGTTGGGCCTGAAGTTTATGGTCTAGGTTGACACCGGTGCAGTACCGGGAAGTGTTGAATTGGCAAAGGTGTCGTCTTTCAGATGGGATGTTAAACCCTTCACCTGTTTTCCCATTAAACTATTCAAAAAGAGAAAGGCAGAAACATGCAAAATAATAGTCTAAAACCCAGTGATTTCAAAAAGAGTTTTTTAATACGAGTTCCAAGTCACAGGAGAGTCCTTCAAGGAATGTGTTCCAATATATTTAAAAGTAATGGCTTATGAAATGCTTAAAGTAACAATAAAACCTAACTCCTGCTCTATACTTTATTAGCTGATATTCTCCCAAAGGTATTCTTGCCACAGATGGTCTTATCCCTGTCAAACAAGGTTAGACTGCCACACCAATATGAATTACTGTGCTCCCTGCAGTACCGTTTACTTCCCATTTTCATCCATAATACAATTTGATAAATCCTTTTTGTGCAATTTGAAAATGGAAGGTGACCACCCTGACTTTGACCTGCACTGCCTGTAACTCTACAATCGTATAAGTTTGGTGTCATATTTTCCCAAGAGTCCACAGGATTCTGGGTAACAGCCACGTTTAATCAGATAAGATCAGCGGAAGAAGAAATAGCAATACCTGGACAATGGTAAAGGCATTCCCTGACCCTTAATACATAAGATATTCCCAGGACAGGAATGAAGAGTGCCAAGAAGCTGCAAATCAAAAAATGCCTAAAGTTCGATTCAAAATTATATTCACTTATATATTACCAGTTTATAATATCACAGATAAATGGCAACACAAACATGTGATAATGGTAATGTAATAATATAGTTCCTCATCACATCGAAATATCTTAAAGTGTTTCACTGATGATCACTGTTAAGTATACTGACTTGATATTGTATTGGTAGGCAAATGGGACAGATTCTTGCATCAGCAAATCCCATAAACCACTGTAAAATATTGATTAATTTGGAGCATTACTGGCCAGGATATCAGAAGAAACTCCCTTCTCTTTTCTCTGTCAGCAAGTGTATCTCCAAAACCTGCGCTGGTTCTTTGTCCACCATGCCTGCTACCCTTTTCCTAAACCATTTTCTCAAAACTAACTGAGTGTTTGCTTGTTGGAGTTTTCTTTTCAAACTTCGCCATTTTTACATGTGATTTACAATGAGTTACCTTTGAGATTTTTTCAAATCAGACGACTTCCGATGTATGCAGAATACGGACCAGAAATTCCTTCTTTATATTTCTATCGAATTTGGAGAGTAAACTTATGCAAACATACTATTGTAGAAGGGACCAACATTATAGATTGAGTAAGAGGATATAGTAGTTCAAGTGAAACTTTGTTTTATTTTATTTTATTTTCAGCTACCACTGCCTTCAGTCATAAATATCTGTGTGTTAGACAGAGGTCAGTTCTGTGTGCAGTGAGGTACAGCTCATTTTATCAAATCTTCCTCTGCAGTCAGCACAGAGTCACAACTTACACTCAAAGCCACAAGTGATAACAATATTTACTCTGTGCAATAAGATAAAAGTTATGATTTACACTGGTTACCAGTTAACATTTGATAAATATTCTTAGAGGGGGAAGAGAGTTGAAAAGTGATCATTCTTTTTCTTGGTTCTCCCGGCTTTCAAAAGAAGATATTGTAGAAAATAAAATCATTGAGAAAACACCAAGCAGCTTTCAGAAATGACCAGCAGATATTCTGTTTTGATGCAAAAAAAGCTCTTTGAGATGCTGACCAACAAAGCTGTGAAATTCTATTTCGGATATGGTGATCTTTTTGCTGGAATCATTAGAAAGAATCTATAGATTTTAAAATAATGCATTTCATGTAATAGGAGGACATCCCAAATTCATAAAAAGAATTTTACTGCAAAATGTAAAATATTGCTACTACTTTATTGGACATTAAGCTAATAAGTAAAATGTACTGTTACATAGGACTGTCCAAGCACCATGAATGAGAATATATCTTTATCATGTGATTAAATGTGTGCTTTGAAGATTTGCTCTAGCTCTGTGCTCCAAGAAACTCCATAGAGAGAGACATATTCTCAGTGGTATGGATGTCTCCTCCTTCACATCTTGATTCATTACAGAGACAAATTACTTTTACTGCTTGATCTGGTGGTATAGGAGTGATTATCGGACATTTTAGTAAACAATTTGATCATGTAGTGAAGTGATTTGTCGCATTTAATTGTAACAATGCCAACAAGTATTGGATCTCAATGCTCCAGGGAAACTCATTTAAGATTTTCCAAGGCAGGATATTCATAGAAATGGTTTTGTCAACTATTAGCGCAGCTGTTTTATTCTGGAGATTATTTTTGAAAGCAAATATTTAGTCATGTTTAACAAGTGATGTATTGTATTTGCAATCGAAGATGCAGTAAACTACTGAATTGAAAAATGTAGCTTTCCGGTTAAGTGTCATCTGACTTTCAGGGACTAAAGTCATACATTTATACAGTATATGGGTATTTCAACACATGGTATGTGCACGCAACTGCCAGGATGGTGGAAGGCGAACTGGATGGACCTTGGTCATTTTTCGTTTAGCATTTCCTATGTTCCTAAGTCTGAGACATGACGATTGCAAATAGATTTCTTATAAAGGAATCTGAGTTACAAATGGGGATTCCTTCTGGTAACCACAAGTATTTCAAGTTGGCGTACAATATGATCATTCCAAAATTAGATTGCTTTGGAACAAGTGGTGGAACAAGACAGTCTGGTCCATTTGTACAGATTAAAACAGCATTTGAAACGGCCTTGGTTTAACTCCCTTCTCTTTCTGAATAGTGTTTTGGGATTTGTAATGTCCACTTTAACATGGACCTGTGTTTAACATCTCACCTAAAGGACAGGACCTCCAGCAATGCCGCACAGCCCCAGCTCTGTCATTAGCATAGACTTGTGAGTTCAAAGTTCCAACGTGGGACTATGAAACCACAGCCATCTCACTCAGAGGCAAGGGTGCTACTAACTGTGCCAAGCTGACACAGTTTTAACTTTATGGGACACAGAGAACATACAATCCAAACATACAAACACTTGTGCATGACAAAGCCATCTGTTTTAAATTACTTTGTTTGTTACACTTTGAAATCTTTGAAACATATGTAAAAGGGTTGTGTTGCTCATTAGAGGAAAATATTTTACAATGGCACATCATATGCTTTGTATTCCATCTTTCTTTTTCTGAGCTTGCTGTCTTGGATATGCTTATTGCTATGTTTGTAATACGTTCATTACAACCATCTGCATTGGTTACTCGCCAGCTTCTGTTGCCCTCAAACTAGCTGGGATACATTTTACCGAACACCCATATCTTTGGGAATACTTGAAGGAGAAGACAATAGAAGGGTATTATGATTATGATGGGTGGAGGGTTATGTGGAATATAAAAACTGCTATCAATTCTACTTAAGTCTATGTAATTTAGCAAAAGCAGTGATCTGCACATGATTAAGTAGATTTATTTCTCAGTTGTAGTGATTTTAAACTGGGAACATTCCAGAGTACGTGAAATAAAGCTTTGTCCATTGTTCCATCGTCTAAGTAGCAGTTTTCAGCATATGGACCGTATGTAAAATTACCACCTACGGCTTCATGAAATAAATCCATTTCAACAAGCTGCAGTTGTGTCTGTCATTCTCTCGGGTCTTTTTTTGGTTGTGCTGAATACATTGTTTGAGTTAAAGCGCTGTGCTTGTTCCAGCAAAGTGGTATGAAAAATGTTTATGAAAGCGCACTGGAGGGCTGTCCAATGTTTCGTTATTTTGCAGAAGTGGAATGATATGCACCCTTGTTGTTTGGCACTACAAACTTTAATTCATGATTGTCTTCTGTAAAGAGCCCTTCTGGGCTTCAATAACAGCAGACCCCATGTCAGGGCTAAAGTTAGCTATAGTTGAATGGAAATGTTTGAGGTGTGTGCCTGACACATACTGGAATGCCTTCTGTTATTTATTCAAGTGGGTTATTTGAAATAAAAGTGTTAGATCCTTTCTCTGAAATGTTATATATCATGCACACCTCGCAATAAATGGCAGAAATGCTTGGCCACAATGAACTGCTGGAATTTGGGAACAGAAATGAGCAATTCACAAATGTTTTCAGTCTAGATTTAAGTGGGGTGGATGGGACTGAATGAGCTACTTAACTTTATATTAGTAGGAGAATTTCTATTGCTTTGGAAGAATGAAATCAAAAGATCACAAGATTGGTTTGGATGAAGAAGGCTCATTTTTAAGATGTAATTTCTAAGGTACTACAAAGGGCAATCTGAATGCAGCAGCTAGTTGTAGAAGCAGACTGCCAATTGGAGTGGGACAACATCGTGAAGATTCATTCTTACTTTCCACCTCTTGTTGAGGCTCAGTACTGTGAAGTTCCTTAACGTGATTGAACAACTATCCTCTCTGAGGGTGGGTGTCCTTGGGAATAAGCTCCAAGATGATTCCCCCTCTCCCCACCCCCCATCCACCCAAAGTGATCTCCCTATCCCCCTCCCACCCAAGATGATTTCCCCCAACACCCCCCACACCCAAGGTGATGTTTCGGGTGCCAGTGGAACAGTAGAATTAAGTATGTGGCAGTCTCGATCTTCTGGTTTTGGAGAAATAAATGTATTTTACTTTATGCAATTGCCTTTGATGAGCAGGTAATGAAAGTGGAGAGCTCTATCCATGAACTTGGGATAAAACGATCGTCATGTACTCAGTGAAGTCATTTAACACTGTGCGTTGTGACAAGAAACTCAAAATTGGCCTTGCATTACTGAATTCTTGAGTTATTTGCTCAATTTGCACGATTTCACATGGATAATTAGATTTTTTTTAAAAAAAGAAGAAAAGGGATTAATCTCCACTATCAGTAATTTTATCAATCTCGAAATGTTCGAATGTAATGGGAATAATTATCATGCTTCTTGTCTTAGCCATTTGAAAAGAGTGTTGGGGTGGGCTGTCTCCAGCACAGTCAATATGTTAATTATCATCATGGCACTTTTTTTAATTGGCCCTATCGGTGTTAATTAACCCATCCCAATTTTGGTCCTTGTATCTTGCATGCTGATGCAGTTCTCAAATGGTTTTTGAGCAGTCGCCATGTTCTCTGAATACATTTGTGTAATTTATCCTTTCTACATTTTTATTTTAATTCAGAAGACTACTGAAGATCTCATAGAGTTGAAAACAATTCTAGTGCAGTTTCAGGAATGTCAAACTACGAAATGCTAAACATACCAGGATTTAAATGAATTGGTAAAATAGTTAAAGTAATTCTGATTAATTTATCATAAACTAAACTCCTAGTATATTATTTAGCAATAATGTCTACCTTTCAATGATTTGTGCTTAACGTGAACTTAGCTTATGTATTTAATTCTCATTTTACGATAAATTACTTTAATGAGTACATGACGATCAAGCTGTTTTGCTTCCTCTTGAGAACTGCTTAATTATGTGCATTTTTGATCGAAGACTTGGTTGGGTTGGATTGCAAATGGTTGTCTACACTATTCCAATAAACAACTGTGGTTTGTTCAGTCAAGTAATGGAAAAAAAACATATCTCTACTTAATTCTCAATCTCTCCTACTGGTTTTTAAAGGAGGCACGGATGACATAGTAATGTGGTATTTCAGTGCTTCAGAAATCTTGTAGGCTATGACCATGTTTTTGATGTATCCAATTAAGGATTTAAAATTTGAAGTACTGCAAAGAGCAATGCTTTTCCATTCAAGTGATTATTTTATGCTAGGAATGTTCCACCCAACATAACTTAATGTCACTTCCTCTTCAATGTCACATTTCCAAATGTCCGAATTCTTCGCAACACATCATTTCATTATCTGCTGATATCCCTTGTATTGTCAATTCCGTCCATCATCATTTTGCACTACATCCACCCTTTTTTGTCTTATCATTTCCTTGTCACACCAATCACATGGAAGAGCCCCAAACTCATTCTAAAATGGACGTTACAATCAAAATCCCCCACAAAATATCTGTAGCAGTCATTGCAGAAAGTGACAGACTTATTTCCTTGTGATTTTTATTTCACAATCATTCAGCATGAACATTTCTCTCTGAGGAAAGCTACAACATGCTGAAGTGAAGCCCTGTTGTCACTTCATTCTAATTGTCATTTTTTTTGACTGGCAAATTGAAAGTGACAGTAGTCAGGTCCCACTGTACTTTCACTGTGGACCAGAATCATCTAATGTTGCTGGAATGAAACCCATGTAATATTTTCTATCTTGCTTATCAATGTAAATTTTATATAGTGCCATGAGTCATGAATCTATGTATCTAAGTATGCCCAACCCTTTCCTTATCTTGGTTTACAGATTATCAGTTCTCAAAGAGGTATAGATATAATGGAATGTGAGCAATGAGGTTAATACCAATGTATTAATAACAGCAACTGCATTTATATAGCACCCCTCACACAGGGTAGCATCCCAGAATCTTACCCAAAATCAAAGTCAATCAAACTTTTAGTGTTGCATCCAGTTGCATAAATTTGGACAATTTGCTGGAAATCCACAGCAGGTCAAAGATAAAGATATATTAATCTTGTGAGTATGACTTCCATCAAACTGCAGCTTTCAAATATTTGTATTTTTCTATAATAATATGACTGAAGAAATTATGCAGTAACACTGCAGGAGTTTGAGTGTCTAAAATTCTAGACCCATGTTTCCTGTCACTTTATTTGGTTTACAATTTAATTGATCTCAATTAATGGTGTTCTTAAAATTATACCTAGGATCTGTTAACTCAGATCTGCCGTGCTTTTCAACTTTTAATGACCATGTCTGAAGATCAGAGTTTGCTAAATCTATTTGAAGTGATAATGTGAGCTAGTTATTTGCCATGGTATCATATCTGATTGCAAAGACTGCAAAGTTTTGATGCCTTGTGGATACAGGACTACAAAGATGCAATATCTCAATGATCACAAGAAGACAATGTGAAAAAGGAACCTCATAAATAAGAGCAGCCCTTCAATGTAAAAATTGTTTTCTTGCTTGTGATCAAACTGATTGTGTCAACCTCAGATCTTTATTTCTGATTAGACAAATAGCTCCAGACCCCCATTGTGTATTCTGTTTACATCCAACACATCTTTCAAATACAACAAAGTCTGCTTTTGCACAAAATGCATTACAATTAAGAATTTGTGGCTGTTTAACCAGAACCAATATCTGAGACTGGTAATGTGACTGCAATGTTTGGCAAATGTAGCAATGTTTCATTGGTCCTGCAGGAGCACATGCAATGTCTGTCATAAAATACTAATCATAAACCACACAGATACCATAGGATTATAATATTCCTAGGACTCAATGTAGCCAGATTTAGGCTTATTAATGTTTTCATTGCACAAACTTCCCCTCAAAATCTTTATTAGGTTTCCTATATTATTCAATAAAAACATTGGATTTATTACTATACATGATATTGGTCAGACCTCATCAACAGTACTATGTTTAGTTCTGGTCACCTAATCAAAGGAAGTATATTATTGTACGTAGAGCTCTAAGCAACCAGGATGATTCCTACTAACAAGAATTCTAGTTATAAGGGAAAATTAAGGAAGGTGTTTTTGTTGAACAATAGCAAATAATAATAAAATAACTAATAATCCTTGCATTTGATATAATACATTTTCTGACATGAGGAGGAATCAAAGGACTTCACAGGATATACTGTAAAATGTAGTGACTGTATTTTGTAGGTGAATTCAGCAGTTACTTTGTGCACAGCAATGTTCCACAAACAATCCATGACGTGAATGAACAATTCTATCTGGGGGATTGTTGATCAGGACAGCAACTCTCTTCTCTTTTTCAATAGTGTCATGGGTTCTACTTGAATACGTAGATGTCAAAGAAACACAGTTGATATTTTCAAGGTTATGAAAAGGAATGGTGAAATTGATGTAGACAAATTATTTACATAAGAGTATGGCTCAAATATTGCAACCAGGAAATGCAAGCTAAATTTAAAAATAAATTAGGAGTAAGAATAACACCACCACCAATAACAACAAATTGCATTTATACAGTGAATTTCATGTCAGGAGGATGTCCAAAGACGCTGGACAGTCGAGCGTTTACATCTGAGCTGGGGGTGGTATTCAAGAAGGGTGAGGGCCGAGGGTAGGGGTGTGTGAGAGAAAGATCGACAAAGGCGCAGTCAAAGAGCAAGGTCTTGAGATGGACTTTGAAGAAGGTATGAAAAGGAGTGAGACTTGGGGACTTGGGAGATGGAATTCCAGTAAGTGGGGACAGATATGCTGAAAGCCCAACCACTGGATGGTGGCCGGATAGGGCAGGAACACAAAGCAGGCCAGTGCCTGCTGAGCAGAGAGAGTGGGAGTTTGGTAAAGTTTGAGTTGGTTACGAGGCAGGGTGGGGCACCACCATGGTGGGATTTAAAAGTGAGGATGACCTTCAACTTGATCCACTGCGGGAGAGGGAGCAAGCAGAGCTGGGCAAGGATAGGGATGAAAAGATTGTGGAGCCCAGTGCAGAAAAGGATATGAGCTAAAGAGTTTGGGATAATTTGCAGTTTGTAAAAGGAAGAATTGGACAGCCAGGTGAATAATAAAGATTCCATGACACTATTTGGAAGGGAGTTCCTTCCGATGTCTTGTTCAATAATCCCACAGATAAATTGATTCACTTTGCGTTTGGTTGTGGGATATTATTGTGTGCAAATCGATTGCTGTGTTCGCCTAGAAAAATATAGTCACAGCACTTTACAGTAAAATCCTGTGAAAAACATTGAGACACTTTGGCCACTTGATAAGATGCTAAATAAAATGCAAGGATTATTATTGTCATTTCCCTTTGTATTAACCAACCAGATATACATTCTCCTGATCAACCCTATTTACCAAATTGAATAGAACGCTTTCCAAATAATTGTCTAGTTGCCAGATTTAAATGATTTTTCTAAAAAAAAATTAATGTGTTATTTTGGGATAAAGTGGAGATGGCGGATTAACTCCTACATTACCAGCAGCTCCAGTCTTCCTTTGCCTTTTGCAGCTCATATTGATATTGCGATACTGAAAGAAACATTTTATTATTAAAGTTGTTTTGAACTATAATAATAATAATCCTTGCATTTGATATAGCACCTTTCACATCGTCTTAGTTTCTTTACATTCCTAAACTATGGCAATAAACCCTAAAACACATTCTTTTAAACTGAAAATATATATTTTAAAAAAGCTAAGGTACCAATTAATATTGTCTTGTGATCTCTCTTTTCCTCCATTCTTCCTCTGTCCTCTTTAAGTGTGGTTTAGTTTCTCCATCAATTTAATTTGGTAGAATAAGCGGCCATTAGAAATAAATGATTTGGAGTAGTAGAGTTTTCTCTTTTAACTTGATTTGTGATTGTGCTGTGGCTCTGCTTTACACATTGCTTCAGTCAAGGGGTTTGCATGAATCTAAAATTGGATGCAAATGGCCTGACAGGAGGAGATTTGGGCTGTTGGAATTCAGTGGTGAATCAGCACGATGCTGTCAGGGGTGTAATACGTTTGTCTGTGCAGTATATTGGATTGCAGTCAAGTGCTTTGAAAAGTGCTGTGTAAATGTAACTGTATCGTATTGTTTTGGTAAAAAAAGTGGTTAAAAAAAAGAAAAAAAGTTATATTCTATCCATTGCTATTGTTCATGTCATCCCACATTACAACAAAGACAAAATAAACACAATATTCTTTCCGGTGGACTGTTAAAAATGCAAAAGCAACAGGGATTTAATTTTCTTTTAAGGAGAAGATAATTGCAGCTACTCTCCAAAATCTAACTGGGCAACGATCTCACTTTTCAAAATACTTGGACCAGTTATTGCAGGTAAAATATTGGAGAGCCAGGGATGCTGGCTTAAGATTTGTGGTTGAACAGATGCTGGAATATCATTGCTAGCAGGCCTTACTTCATTGCCATATGTTGTCTTACACATGTAGAACATTGTGTGAGCAATCTATAGGGAACCCAAAGAAATCCCTTACGAATGTACAGTTGCAAGGCATATGGCAGAATGATTGTAAAACCTCCCAGAACAGTCATCTCTGCCTCTTCCAGCTCCCCCAAAATCCTAGCTGTATTATCTTAAAATCACATTTTAATTATTGTGATTTGCATATTGGAGACATGGTAATGCATCAAAGCAGTGTATTATACATAGCGTGGGCACATGCCTTTTCTGTAGGACTCACTATGTTATTGACTCATTTATTTATACTCCGGACCACGTGGAGATTACATTCAGTCTGAATCAGAATGATACTGAACCGCTTGTGATCTCCCAGAGCTTTAACCAAGGCCTGTCCTGACTTAATTTATGCAGTGGAAGGTATTAAATTATCTCCTTTCAAACATATGGTGCTATTTTTTTTCCTCCAAATCAAGGCTCATGAAAAAAGTAACTTATGGTATCATCATCATAATAATAATAATACTTGCATTTGATATAGCACCTTATCACATCTTTGTGATGTCTCAAAGATAATTTGCTTCACAAAAAATCTTATGGAAAGAATTGACTGTATATTTGGGGGCGAAATGCGGCAGCCAATTCACACAGGAGTGATCCACAAACAGTTGCGGATTGAGTGACCATATTATCATTATTTTTTGAAGGGATTATTACTCCCAGAAAAGTGATCCGCCAACTGTTTGTGGGACTAACAACCAGGTTACTACTTACTGCTAAGTAAACAGATGGGTGTTGAGTAAGCAAACATTTTGCAGTGCCCAGGAATTGAACCAATGTCCTCTCACTTGCGAGGCGAGTGCTCTAACCACTAAGCTACAGGACTCCGTTTCATGAAACGATTCACTTTGTTCATTGAGAAAAGCAGCATGAGGCTGCGAACCAAAATAACTACTTATTTTATTTTCAGCTACTTTTTATGGAAAACAAAGTCTGAATTAATCCCAATATGAAATCAAGGCACGGGTTTACAATGTGCTCCAAACTTATGTTCATCAAAATCTCACTTAAGATCCTCGCAGCTGTCCATGAAAGGAAACTTCCGGACATTCATCCCACATCAAAAGCATGAGTGAAGTTTGTGGTTCTTGTTTTAGTTTGTACAGTATGTGTTTGTAACTATACCAGTATTTGTATTTAGTTGTACCCATATTTGTTCTCATTTTGGTTCAGCACTTGTTGCCATATGAACTTTATCACACACTAAAAAGGGGTTGGTAAGGCTCCTAAAGATCTGTGTGCCAGTCTAACGTGCACATCAACCTTTCTGTTATTATTGCAGAGGCCAACTCTTTCAAATAAACTGGAGTGACAGTAAATCGAAATCCAACAAAAAGATTCCTTTCAACATCACATTATTATATTTGATATCTATGTATATTTTTTTGTCTCCAGAAGATACGGCGCAGAGCCATTGTATGCCCATGCCAATAAAGTGTGTGCTCTGGTGAACTTTAGAAATAATCAGAGAAAAATCAATCATTGAGCAAAAAGGCATGAGCTGTAGCTGCTTTACCTCTCTCTGCTACCTTGAGTGCAATGTATTTATTTATGTTTCATAGCCACCAAGTTCATTTACATTGCTCCAAACCAAGACAATAAGTCAGCACAAAGAATTACCGGTGATGAATTATCATCTTAACGACTGTACCACGTTCTGAATTATTTATTCTTAATTCTGCTTGAACAATAATTGTGCAATAAATTGAATATTCTGCCGGTGGTGTCTTACTATGGTTGTGAGATAACACAAGAGCTTTCTTGTGTACTTATACACTTTTTTTAGATTCACTTACCAAATGTTGTTTGAGAATACTGATTCCTACATGTTCTGCAAACTGTAACATTTAATATTCTTAAGGGATTTGAAGGGTCTTACCCTGATGTGACTAGGTGTTTAGGATAAAATATACAACACAAGGAATATAATGGACAAAGTTGGTGTTCTCAACGAAACTGTTAGCTGTTCACCTCCTCGTAACCCCTGTTTAGGTATTGCAGGTCACACTCATAAGGAAAGTTTTTACTTTGTGTATTTATTCTTGCAATGATAGCTTTTCAAAGAAGTGTGATTAATTTCTCTTTCAAGCAGTTATGCTAAACTGTTCCAAGCTATACTAGTGAAAAACGTGAAATTTCGTAACAGATTCAATGTGACAGTCACCAGGGGGTGTGTGAGCATGGAGACCAATGACTTGCCCTCTGATCATGTGTCTCCCTATGGACTGATTGCCAGCTTCTACTTAGTTCCCAAACTCCGATGCAAAACAGGTGAGATTGGGAATTCAGTGATCGAGCAGATCAAAGTCGCAACCCTCTGCTCGTACTATAACTACTCAATACCATGTATCGCTGCAAATCGACAATTTTACTCACGATGGATCAGCCTGTGACTGGCACCTCTGTTTCAAGGTTGATATATTTAAGACTTGGCTTGGACAGTGTCCTGATGGTTCAAAATGTATCATGGAGAATAGATTCTTTTTTACACAGAGGATTGTTAAGACATGGAATGTTCTACCTAGAACTAGGGCTGAGGCAGAATCCACACTAGCTTTTAAGAAAGAATTAGAAAAAAATTTGTAAAGGAGAAATATGGAAGGTTATGGCGAAAAGATAGGGGAACAAGACTCTAGATAGCTCTTTTGGAGAATCAGCATAGGTATGATGAGCTGAATGATCTCTTACTGTGCTGTACATTTCTATGATTCTAGCCATTGTCAAACTCCAAGATACTTCTCCGCATGAGGGGTACTATATAAATGCAAGTCGTTGTTGTTGCCAAGGCCTCCTGATTGGCTCCCGTCAGCCCCTCCACATCTTTGGCACTGACAGCATCACCATCCATGGATCCGGAACCTTGGCATCTTGATTCACCCTCAACTATCCTTCCTACCTCACATTCATGCCATGACCTGCTCTGCCTTCCTCCACCTCCACACATCATTGCCCGGCTCTGCAACTCTCTCACACCGCAGGCCACCGAAACCCTCATACATGCTTTCATAATATTGAGGCTTGACAATCAAACTCCTTGCTTGTTGGCCTCCCCAACTCCTCCCTCGACAGGCTGCAGATCATCCAGAATTCTGAAGCCTGTGTCCTCCCCTACACCAGGATCTGTGACCCTATCACCCCCATCCTTTCCCAACTCCACTGACTTCCTATCACACAGAGGATACAGTTCAAGATCCTGGTCCTCACCTTCAAAGCCCGCCCTGGCCTTGCTCCCTCCTACCTCTGCAACCTCCAAATCCCCTACCTCCTGCCTGCTCCCTCCACTCAGCGGGCTTCAGCCTGCTTCACGTCCCGCGACTCGCTCACCCCACTGTTGGTGGGTGGGGCTTCTGCCACTCTGCCCTCACCATCTGGAACTCCATCCCACAGTCCCTCTGCCTCGCCCCCTCCCTCAACATCTTCAAGACCCATCTCAAGATCCTCTTCTTCAATCGTGCTTTTAATCTCCCTGCTTCACTCCCTGCCCTTCACCCTCCCTGATCGCGACCTCAGCTCAGGTCCGAAATACTGACTGTCCAGTTCCTTGGGACGTCCTCCTGACGTGAAAGTCGCTATACAAATGAAATGTTGTTGTTGTTGTTATAGGGTGAGATATAAATTCAACAATGTGAACGCACAAATGACAACTAGCGACAGTTCACATCCATCTTAAAATGTAGGTTTGATAGAACATTATGTCATTGTAGTTTGTTTCTCCCAATAGGTCACTGGAAAGAAAATACTGCAGTGTTGATGGTGCCTCAAATTGACCAAAAATTTGAGTGCAAAATTATTTAATATTACAAATGTTTTGATTTGAATATTGAGGAAAAAAACATGACACCAAGTGTAAATTTCCATTGTGTACAAACTAGTTTGAGTGTAACACAAAATTGACACCTCCTGATATCCTGGCTATGAGCTGAACTACCTGATGCAGCAATAGCTGGAAGACTGTAATAATCCTTAACTCATAAAGTAACCAAATGTCACCCACTGCAGAAAGTCCCTATTAGCAATAATTCTAAACCATTGAAAGGAGATGACATTCAAAACTGATGAACGCCAATCCCTGAGGCCAGTCTCAGCCAAGTTGTATTCAGGCCATTCAGTAACCTGAGTGACCTAGGAGTCAAATCATGATAACCCTCTTCAATTTAAAGAGCTGCCTTTTCCCGTTTGACTGTATTTTGACTCTGTACAATAAATTTTCCAAAGAGCACAAGGAGGCATCTCGTGTATATCAAATCAATATCATCATGGCTTGCAGCCATATCTAAGGCTACAGTTCACAAAATAAACTAGAGCAGGGGCTAGATTTCTGCCCTCAGCAATCAATCAGCCTCCCAGGGTCATAGATTTTAGTGTAAATTAACACAGCAGAAACAATCAGGCTCCCAGGATGGCGATATAATACAGTCTTTGCTTTTCTTTTCGATTGCTCATGTTCAACAGCCGCAAGTTAAATGATGGAATAATGAAAGAAATGAATTGAGGGGGAATAATGTTTAAAGTAGCTGATTTAGAACAGTAATGACATTTCAGCTGTAAACTGTAGGGTCGCGAGACTTACTGACATTCAGAGTACAAATATGGCACACAACATACAGAGAATATATCTTCATAAACGGCATTTTCCAAAAATGGAAACATTCTAATCTTGTTATACTTTATGGATGTAATATAAAATGGCACTAAAGACCTTTGAGAGTTAGCTCTCTCCCCCCAAAAAGGAATACTGCAGAGGGAGAGTTTCCATTTAGTATTTACAGTATAATCAAATACAGTACCACTTTAATTGAATTGCATATACTAAGAAAATCATTTCTAATCACTTTAAGTAATATTCTGATCAATTCATTGTAATCACATTATTTTTCGTGTAATATTTCAAAATTAAATCAAGGACATGGTTGTAAAATTATTTTGCTTTTAAAATGTCTATTGGAAATATAAATTACATTTAATAGAATAAAGCATAGCTTGTTGATATCAGTACTTTGGCCTGATTATAAACTTGTAGGATAAAAAATGATCTGAATGGAGAATTTGTGTTGTACATGATCATTTTATCATCGGGCCTACTTAGACAGCGTTTCACAACTATCAAACTAAACCAAAACACAATTGTATTTTTCCTAGTGCCTTAAACCATTTTTTTAAACAGGCTGCAGCATATGATTTGTTTTAATATAGACTGAGACATTGTTCTGTAATGAATCATTATGTTGAGAGTTAAAGTTAAACACATAACACAGAGACATTCATGTACATTCAGCCTTTTTTTTAAAATCACAAAGCTTCAACTTGTTCTTGACTAAATAGAGTCAGAACCATTTTCTTTCCACATGAAAGTTTTTTTTATATAGTTGTGGCACTGTACGAGAATTGTTGGGAAGAATGAAAAGTTTTGGAAAAATATATAAGAATTGTGATGTCTGCAAAACAAACTTGAGCCTTTTAAGAGCAACTCGGAAGTTTCATGAAGAACAAAATGTAGAGAGCAAAAGCAAAGCAAACCATTGTTCAGTGAGAAAATAGACTGGAAGAAACCAACTTGGCACAAACTATAATTACACAGTGTTCTATCAAACCCTTATTTTAAGATGGATGTGAACTGTCGCGATTTGTTATAAATGATTGGAAAATCATTTGCCTGCACTTTATGTAATACATTTCTTTAAATGCTGAAAGCTCCAAGCCCACTCATTATATGGGAATGACTGCATTTTTCACTGGGTTCTGTTCTCTCTAACAACAGATACTCGCAGAGTTCTATCATATTTCAGAAGTCTTGAACCTTTATGATATCCAGGGCAATTTGTAAATCTAACATTATTCATCATGTGCTTTATGATATTGAACATAAAATATTTTGAATTGTGGCTCGAATATTTCATAGTCTTGCTAATCAGAGTAAAGCTGCCTTTAGAATTCTGTTTGAGCCAAAGTTTTTTTTATATCATAAGGTAAAATTCTAAAATGCCCCTGTTTTAACTGTTTTAAGTGTCAGTGGTATTGTATAGTGTAGCCCATTTATTGCATTGTTTTACCAAGCTAATATTCTTCATGTTAGATTGTGACTATGCATCAAAAATATTGGTCATCTGCTGTCTAGACAGTAGCAAGCTTGAACATTCAAATTAATAACTTGCCAAAATTATCCTCCATAATGCAGTTACATTTAGTATTGACTCACAAATTAAATTTGCTTTGAAGTGCTATTGACAGCTGGCAGTCAGTAATATTTAATGGACATGAGTGGATTCGGGGTTAATAGGCTGTTATCTTAGAGCACGGTACTTCACTCCCCATTGCTTGGCTTCTGTGCGAGAATCTCTAACAAGAAAGCCTTCTGTTATTAAGTAACGCAAGGCGAAAGTGAACACCAGAATGACCATAGCTGACTGTATCATAGTCTTTTGAGAGTTGTGAAAAATTAGAAAGGGGAATAAAAGCAAACTGAGTACATGAGGAAGAAAATGTCGTCATTATTAATTTAAAAGGTATGGTGTCCCCTTTTTGATTAACACTGAACAGTGAAACTCTACACTAATGAAGAGCTTTCAGAATGAGTTGGAGTACAGATAGATTTGGAGTTCGACCAACGTTTAAGAAAGGCAAAGCTTGACGTTTATGTATATAAAAAAACACATGGGAATTTGAGCAAATTCTCCCCACAAGAGGTCTTGCTGAGACCCTATGTGGAAAGGTCACCAAAAGGCAAATTGGCCTACTTTGCACGTGCCGCAATGTTACTTTAAGGAGAAGGATGAATGTGAGCTGGTAGTGACATAGTGAAATAAAACCATATTCTCCCTCAAGTAAAACTAGTTTGGATTCCGAAAAGTACACAGTGCTCCTCTCTGATCAATATTTTAATACAATTTTAATACATTAACAATAGTCAATAACCCAACATCTTCTTGTACAAAACATACTCTCCTACCTTACCAGTCACGTGATTAATGAAGTAGGAGTTTGCTGGTTTAATAAATCTTGTAATCTGACTAATAAACTTGAATTCTGCTAATGTCATATACTTACAATGCGAGAGGTTCAGTTGATGTGTATGAATCGCTTATACATGGCTCTCGCTGTTCATGATGTCGCCTGACCCCTTGATTATGTTACTGCCTTATTATTCTCTCCTCCCTATTCATTACTGTTTATATGTAATTCTACTTCATTATGCTGGACGTATTTTAAGTAAATTTAGTCCCAGATAATGACACCAGGGCCACAGAGACCAGCTGCTGCCTCTGTTCATAGCTCTATAAAAACACACAGCACTATTCAAACTGAATTTTTAATAAAATGACCTAAACTTAGTGGAGAAGGCTAGAGGATTTTAATAAGGTATTCCGAGAAGCAGATCTGTTATTCACAGTTTCAAGTTGCAGCCACTGTGAGCCAAGGAGATGGGGATATTATTGTCTGTTTAATCACATTACGATTTTATTCTGTGACTCTTCTGCTGGAAAATATGTTTAGTTCACCATCAACCATGTAGAATGCTTCCTATCCATTGGCCCCAAGGAAAACCAGTCAGTTTAAACCACACAGTATTTTCAGCTCTGGGGCACTGTGTCAAATTTTGTCCAGAAATCCTGTTTAAAGCAGACCAGATTCCTGATCTATGGCTCGGAGAGTTGTTACAACCAGTTGCAGTGTGAAAATAACTTTTCTAGTCCTCTGTGGGGTTTTCGAACAACAAACCTTTCTGAAAACATTGCCTCATGGATCTTGCTGCTATTAGTGATGGACGAGGTACACCATGTAAAAGTGCAAACATGTCCCTCAGGAACCTTTTAATGATGACTTTCCTCAGAATGTCAGCAACTTTTGTTTTTGGTTGAATTCGTTTAACGCAGTGGTGCCAGACCTTTAAAGGTGCAGAATACTATTTGTTAACCTGCGCAGCTTGTACTTGAGAGAAGCAAAAAGCAAAGTTCCGTAAATGTGGTAAATGTGGTAGGAGCTGTCTCATAGTGTGTCTTGGTCAGTCAGTCCTCTCATGTACAAAAGTGAAACTCATGATATAAACCTCTTTTAACCGAGTGCCGACTAATTATTTGTCTCAGTAGAGCTTTTCCTTTCCTGTTATGCTCAAATTTAAAGCAACAATGAATGTCCTTCTCCACTTGTCAGTAAATGTAAATGGGCATTGGTTGTGCAGTGGTAAAATTCTCACCCTAGTGATCTGGGTTCATCTCCCTTGACCAATGCATTCAATTTATGATCCTCCTTCAGGGAAGATAAGTGTGGACCCCTTGGAGCTGAGTTGGCTCCAAATTTACATGCTTGTCAACAAAATATCAAAATTAAGTTGACCCTCTGTGGTAATCTCAGTACTCTGGTTCCAGAGCCAGTTGGTTCCATAATTTCAGTGATAAAAACAGAGATCGCTGGGAACACTCAGCAGGTCAGGCAGCATCTGTGGAGAAAAGAAAGTGAGTCAATGTTTTAGATCCACGACCCTTCGCC
Organism: Callorhinchus milii; assembly: GCF_018977255.1. Taxonomy (NCBI): domain Eukaryota; kingdom Metazoa; phylum Chordata; class Chondrichthyes; order Chimaeriformes; family Callorhinchidae; genus Callorhinchus; species Callorhinchus milii. Next base: position 51,044,788 of record NW_024704743.1, on the reverse strand, counting down.
AGAACTTCTTGCAGTATTTTGCATTTATTTTCCCATTACTTCAGGGTACTGCTGATGACAGACCAGTCAGCCTGGCTTGTTAGCAGAAATGGGAGGGGAGAGATTGGGGCAAAGATTCTTCTCATTGGCTCCTGTTAACCCTGCAATCCAAAGCCCTAACAGGTAGGGTGGTTCTAGCTGGACACGTGAAGTCCTATAGCTCAATGGTTGGAGCACTCGCCTTGCAAGCAAAAGACCTGGGTTTGATTTCCAGCAAGGCAAAAGTTTGGGCAAGTTTCCTTACTCCCCACACCTCTGTTTTTCCTAGCAATAAGTAGGAACCCAGTCATTAGTCGATTGGCGGATCGCTTTTTCAGGGGTAGTAATTCCTTTTTTTTAAAAAGTCACTCAATCCACAGCTGTTTGTGGTACACTGGTGTGCGCAATTGGCTGTGAAGTTTCACCCACAAGATATACAGTCAATTCACTTTACAGTATATTCTGTGAAGTGCTTGAAGATGCAATAAGGTGCTTTATCAAATGCAAGGATTATTATTATTATATATAAATGACTGGATTTATATAAGTATATAAATATGGCACTTTTCTCAACAGGAGGATATCTCAAAGTGCTTCATAGAATTTTACTGTAAAGTTCAATGACTATGAGGTAGGTAAAATGGGCCAGCCAATTTGAGCATAGCAATCTCCTACAAATAACCATTTACTGTTGTTCTTATAAAGGACCAGCATCTAGATTAAGTCTGAGTTTAAGACATTTTAACAAGACAGTTACTATTATAGGATAAAATTATCTTGCAGGTGAAAGCAGATAGAATTTTGAGTCTTGTTCGGCTGGCTGGTTTCCTGCTCGCAGCTAAAAATTGTACTATGTTGGATGAGGTGTTGAAATTGTTGGAGAGTGTTGTAACAAAAGGAGCTTATTATGGGCATAATAATAATCCTTGTATTTGGTACCCTGCCTTTTACCTCAGGAGGACATCTCAAAGCCCTTCACGGGATTTACTATGAAGTGAATTGACTGCATATTTGTAGACAAAAGTGACAGTACAATTGTGCACCCCAATGAGCCGTAAATAGCCATAAAATAAATAACTAATTTTATGTATTTTATATATTTATTAGCAGCAGCAATACGATCCACTGATGGTTAAGATGGTAATACCACCACCCAGTGTTACACAAAACCATACAGACCAGAAAATTCCATGTTTGAATCCCAGCTTGTGAAGAGTTAACTGGTACCAGTTAACAACAGTTGGACCTCAGTACAAGAAAAATCCTTTAAAATGTCTATAGTCTAGGATGACATTCCAATACCATGCTGGGAAAGCACTGCATAGTTGGAGAAGCCATCCTTTGGATGAGACGTTAGATTGAGATGCTCTCTACCTATTCAAAGTAATGTTAAAGAAGCTACAGCACTATGAAATTTCTCTCCGTGTCCTGGTCAACAATCTCCCAAATAAAATCACTCATTCACTTCATGGCTGTTTATGAGTCATGATTGTGCACAAATTAGGCTGTCACTTTTGCCACACCATGTTAAAATACACAGTCAATGCACGTTACAGTAAATTCCGTAAGGCCCTTTGAGACATCTTCCTGAAGCGAAAGGCACTGTATCAAATGCAAGGATTATTTTTATTATTATTATTAATACCATTATAAAAACAGTGTCCCTAATAGCCTGAATGACTAAAGAATTTGAAAAATGTGGCACTAAACAATGCAGATCAGAGAACCTCAGGTTCAGTTCACCACAATATTACAATATAATTTACATTGATATAGCGTCTTTCATGTTGGGGGACGTTTCAAAGTGCTTTAAGTCTCAAAACCAATAAATGTAGTTCTCACACGTTATGGAATCACACATGAATAATGCTCATTTGGGAAAGATACTATAGATACTCATGACTTTGTAACTCAGTATGAGTTCAGGAGAAGAGAAAATTGAGGATAAAACAGATTGTACTTGTCACATATAGATATTGAAGTAAAAAATCACTTGAAACACAACCATTATACTATAATGTTTTCTCCACTGAAACATTAGTAAAATATTGTGTAAAATTTCTTACCTAATCTATCATTTCACCACCTTATTGTCCTAAAATGCCCACTTATAATCTTTTTTTTCCCACTTCTTCAGGAATGGAGGGAAAAATTATCCTTCACAAAACAACACATATTTCCCACAATATGCTGAGAGATGAATCATATTATGGAAATGGTGGCATTGAAGCATACAAAGAAGGTACTTTGGTCTTGAGTACCACACTGCACAATGCAAATACACTTCCACTCTCTGATTACTTAGTTCCAGTTCACTTGAAATGTAACACAAAAAATCAGGGCTCCCTTATGGCTCTTTTGGTAACCGCTGCTGAGTATGAATTAAGCCACACACACCAGGAAGGGATGAGTAACACTACCCCAGCACAACTCCACTTTCAGGGGAAGATGAAAGGGAAAAAGAAAATTAAGAACCAGGATTCTAGAGCTTTATCATTTATGAATATAATTAGACAATATGTGACTCTACTTCTTCCACTGAAGCAGACATCTGAGGAGAAGGGTCCACATGTATGAGATGAGGATAGGGCAGGTAAATGAGACTGAAATGATTGCTTTTAAAAGAGCCAGCGCAGACACAATGGACTGAACAGCCTTCATCTCTGCTGTAAATGTCTAAAAGGTTAACTGCCTTCTAAAGCATGTTTATGCCATGTTTATTACACAGAGCTTAGTACAATAAATTGGACAGTGGCAAAGCACCATCATAGCCACACTGGCATCTGCTGCTAAATAGTGCTTGGCCAAATCTTTATTTTTAAAAAAAGAAAAAAAGTTGTATTTGTTAATGCAGAGGGTCAAATAACAAGATCAGTTTCAGGGTCAGATGGGGTGCAATTAGCCTATTGTGTTTTCCCCTATGTGTTTAACACCGTTACGTGGAAGTGTGGTGTATATACTGCATTTACTCGGTTTAAAGAAACCGAGACTGGCATGGAGTAATTTTCAAAGTATATTTTTATACAGCATAATAAAAAACATTTAAGTATAACAATTTTACACATTGTTAGCAAAATTGGTGTATAAATCAGTCGAGAATTGGTAATTTAATCTTGATAGGAAAGCTCCTTTGATTAAGGAAATTCTTGGTTTTCAGAAATTTAAATGTTGATAGCTGGTAGATTTCCTTTAAGCATATACTCGTATTAAATGAATGGTTTAGTAAAACCAAAATGTTTCTCTTTTTATTTCTATTGAAGTCTGCATTTCTTAAGTACATAATAAGGGCAATTTTCTACTCATGCATCATTTTGCAGTTCACACCCTCACTCTCACCATTGTTCTGTAAATACTAATCTATTAATTGTTCAACACTCTGTTACGGTCTAGACAGTGTTGCCACTATGCTCTAAGCTCTTTAAGCTGCCAACCATCCCACTGTAAATATTAAACAGCTTTTTTTTAAATAAAAAGCTTTTGTGCTTCAGGATACCTGCTCTGCTTAAGTACATTTAATTGATATGTGTGAGGCAAACCGCAGAAAAGGGGTTTTTATTGAGCAAGAGTGCCCTGCACCAAATGGAGTGCAAAAATTCACAGTGTGTTATTTTTACACAATTGTTCCAGAGATAAACATTGTTTTGTTAACACAAAGAAATACAAAGGCTCTGAGTAATACTAATAAAATAATCCTTGCATTTGCTATAGTACCTTTCATTTTGGGGAGTCTCAAAACTCTTCATAGGAATTACTGTAATATGTAGTAACTGTATTCTGTAGGCAAACGCAGCAGGCAATTTTCACATAGTGATATCCCACAAACAGCTATGAAAGGAATGACTAATTTTATCTGGGGAATTGTTGGCTAGGAGACAAAGAGACACTCCCTTCTTCTTGGAAAAGTGGCATAAAAATAGAATTTTTAATGTCAACCTGAAAAGGCAAATGAGATTTCGGTTTAACATCTCATCCAAAGGACATCACCTCCAATAATGAGTGCCCCTCCCCCATCCATCATTGAACTGGAGTGTCCGCCTCCAATATGTGGTGGCTACTATCAGCAGACAAGTTATTTGGCTCAAATGCCTGTGGATAGCACATCCTTTTGTATTTCCATTGTCAGGCCTGAGGATTATCAACAGGTGCCTGAGGTCAGACATTGTGGATGCTGATATTAATTCAAGGTAAATCACATCAACAGAAAAAAGTGCAAAATCATACATTGTATTTGTTATTGGAATAAACTGGTGTCAAATTGTTTGGTGTCTCACCAATGGTGTTTCACTGTTTTAATGATAAATGTATGTAAGGCACAACATTTCACCAAGTCATAGCCTTTACAACTATTTTGCCTTCAAATTTAAGATTTTGCATAATGGTACAAAATTGCTCCACTGCATTCAGTTCTTATTTCAAAAATCTGTTTTCCACACTTCTTAAAATGAACCAGTTTTGATATTAAGACTGAATTTAAGCATTTTTGCGCAATCTTAAATTTAAAGCAAAATGTCCAGGCTAGTAATAGGTGTAATTTCAGACCCCCAGTACCTTGGAAATGATTAACGGGATATTTGAAGAAGGGTCTGAAAGCACAGAAAAGCCACTAGATTCTTTGTTAGAGTTATGCCAATGCATCAAAGAGGTGGGTCATAAATATGTAACCTCACCTCAGAAAACACTTGGAAATCACAAGTTGAAATACCTCTGGATGCAAAGGAAGGGAAATAAAAATAAGATGAAATAATGAAAGGCAGATTAGATAGTGAATTACTCTTCCCTCTGAGGGAGGGATCCATTACAAGGGTGGGACAGCTTTAAAATCAGAACTAGACAGTTAGAACAACAACAACAAGATTCCATTTATTGAGCGCCTTTCACGTCAGGAGGACGTCCCAAGGCGCTGTACAGTTGGGTCAGGACCCGAGCAGGGGGAAATGGTCAGGGTGAGGGGAGGGAAGGGAGGGAGCGAGGAGGGGGTAGAGAGTCGAGAGGGCAGCTGAGATCAGGAAGCATCACTTTACACAGAAGCTTGTGAACATATGGAATGCTCTGCTACAGAAAGCTGTGGAGGCCAAACCAATGGGGATGTTTAAAAGAAAGATAGACTTGTGTAGCAGGGCATGGGGTTTAATAAACTGGTGGAACAGGCTCAATGGGCTGAGTGTTCTCCTGTTTTCCTATGTTCCTAATTGTTAGACTGTGCAAACATTATTTGTTTTAAATAGCAGTTGACATTTGAAACAAAAGCTTATTACAAAAAGATCATGCGCTGGCATCATAAGACCACAATGAAAGGAGCTGAACAACTTCAAACAAAAGTGAAGTCTCAGGTATCGGACTCCACACAACTAAATTTGTCTAAATTTGATCTGACATTACTTCATGCCAAGTTCTTTTCTTCACTCTATCCCAAGACAAATACTGGCTTGCATGCCGCGTGCTTCCTGCACAATATCAAACCACTTTGGTGATCCAGTGCTTAGGAACATTTGACCTTTTAATTTCAAAAATCCGGACTTGCCAATTGGCCTGCCTGTCAACCCATTGAAGAACGAGGGCAAGAGGGCACTTTTGTCAGCAGGGGTAATAAATTGGGTATTGCTCTACCTTTTGACACTGCAATGAAAGATTGTTGTATTGAACAAGCAAACAGTTTCTATGGAAAAGGACCCCCACCACCCAATGTCCCTCCTATTATGCTCAGTCTGTGAGTTCCCTTTATTTTTCCAAATAATCTTTTAGTATCCTTTAGAAGATGAATTTCCACAACTTCTGCCAACAGGGTAATTAATATTTTATATATTATATATAGTGTATGAAAACATTATTTGCATGAATTACAAATATCACATTGAACAGTCCTTCCACCAGTAGTAAGTACACAGGAAAGAAAGAAGGAAATAAAAACTAAAACTGTACATTTATAGATTTACAATGTTAGTTGTGGTGAAATTTAAATGATAGTTTTTTTTAATATTCTATCACGATTGTCCCAGATTGTCATTTGCCGCTGCTAATATTTTAACATTTATTTATGATAACAAATTGAATTACCTTTGATGTTCACTTGCAATAAACACAGAAGCACACAAATTAACCACATTATGAACACTAAATCACACAGCAGCAGACTAGAGACATTATATGTCTCAGTGATTTAGATCAGGGCAGAATTACCTTTAAGCACAATTAGCGTCTCATTTATCTGCAGTATGTCGCATTTCATTAATAAACGCTAGTATTTATTTCAGCTGTAGCTATGCCTGAACAGAAACAGCATGTTCTGCAGTAAGAAAATTTATCATTTTATCCTTGATCTACTCCAGCTGCGAGCTTGGAATAACAGTAACTGTGAGAGAAGTATTAGTACTGTAATTTCCCCCTGAATCTTATATCTTCATTCAGCTAATGGGCAACTTAATATTATACACGTGTTCCAGCTGTTGACATGTGGTGAAACTTTTATATGACCACTAAAAAGCGAGCAGCAAATATCTGGAATTCAAAATACACCACAACTGACATTTTAAATCTGTAAATGTTCAATTTTAGTTTTTATCTGCTGCTTTCTCTCCTGTGTACTTACCATTGGTGGAATGCAATACTCAAACTTATTTCCAATGTTAAGCCATTGGCTGCATTAGACTGAGGGTGTCCAGAAGCACTTCCATGGAAATGATGAAAGAGTTCTCCAAAGGGGGTAATTGCTGGCAAGTAATTTGAAAGTATCTGCAGTGCAAACCTTTACCATGATTAACCTCCCTTTGTTGATATCTAAGGGCCTCATTGGAAGTCCATCAACAACCGAATCTTATCTTGATGTGAAATATTTTTATTATCTGGCATTGTGATGCACGTGATCATGTCTACTCCAAACAATGCTGATGGATAGAGTTGTTCATGGCTTCTACAAATGACTACAGAGATTTGTTTTTGAATGACCTTGCATATTGCCTGTGGGACGGTCTGTTCCATAGTTGTACCCATGAACACACATCAACTGGTGAGGCCCATGCTCTCGTAGGAATTCACTTAAAAACCTATCAATGGGTGATTCATTTTTAATACAATTTATTAAACATACAGTTCAAAGCATTTGTGAAAAGATTGGGAACTTTTCTGCAATACCATGATAAGAATCAAATATGTACATTATTTTCCCAAACCTAATCTTCCCAAATACATCCAATAGTCATCCTACGTAATGATGTGCACTTGGTAAACTGAAACTTTATTGTGCAGATTGGGGTGAGTGACATGTACTTTCTTTAACACTTCAACATTGACTTACATGGAAAATATTTAAACAGACGTGTTTTAATTGGCCTTTGGGCACTGCAGTAATTAATAACCTAAAGTGTCATACAGATGGTTTGGTTTATATTTCTAGCAATAAATTATCGGACTAAGTTTGAATATATTCAAAGGTAAACTCATTTGTAATTGACATGTTGGCTAGCCAAGGGCTTTTAAGCTCATCCAACTTAATTATATTAGCAAAGCAACACAGATCAATCTCTGATTATATGAATATGCGGAGAAATAAACAGTTTTCAGACTTTTTGTATTAGATCATTTTTATTGGTTAACTCTCACTGAAGCAATTCCTTATAAATGTATCTTACTAAAAAGAAAACACAGAATACTGTAGTGCATACTGGGACCTATTTAGTTTCATTGTTGGCTGTTTGTGGGCCATTGGTTTGTGCAAATTGTCCCTTGACAAATGCAAAGTCACTACACTTTACAGTAAAATCCTGTGAAATGCTTTGAGACGTCTTGACATAATGAGTTATTAAATCAAATGTAAGTCAAGGTTTATTATCTTATATTATTACAGAGAATTAACAGAAGTAATCTTATATCAAACTCTAGCAAAGAATTCTGGTAAATTTTCACATCCAATTTGCATAACTTTTTCCCTGTTTTTTTGGGCGGGGATATATTTATATTGAAATCAGTAATCCTGCTAAAATCATTTAATTGAAACTGGCTGGGAGGAGTTGTTAAACCTGATGATGTAAGAGCTTCAGATTGACATGTTGAGTTGAAAGGCCATCTCCGAAAAATCTGCTGTGAGGATTATTGTATGAAATGATATTAATGCAACTTCCTTTCAATGTCAGGCTCATTGATATCTCCAACATACTTCCTTCAATGTTGGCATGTGCACAAACAAAATTGCTCACAACAAATGGGGGAAAAGGTCACAAAGAATTATATACTTACATTTTTATAATAGTTTTTGAACAGGATACTGGTAGGATCCTAGCCTGTTTTTGAATAGAATATTCCCATCTGAACATTTGACAGTGATATAGAGGATATTGATCATCATTATACCCATCGACAATACTATTTATGCAATGAAGTATCAAAAACATGCAACTATTTTTAAATTAACTCTTGTTTTTGTTTTACTTTCTCGATCCTACTTAGGATCTTATATACCTGCATAAGAATCTCCTGCAAGGTTGATGAGGCCTAGTTTATCTTGTCGCTACTCATTACTTTGAGCGCCAATGCAGACTCGATGGAATGAATGGCCTCTTTCTGTGCTGTAAATTTGTACAATTCTATCAGTTCATTTCACTTTCACTACGCAGTAGTGATTTACAGTAAATCACATATCCCTTTTTGAGATGTCCTGCTGACATGAAAGGCGCTATATCAAATGCAAGGATTATTACCTTATCAGTCTCATTGCAGTCCTCAGCACTGTCTCTAAGGTCTGGCCAGTGCCCTTATATCATAGATGCCAGTATTTTGTGTAAACTGAGTGAGTGACAAGTCAACTAATATCCCTAGGTTTCTTTCAACTTCCCTCTTGGTAAGTTCTATTTCATCCTCAAATTCCTGTGCCTCCTTTTTTTAGTTGTACAGCACCTTGGATTTATCTGTATTGAACTTTGACTGTGATCAGCCCAGGTGCAAAGTCTATCAATTTTGCTTTGTAAGGTCTTGGCTGCTTTCTCTGATTCCATACTCACTCTTTGCTTGGTTTCCTCTGCATACTCAATGTACCTTGCACTGAGTATGCAAATCCAGGTCATCTGTATATACCAGAAGCAGAAGGGGTCCCAGGTTTCCAACCAATTATGTCAGAATCAAACATAGACTTAATTCCATTATATTATCGGATCATCTTATCTTGATCTCTTGGGAACTAGTTACAGTAGTTTAACAAGAGTAAAACAAAGGAATGCTACCATTTTGTGAAGGTTAAACAAAGGAGTATGAACTTTTGTACTCTGGGACTTATTAGTCAGAATGGGAAACATCTAGTGATAGGAGAATTCATGTTAAAAAGTACTGCCCTGCTGTCCCACTTCACCTAATTCACCTTTTTCCCATATTTTGTACCATTAATTATTCATGGGAATACAAAATCCTTATTTTAGTGTCAGATCAATTGTAGGCCAGTCGTGGAACTGACTGGCAACCTCTACTGACGGGTAAACTTCTGGCTTCTTCAACAGTGCTGATGCCTGGACCGGTCAATGCATTTGAGAGAAAATTGCCAGTTGGCCCGCCCACTCATTTAAGTTAATATTTCGAGATATGAAAGTGTCAGTCATGCTTGGGAAAATATGATTGTGTTGTGATTGACAAATCCCCAAATAAGCACAACTTCCAAAATTAATAAACACAATATTCCAAGATACTGACCAGTGGAGTTTAATACATGCTTCGCATCAAGGCTTTAATGACAAGTGGAGAAACATCCTTTATTCAGCACACAGATGATTATGCACGCCTCACAACTGCAGTCAACCAATGCCCTTTAGAACTGCTACTGCTCATTTGCCAAAATGTAATTGACTGTATGAAGCAGGAGGAGTATTATGAGACCTTCACATCTTTCAATTAAGTCACAACATTGATGCTGAATGATCTGAGACATTGTCTGACAGAGGTGTTACTTAAAGGTCAGCATTGTTGAAAAATACTGTGCTTTGGCATTAGCTAATATCTAACATACCTCCTTGGCCACTATTGCATTATGACACTAACTAGAATCATGTGAGGAACTGCCTGATCATCATCTTGAAGATGAGCAGTACTCCGGTTGACAATCAGCAGCCTCCAGAATGATCCCTATTAACATTATTGCTAGAATCATCTAAAGTAGTTCCGAACGATTGTTTGGAACAAAGAATGGGTTTTTAATTTGCTGAGATTTTCATAACACACATGCAGATGGAGATAATGTAGATCACAAATGAGCATTGGCTATAAATTGAAAATGAAAGTGCTTCGAATAAGCAGAGCGATTTGTACAAGCGATTAGCAGCTAATGGAAAGGACCAGTAATGTTCATCTGAATTTACATCTAAACAAGCTTAAGTCTAGGTGTTAGCAAGTGCAGTTGTGAGGAATGCAATTTAAAACTAAAAACGATCAACAAAATTTTGCTTTCGGGAGAACGAAGAAGGCTTCCAAAATGAAGCAGTAGTTTCAAGACATTATCCTACAAGGGTTATTTGGTAAAAATGCAATGTATCCTACAAATACTGTGATGGAATGGAAATGCCTTGTGAGTTTACATGATGTCCATGTATAACGACATTCCCAAAGGTCCTGCTGTTTAAAATTGTGAAGCAGCAAATTCTCTGACAAATGTCTTGAAGCTGAACTAACACCACAATGAAGCTTGCATCCAGGAAACGTCAGCACATTTCTCATCCCAAATGTAAATACATGTGTCAGAGAATTTGCCAAGTGTCATAAAAGATCCTTATTTTTCAACAATGTCTTTCATACATGCAAGCCAGAGCAAAGAATGGTACTTCGGGATACTATTGATGTCAGACAAACTGGTCATTCGTTGATGCAATATGATAGACTAATCTGGTTTAGGTGGAGAGTTGTCTCACTTCTGCTCCCTCTTCACCAGGTATGTCACAATAAACCCAGGCTGACTCCATCGAGACTACCGCATCTCTCCCATCCCCTACCCAGAGAATAATCACAAGTTGTTGTTAACTCCAGGTTGGATGAGGATGCAGACACCACAAGACTGCCATTCAACATACCTCTTTAAAAAAGTAATAATATTCATGTTAATTTTCCTGTCATCCTCTTCATAATTGACAGCGCTCCGAGATTCTAAACTGCATAAAGTGTGCTATAGAAATGCAAGTTGTTGTGGTAGAATTTCTCCCCCTCCCACCCCACCCCAACCTGCTTTCACCCTCAATAAGACAGAACTACTATAACAGGAATGGAACTGATTTATCTCAGCAATAGATTCTGAGTGAAACTCTGGCTGGGGCCTGTGGTCATTCCGCTCAGGCAATAAGCACTCCACCATTCAGTGTAGTATCTTACCTGAGGGAACTTTAGAAAAACAGGATGGACAGCCTTTTCCCCTTACTTTTTAAAATGAAAAACAGATTAAGAAAAAAGCCCACAATGGACAATTTGTCTGAATCCAGTTTCTAAATTGAGGTGCAGCTTGTAAAACAAAATATTTTCTTTGCTGGGTTTCCCACACTAGAGGATGCTTGCAAATAGATGTGCTTTCTGACCCAGAAAAAAAGACACCATGTGAATTCCCACTTTAACAAACCCTGTTGATAACAAACTTATTAAAAAGGTTTGATACAAGAATCATGAAATCATGGTTTTGAAGCAACCCATATCTGCAAGTGTCAAACGTACAGCTGCCTGTATATCTAAATCCCTATAAATCGCTGAATTTTAACTGATTTATCTCACCAAGGGATGTCAGAGACACTTGTTTCTTAGAGTCAAAACTCCTCCTAAATTTCATGCTTAACAGAACCGTACCGGGTGTGCTTTTCCAACACTGACTTGATAGCTTTTACAACACAATTTTCAATCTGTATTTGAACATATAAAACAAACTTTTGCAAGGCACTGGCATCTGCAGTTCAGAAAGACACAGGGAAACTCAAGCGAGCGTATGTTTAAATGAAATGCTGTAACTTTCCCTGACTAAAAAGCCTGAAACACCACACCATATATTTATTGCTTGGAAAAAAAGCTCCCTGAAGACAGTAGAACAGAAATCCTGCCACAATGAAAAATTGCCTGTAATATTTTAGGGGAGATAGGAATCAGAGCGAGCTGGCAGGCACCAGTGATTTACAGCTTCTGAAATTAGTTGACTATTTGTTGGGGAAAAGATTTATCATTCTGATGAACTTTACAAGATTCTTTCTTTTTCCAGAAACAACAACACAGGTATTTAACCTGCACCATGTCAACTGCTCCAGGAAAACTGACATTCTCTTTTTAAAGAATAAGTGCAGATGTGTTTATTTTGAAATTATCCTAAATGACCACCCTATCTTTCCCAATGCTACATGTAAGGTAGCCACATTCCAGCAACTGATTAATGATAGATTAAGTTCATCTGAAGGTTATGTATTCTGCAAAGACTATTGGGATTTTGCACACACTCCTTTTTCTCAACACAATCTGCAACCCTATATTGAGGGACCGCAAGGAATAACAAGGAGATCACAGGAAATCACATGAAATATCAGTTAGAAATATCTCCTACCTATAATTTCTAAATGGTCTCATAAATTCAACGATATGGACATGGATTTCAACTAATTTAGTATGAGTTATGTTGCTATATATCATTGTTTTATGTACAAAAAATTTGACTTAATTTAAGATTAAATTAAGATCACCCACAAATATACGATCAATTCACTTTACAGTATATTCTGTGAAGCACTTTGAGACATCTAGAAAACGTGAAAAGCGCTATATCAAATGCAAGGATTATTATTAAGATCTGATGGAACAACGTGATGTTTCATGCCTATGACAGTCACCTTAATTTTCAGTCAATGAATAGAGACTAGAAATTCTGTCGGTACAAAGAAGATTCATTTAGACTGGCCTTGTCATTTGGGCAGTGGTTTAAGACATTCATATGTTAAGTTGTTGCGAAGATTTGGATGGGTTTATATGTTTTTTTTTGGAGTCACGGCTTTGCTGTTCAACTTTGGAAAGGATCTAACTGTGGCACGTATTCTGGGAGGAGCTTCTTAGCCTAGGAAATTTGGACATTTTTAGAGGAAAAATGGCACCTTATATATATACAGCTCTTTGGAACAGTGTAAATCATGGTTCTGGTGGCATTGCAGACCATACACCTTTGTTTAAAGATATTCACGAAAGACTTAGTAAGTTAAAACATAGAAAGAGGCTTCAAGACTTATAGTTTTGTGCTGAAATTACTTCTTTATCTGTGAAAACAAACCATATACAAGTATACAACTCGAACAATCTGCTTAGCATTCCAGCTGTTTATTTCCTTTTCCTACTCCATCACCACTGACTACTTATTTGTGTACTCACCAGCCCACTTAGGTACATCCCATACCCACGTGGGAGAGTAAAAGAGCACATCTGAAAGTGTCTCTCTCCAAGGTTACCATCAACGTGCAGGTGCTCTTGACGTTGTGTCTCCCCATGCCAGGGACCTTCGCCATTGACACTGCAACATGTTGACCTACTTTGTCATCCGGCCCTAAAACAGGGACCTGCTCTTTTGCCTCAGCAGGGCAGGGTAGCACAAGTGCTAAATAAAAATGTGCCTCGACAGTATCACATTGTCAGCGAGTAACCCTCATAACCCTTATTATTATTATTATGACTTCAGATCTTGCTCTCAGTCTCAACAGCCTCCCTCATCACACTCTTGGTTCATGCTATAATGAACTTGTGCAGTACCATATCACAGTGTAATGGATGTCTAGGTAGGGGAGCAGTGTCCAGGGGATTATTATCACCTCAGTGTGCTTGTTACTGTGGCCCCAGAGCCTCGTTGTGAAAACAGATTCTTGTCATGGGCTACGGTGCTGCCTTTGTCACCTCTCGGCTGGACTATTCAAATGCCTTCCTCGTCGGCCCCCCCTCCACTACCATCCATAAAATCCAGATTATTCAAAACTCTGCTGCCCGCATTCTCACCCGCACCAAACTCCACTCCCCGATTACCCCAGTCCTCGCCAGACTGCACTGGCTACCTGTCCCAGAGAGGATTGATTTCAAGATCCTCACCCTTGTCTTTAAATCCCTCCACTCCTCCGCACCCCCTACCTCTCTGACTTCCTCTCTCTGCAAAACAGTGCCCGTTGCCTTCGTTCCTCCGGGTCTCCTCCTTGTCCCCCTGAGTCCTCCACTCCAGGCAGCCATGCCTTCAGCCACTATGCCATGAAACTCTGGAACGTCCTTCGCCTCACCCCTTCTCTTCCTACTTTCAGGTCTCTGCTGAAGACCTTTCTTTTCGATCGTGCCTTTGGTCACCTTCCTCCCCCTGGCTCGGCCCCGGGATCCGTTACTGTGAAGCTCTCTGAGACGCTTGTGGAGGGTGCTATATAAATCCAAGTTGTTGTTGTAGAGCTTTCCAGTGATGAACACTCACAAACCGGAATATCACACGGAAGGCACTGTGCGCACTTTCCACCAATAAAACTCAGTGCTTCCCAAGTGCTTACAAAGCAAAAGGTCAAAATATGGAGATTGTACCAGTGGAGGTTGCTGGATGCTGATCAGTGGACAGAACCCTGGCTGATTTTATTTTAACCTCTTTCTAGCCTCAGGGAGCTGAGGCCAATTGTAGCAACTCCATTGGATCAATTGGCACGCTTTGCCGTTTTAGCTGGTTAGATTCAAGCAGTACCTCAACATGCATTACTGGGTATTGGCTCTTGCCAACTTGTGCCTAATACTGTCCGGAATTAGGTAAGCCGGATGTGTCCCTCCATTTCGACAATCTATCTCTAGAATTTCTAGTGTAGGTGGGATGCCACAGAATTCTCAGTTTGGTTTGGATACTCTTATGGATGGTGATGCGTTTCCACATGTGTCAGACACCTAGCTGATCCCCCAAAAGAGGCTTGCAAAGATCATTTAACTCAGCACCTGAGGTTTTTTTTATGGCTCGGCTTCACACTAACTGAACCATCAGGAAAGCTTATTGGGCTTCTTTTGATCAATCGGATATCTGACACCTACAGAAACCTATTGCCTTGCTTAAGAGTATCCAGACTAGACCGAGAGATCCACATATGATTTCCATCTGCAGGTGGAAATTTCCGTCTGGAATGGATTGCACACTCTCACTCTGGAAAGACTGAGTGATTATCTATTTCCAGAAAGTGTTAGGTTGGCAAGAGCCAAGGCTTGGGGACCCCAGAGTGTGTGTGATAGGGTGCTGCTGGAGTTTAACCAGCTAGACTTATTTGGCTAGTCAATGAGAGCAATATCTGGCAAATTAGAGTTTAGGGTTTAACATCAACAACTTGCACTTATAAAGCACCCTCCATACAGGGTAGCATCTCAGCGCAGTTAACAGTGGCATAGCCTAACTCCAGAGGGTGGTTGTGGGGGTGTTGTTGGAGAGGTGGCTGTAAGCACGATCAAAGAGGAAGATTTTCAGGCAGGACTTGAAAAAGGGGAGAGAGGGGGTAAGGCGGAGGGCAGGAGCCAAATGAGAAGAATTTCTGGTCCTAGTAACCACTCTTCCCTTCCATATTCTGTTGATGAGCCAAGATGGATGGTCTGTAATCCGCAGTGACTTGGAGTACTGTGAGCCACCCGGCTCAGGAACTGGTCAATCAAAACCGCCACAGAGGTTTGACGTTATTTCGATGGTGTGATGCAAAGTGTGTTACCGTGGAGTCAGTTCAGCTTTATGGAGACACTGCTTACTCACCCTCCCCCCAAGGAGGATAGTCTAAATATATTTATAAAGAGAGGAAGTCCAAAGATATGGACCATTAATTCAATATATTACTGAAGAAGTAATCTAGTTGGCCATGGGGAAAACACTTTCATGGTAGTTAACCGGTTATTATTCATGGTATAAATATAGCTGTTATGGGTCCCACTCCTCCACAGAGCTGTCTTCAGGAGCTTTACAAAGTATAGCATAAAAGGCATGGAGAGAGTTATGAAAGCATGGTCATGTACCTTTGTCATTCCATTTCGTATGTTGCATCAGACACTGTAAAAATATTGGAATTAAATATGGGATCAGGTTTTTCATTAAAAAAAATTTCATGTGATCATTTGTGAAAAAGGGAGACATTTGTGTGCGTGTGTGTGAGAGAGAGAGAGAGAGAGAGAGGGTGGGGAGGTTAAATTGTGTGGTGACTTCAGCTACTGCATTATATCTCTGCAGACCCATGTCTAAATTTAGCTGATAAGATGGGTGAAGATGATAAGGTTCCATTGATAGCTCATGAGTCAAGTAACAAAATCCTACTCCTCTTCAGATCTGCTTAACGCCTGGGCACAGCAGCAACATTTCTAAAATGTTGTTGAAAGATTTACCATCACACCAAATATATAAACATTCCAGAATAAACATATATTAAAAAGGAATGATACACTATAAGGGATTCCAATATAAATAACAGACAGATGAAAGTAGGAAGATATATAGTCACCAAAAGTGTTGAATGAAAAATGTTGCCAAACAAATCGTCATTAATATGAAATGCAAACGTTCAACATAGATTCACTGAATAAATGTAGGAGTCTTAAAAAAAGACCACCCGAGTTTAGTCGTCTGAGTGCCAGACATCGTGAGGTGCAAGGAAGGAGCTGAACATCGTTAAAAAAATGTATTCAGGAGTTGGTTGAGACACTGTAGAGCTGAAGGGAGTAAAAGGCAAAAAAAGTGATTAATATAAATTAATTTTTAACAGTTTATTTGTTTTAGATAATCGAGGTAATGGAAGGAACGCCCGATGTTTTTGCGAGCATATGCCATGAGGTGTCCCAACTTTTCATGATGTTTGCAAGAAAGTTCACGTCAGGGTAATCTCCATTTAGAAATTTACAATTCAAATAGGATCATTCTTCGTAGAGTGGGAACTCCAACGGGAATTTGTGCAGTGATAGTCAGGTTTCATTGCTTTCCAGCTCTTCATTCTCCACTGTCTTGGGCTCCCTCTTGTGTTTCAAATATAATTGCATTATTTGTATATGAGAGTTTGCAATCTACCAATGCTTCTCCAACAGAGCAGATCTCGAGTCAGAAGGCAGGAAAATAAAAGTCTTCAAAGAAGCTGTTAATTTCAATCGCTCCAGGACAATATCCCATGTAAAGGGTGCTATATAACTGCAAGTTATTGTTGTTGTCATTTAATGTCAAATAAATGAACCGAACATGTATTGATAGACTTCAGAGCAGCCACATCTAAACGCAGTTTTTGTTTGTTTCTTTGGAATTTCATTTCTATATGGAAATTCAATTGATGCTTGATTCTTGCTTATTGACTTATTTTAGATTAATTTTAATATAAAAGATGATATGATACTTGCTCTAATTCCAGCCTGCAGAAACAGCCTCCTTTATCACATAGGTACTTAGGAAAGCCACAATGGACATGTTGTGTCCTGTTTATACAACAGGAAGTCATGTAACATTGCTTCCAATAGCATGGTGATACAAATGGTAGATCTGGAAAAACCTTGTAGGTTTGCCAGGCCTTGGCATTGGGACTTGACATTGTGAAGCAACCTCAATGGCAGTCATGCCATTGATTTTACTGGTCTTTTGTCAAATCCTTTGCGATTTCCTTATGGATTGGAGGGGGTGGAGAACAACGATCTGCACTGATGTTTCACTACTTTCAGTTGAAACTATACAAGTTTGCATCAATTCCCATCTGAAACTATCTCCTGGAGCACAAATGCAAGTTTAAATCACATCGACACCACTTAATTCATCTGAAACTGGTGTTGTACTGCACATAAACTGAATCAAATCAATGCTAAAAGTGTAATAAAACTGGGAGATTACACTCCTCCGGGCTCATGTCCAGACAAATCTTCTCCAGGTTTCTTGCAGACAATATTCACGTTAGAGCACACATTACAACACTGTGCAGACAATCCTACAATTCTCAGTTGATGCGAGGAGTTAGTATTGCATTGAGTTGGAACTGTACTAACTTCAACATATGTTAAGATAAAGTAGAGAGCATCTTGTTGTCATGTTGTTTCTCTGTTTAGTTTGAATCACTTTCCTGAGGTATTGATTCAAGGAACAAGAAGATGTTCTCCATTCTAATTAAACGGTGACCAAATGACAGACTCGGGTACAAATCCAAAGCTTTCTCCTCCTACACCATTTCCCTCAGCTTCAAAAGAGTCGTTTCACATTTTTCATATACCAAATAATTTATATGTTTGTTTATTTTCACACCATCATGACTCATTCCTAAATATACAGTACACTGTGAAAATTTCCATGCTAGGTGAACTGAGAATTGCAATGGTTTTGATGAACTTGTCTGTAAATTTCAATGTGATATTTTTGGAATGTGGATAGATATTTTTGGACCAGAAGCAGCTTTCAGGGATTTATAATGAATGTAATTGACGCCCACCACTAACCCCCCAAAAAGCCTACCATAAGATTGGCCACTGTGAGGTGTGGGAGTACTGCCTGGGATGACCCTCCCTCTAATCACAAAATTGGTCTTGATGAAGAAGGCCCCTTCAGCTCATCTCATCCCTCCAGAACACCCACCCTACCAACCCCTCATCAATTCATCAAGCTGCTTTTTAAATGAGTCCAGTATCCTGGCCTCTACCAACTTTCTTAGCAACCTGTTCCAGTCATTGAGTACCCTTTGTGTAAAGAAAAAACTTCCTGGTATCTGTCCTGAAATTGTCATTTGCAACTCTAAACCTATATCCTCTGGTTCTATATTCACTCATTGCATGGGAATTAAGACTCAATCTCTGCTCAGCCCTCCCTGTGGAGGAAACTGCTTCACAGTCACCTGCTATATGTGTTATATATCGACAATGAGCTCAATTGAAGCAGTGTTTAATGGGAATGGACAGAATATGGTTGAGAAAGCACCTGCATGGAAAATGGTAACATCAGTGACTCCATACAAGTCCTGGGCTCTAAAGTAACCTCAGTTTGGAGCCGTGTTTTACCTGGACAGTGTTCATGTTTAAGATTTCCTGCGGGAAGCATACTTTGTGGCCCAAGGTACCTTCTACAACAGTGTTTTCCTCAACTTAATGCTTTTTTATCCGTATCATTGTCCTCATTCAACAAAGAATTGAATAATCAGAGCTTGGCACTGAAACAGAAAAGGAGAAAGAGTGGCCTTTATGGGCCCCGAAAGTAACAGAGTTGGCCCCCTAAATAACAAAGTGAATTTTACGTAGCTCTTACTTATATTATTATTTATTATTGCAAATATAATATTTATCTTATTAACCCTCAGTCTTATTACTTCTTGTGTTGAACCATTTGATATTAATAAACCTCGCACCATTAATGGACCCTGTCGATCGGAATCATGAAGTCTAAGATAAGTTGTGTGCCTGTAGTTCAGTGTGAAATAATTTAGGTTAATTTTGCTTTCATTTAACATAGCATTCATGCTGCGAAACAAATGCAAAC
This sequence comes from Callorhinchus milii, assembly GCF_018977255.1. Classification (NCBI taxonomy): domain Eukaryota; kingdom Metazoa; phylum Chordata; class Chondrichthyes; order Chimaeriformes; family Callorhinchidae; genus Callorhinchus; species Callorhinchus milii. Next base: position 51,025,341 of record NW_024704743.1, on the reverse strand, counting down.
AGGTCCTTATGTAAATTGCCCCACTAACGGCCGTATTACTCAAAATAATCAGTCTGTAACACATCAGGGAGCTTAGCCGAATAAATAGCCTAATTTCAATCATGAAGATTGAAGTAGGGAGGGTGGCTAAAAATAACGAAATGGTAGAGTACATTAACATGGGCATAGAGTTAATTTCAGTCTTCTGTTCAGCAGCAGCTTCTGTGTCCATTTAAATTTTATAGGTGTAAAATTAATAGAACAGATATCTGAAGCCATCTGTGTGCTGTATTGACAGATTGGTTTACTGTGCGACTCTTTACTTCAGTCATAAAGCTTACGACCCTATTGGGAAACGGTTTGGAAATAGACTACCTTAGGGTACAATCAAGCATCTTAGCCACTCCCAAGAGAACAGAGAGAGCTGTGTCACGAGCAAATCTGACACCAGAGTGGAAGTCAAAGATTTTCTGGTAACGGTGATGCCTTCAACAGAAATTCAATCGAAATTTGAGGGAGACTCCATATGCAGGAACATATCACTTATAATATTCATATTAATACTGTAATGATAATAAATCTTCTGCTTGGTGTATGCTTACAAATATCAATATGTCTCTCAGTATTTTGCATCGAATTGCTAAGTGTAGTGACTGTATTTGTAGGTATGTAGGGGAGTAAACAAAAATTAAAAAGACAAAATGGACTGTCCTCAAGAAGCAAATGAGAAATGGCTGTTGCAGGAAGCTTAGGTGGCACAACCTCAGTGCAGATTATTGAAAGAAGGTTTAGGACTTGGCACAGAGCTAGTCGTCTTTGGTTGGCTCAGTGACGAGTTATCAGGAGTGGTGAGTTAGGCATATATATCAATATACATAAATAAATGTGGCTGGGATATTGACAGCATGATGATTTAAGTGGTAATGATAAGTTAAGCCAGGGTTGAGTTATTAGGAGTTTACTGTATATGCTAATTTCCATAAACAATATGCTTATAATAGAGTTTTAGAGTGTGAGTGTAACTGGTGATTGTGGTATATGAACCGAATGCTTCTGTTGTACACAACCCCTGAGCACTTCCTAAATCCACAGAGCAATAGTTTCTATGCTCATAACCTTTAATCATTTTTTTATTTGTGCTACTGTAAATATTATTGCTTCTAGAAAGGCATCTCTTTCCCTACCTTTGAAATTTATACCAACACTAATCTATTTGAGTACATTCATGTGCTATGCACACGTTAGGCCTGAAATTCCGCCTAGTCGAAGCTGACTTTCTGCAGCTCTAGAGAAAAAAAAGACACTGAAATAAATTCTGTGGAAATTTAAAATAGCATTTTAAAACAGAATAGTCTTGCAGGCTCAGAGTAGATGAGTTACTGGGATAATAGCATTTTCTGTATATTATATTGACAGTTTTAGTGTCTGTGGCTAATTTACAATGACATTTTATTAATTTGTTTAATCCAAGTCATGGATCCAGGCCAGAGGATGGTCTTGAGATGGGTCTTAAAGGAGGCAAGGGAAGGGGCGAGGCGGAGGGACTGCGGGATAAAGTTCCAGAGGTTGGGTGCAAAGTGGCAGAAGGCCCGACAGTCAATGATGAGGTGGGCGTGGTGGGGGACATGAAGCAGGCTGAGGTCCGCTGCGCGAAGGGAGCGGGCAGGTTAGTAGCAGGCAATGACTTATTCCAAGACCTTAGGAGGTTGCAGAGATAGAGGAGAGCAAGGCCATGGCGGACTTTGAAGGTGAGGACCAGGATCTCGAACTGTATCCTCTGTGTGATGGGATGCCAGTGCAGTCAGGCGAGGATGGGGGTGATAGGGTCGCGGAGCCTGGTACAGGAGAGGACACATGCTGCAGAGTTCTGGATGACCTGCAGCCTATGGAGGCTCTGACAGGAGCCAATCAGGAGAGCTTCTTGATGTTCAACTGTAGAAACTGGAGATGAAATGGAGACGTGTGAAAGGTAGGATCTGAAACATTCGTTGACAGAACCATGAAGAGTGAGAGGAGAGATGGTGGATGAGAAAAGAGTGGTCAACCATATCGAAGGCAGCAAGGAGGATGAGGAGGCAGAGGGAGGCTTGGTCGCATGTGGACAGAATGTCATTTGTTGTTTCTGTGCTGTGGGCGGCACGGAAACCCAATTGGAGGGGTTCATGAAAGGAGTGGCAGGAGAGGAAGGAGCAAAGCTGGGAAGCAATGACTTATTCCAGGGCCTTGGAAAGGGTGGTTGGAAATGGGGCTGTAGTTGAGAGCAGAGATGGGTCTAAGGAGGGTTTTTTAAGGATAGGAGTGATGAAGGCCGTTTTTAGAGGGATGGAAATGGTGCCAGTGGACAGGGAGAGGGTTATGATGTCTGTGAGTAGGGGAAAGGAGGTGGAGCTGGGAGGTAAGGAGAGGGGTAGGGATGGGGTCGAGGGAGCAGGTGGTCAGTTTCATCTGGGTTATCGTGGTGATGAGAGAGGAGGGGGCGACAGGTTTGAAAGTGTGGAGGGAGGGATGGGTGGGATCCACCTTCTGAGTGGGAGATTGGGAGGGGGTGATAGTCAGAAAGACAGAGGCTGCTGAGTGGATTCCTTCGTTTTTAGTTTCGACGAAGTCCAGCATCTCCTAGCAGTTGTCGTTGGAGAGGATGGGCGAAGCATGAGAGGGTGGGTGGATGAGCCGGTTGGTGATGGAGAAGAGGTGCCTGGGGTTGTCCTTAGCCTCCAAGATTGTCTTGGAGTAGAAGGACAATTTAGTGGAGGCGAGGTCAGAGTGGTAAGTTTGATGAGGTCCAGCCAGATCTGCCGATGATCTGTTAAATTAGATTTGAGCCAGCTGCGTTCAGCGGCATGCACCTGAGCCTTAAGGGAGTGGAGATGGCTTGTGTACCAAGATGACTTCCATGAGTAAGAAATGTTTTGGGAAGTGGGGGGGAGCAAGGGCATCGAGAGTGGTGGAGAGGGAGTTGTGGAGGAGAGTGACCGAGGAGGATACGTCATTGTGGGGGTGAAGTTCAGATGACTCCAAGCCAGCAGAGAGGGAATGGGGGAAGATTATTTTCCAGAGGTGGTAGGAGATGGAGGTGGGCTGGGTCACGGTGGGGAGAGGAATTGAAGAGTTATGGGAGATGGATTAATGGTCCGAGATGGCTTTTTCGGTGATGGTGAAATCCAAAATGCTGAGGCCCCGGATAATCACCAGGTCAGGTGGGTGGCCATGGATATGGGTGGCAGAGTGGATGTGGAGGCAGAGCTTGTGAGAGGAAAGGGGAGAGGAGGTCAACGGAGATACAGCAGGAGGAGTTGAAGTGCAGGTTGAAGTCGCCTAGGATGAGGAGGCGTTCGGAGGAGAGGGAAGATAAGAGGGTAGAGATGTCTGAGAGGAAGGTGGGGAGGGTTTGGGGGGATGTTGAGGGAATGGTTGGAGAGATGGTAGATGGTGAGGTGATCAAAGGAAGGGAAGGTTCCGTATGAGGTGACAGGCCGAGTAGGGACCGGAGATGAAAGCAACACCGCCAACATAGCGCTTTAGGTCGTAGAGTAAACACTGAACACTAAGCACTGAACAAGTCGGAAAACATTGCGATCCTGCAAGTCAGCAAAGGCCGTTCTGCAACTTGCATTTTGTTTTCTGATTTTCTGTTGACCTTTTTACAACGATAACAACTTTTATTTATATTACGCAAGATAGCAACTTGGAGAGGAGCAGAGTGGACTCTGAGTTTCAGGCCTATTTATAACTGAGAAACAGCTTGAAAGCAAAACGATTGCATGTTTGTAAATAAGAAGTCACAACCACGGCCGATGCTTTACATTCAAGCCTTACCACATTTGCACAGTGACTTCCAAATGCTGCTTTTCTGACTTACGATGCACATTGCCTGTAAAGGAAGAATGCCCACTTTTTGCTGAATGAATGCAGAAAAAGAAATTCAAAAAGAGCTATTTAATTTATCATCATCCTCTCTCTCTGCTCATTGTTATTCCATGGAATGGAGCAACAGTACCAAATAATGAAATATTTACTTCCTTTCTTTTGTCCCCATTTTTATCCCATGAAGTTCTTTGCTTCAGTATTAAAGATGCAATACGGAACTCTAAGAGAGCAGCCGGTCTGTTGAAACTCTGAAGCGTATCTGATAATTTATATAGTTTATTTAGGTCACATTGAATAGATAGCCCTTTGCTCAAAATAAATGTGAAATAATCTTTTGCCTTCAGAAATCTCTAGAATATATTTTATTGTCGGTGTGGTGCGGTTGGGGAAGGGCAGTGAAGAGAATGCAAGAGAACAAATAGATTTAGTTTTAACTTTACATCACAGTATGTTTGCTATGGTGGCTATTGCCACTACTGCCACACACTCTCAGTTCTGGCCTATGAGGCATTTGATTCCTTGACATCAGGTTTATTTTCTAAACCTACAGTTTGATATTCCAGCACTTAATTTCAGTGTGGAACTAAATCACAGAAGCCATAATATGTCAAGTGATCCCACTTGCAGGGAAAACAGTAAGTAATGAAAAACCTATGATTGCTTTTCTGTCCCACCAAATGACAGTTATCACCTCAATGACCTGCTCCGGGCGGACCCATCTGAAAATGACACGCTAAGGGATAACGTCATCTAACAGGGTAGTTACAAAAATCAATACAAAACCCATTTCAAAGATACTCAATGTAAGATTCCTGGTGGAACGTTCATTTATTGAATAGGCCTGAGGAAAAACAACTTTTTTTGATATACGCATTACTTCCAAACTGAAAGAATTTGTAGGTAAGCAATAATTGTATTTTCTGAATTTTCAATTTATTACTTTGGGTCTTCATAACTCTGTCCATTTTTCAGAACCTAATGTTCAGACGTCTGCCTCAGCCTTATTATTAACTCTAGTATGAACAGTCTGGTCAACCAGTAATCTCATTGACAGCACTAACTAATTCACAGGTATGGTTTCTCAATATTTCAGATATTTTTTTCCAGCTCTATAGACTCATAGAACTGATGTGCTTTCAATTGATAAGACTGTTGAAAGCAGAATTGAAACATTTATATTCAAATAGAAGGAAGGTGGTGATGTTTTAAAACTTTCATCTCAATCCATCAGTCCAAATGTGCTACAATTATTTATGAATAAAAGCTTCAATAAGAAAATTGCCACACACTATGTAAAAAGTACCAGTAGTTTCTGCTTGGAGATTTCTTTCAACTAACAGCTCTCCTTGTAAAACCTGCAGTTATTAATGCAGTTTCCATTATTATTTTTAATTGTTTTTTTNGAAGGTCCACTTTTCAATCCTGCATGATAGTGCACATCTATTTGTGATTGATTGTGTGGAAATGCCTGCACATAACATGAAAACACAAGAGCAAGAATATTGTATAGCTAAATGCTTGTTACTCAAGAGATAACAAACAGCAACAACTTGTATTTGTATCGCGGTCTTCACATGGTGTAGAGTCTAAAATCCTGTGTACCTGTATCAATTAAAAGCACTTCAGCCCTATGTTTACGTCAGAGTAGAGTTTCCCTGTGTCAGCAAGATATACTTCTAGTTACCAGAAGGAATCAGCATTCGAGTGATTTGGATTCTTTATTAAAAAATCACACTAGAAATCTAGAATTTTAGACTCAGCATTTCTCAAACTAGTCCTGGCATGACAGCAGCTAACAAAAATCAGATATATTAACAGATTTAATAAAAATACTACTACTAATAATAATCCTTGCATTTGATATAGCACCTTATCACATCTCCGAGACATTTCAAAGCGCTTAACATGACTGTAAAGTGAATTTAACTGTGAATTTTGTGGGCAGAATGCGGCAGCCAGATTACGCACAGCAATGTTCCAGAAACAGTGAAGGACCAATTTTATTTTGGGGTTTTGTTGGTCAGGACACCAGGAGAAATTTCCTTCTCTTTTTGAATCATGCCATGGGATCTTTAACATTCACCTGAACAGGTAGATATCAGATAAAACTCGGTTGAATTAAACATTACCTATTTTAAACTATATCAAAATGTTTAATGTTTCATTCAACATAGTTTTAGATATTTGAATATTTCAACATTTCCAGAATTTCTCTCAGTGTCCTGGCAACAAAGCTCTATGTCGCTGGGTAATATAATTTCTGCAGGTTACTTGAAATGAAATGTGCAGAATTTAATGGCTGAGAATGATTGAATACACAAAGAGTTAATATTCAGTGAAACTTAGTCCTTTCATTAGTTAATCATGCTCTCATAAGTTGGACAGTTTTGCCTCAACTGAAGTAACTAATGTAGTTCAATGCTCAGTTTGGACTATTTCCGATAGATTTTGAATTCAGAGTAAATAACTGAAATATTTACGAGTTATTAGCTAACCACTGCTATCACAACAAGATTTTGTTGTTTGTTCAGTCACCATTTAATATCTACTGTTCTGCAGTAAAACATTCATATTGTGACGGTGGTGATGTCGTGGTAAAGGGGTCTGCAAACGCATCTGAATGGAGCCTCACTGTATGTTATTTCCACTCCGCTGGTATTAAAAACATTCCTGCCATATCAACCTGTCTGTTCTCTCCACTCAGCAGGCTCTGGACTGCTCCATTGCCCCCACCCAGCCTGCCCCACCATTGGCGGTCGGGTATTCAACCTCTCTGCCCCTACCCTTTGGAACTCCATCCCACGGTCCCTTTACCTCGCTCCCTCCCTTGGCTCCTTCAAGGCACATCTCAAGACCCTCCTCTTTGATCGTGCCTTCAGCCACCCTCCTGCCCCTACCTTCCCTACCCTCCACCCCTTCTGATCCCAACCTCCAGCTCGGGTCCAAATCCCTGATTGTCCAGCACCTTGGGGTCCTCCCGATGTGAAAGCGCTCTGAGTTGCTACACTGCATGGAGGGCGCTATACAAGTGCAAGATGTTGTTGTTATTGTCTTGAATGGAGCCTAATTTACATGTAGACTGACTGCCTGTAAGAACGTAGCTTTTTGTAAGTGTCAGAGCATGTGAACAAAAGTATAAAATTAGGCCTTTGAGCTGAGCAGGTTGCAGTTGTACCTTGGAATGACATCTAACAAGAAGTTGGTCAGGTTGCCCACTCAACTCAAATGATAAGTGCCTTTATGTATTATGATTCTGGGCTTTGGTATTTTGTCAAATTGTATGCTTGTGGCAAATAAATATTTAAAATTTATTTAGAGTGGTGCGTATTTTAATTCATTAATATAAATGGGATACTGGTTTTATCCTCCCAACTTGAAAAGCCCAATCCTAGCCACTGAGGGATTGGGTTTAAATTACCGACTTCATGACAAAATAAAATCAAAATCAGATGAATGTTTCACGCCATCTAAACACAACTGAGAGATTTTCTAAGGGAAATAGGAAAACCTCCAAAATGTGAGAATTGAAGGATTTGGCACCTTTAGTAAAGACAATCTAATTTTCAATTCAATATTTTAACGAACACTAACCTTAATTCAGGTAGACCTGGCCACTGCTCAATTAGGATCCCATCATAGGAATTTCAACAGGACAGAAATTAAATGCTTAGACCACACAGTGAAATTCACACCTTGTAACAATTCAGTTACAGTTGAGTAACTTTAGCTGATATCTTTGCGGTGACAAACTCCATTAACTGAGAGTGCATAAGCAGAACCTCTGTAGTAACTCAAGGAAGCTTTAGTAAGGGTGATGGCCTGTCAATTAATACTGCTGACATATCAGATAACAAAGATGAGAAAGTTAAGGGTGCAGGACTTTTCTGGGACAAGTATTCCAATGCAAGAGAAAAAGAGTCAACAATCTGATTCTTCACATTCCAAAAGAGAGGCTACATTTTACTTTGATGCTGGGTAATGGTATATGCTGCAGCGCTGGATGTCACATCTTACCTTACAAGCTCATTTTTCATTCAGGGTTAATTTGAACTATTTTAATATTCAAAATGTATTATTTTTGCTTGAGGAGAATCAGAAACTCTGGCAAAACAAAACACAAAGATTTCCTCTTTGCAGATTGTAAATATTGGCGGGGGAAATAGACTTGCAACAGACACCCTGACATACCCTAGAAATAAGTCTTGGAATGCCTTCATTACCAAAAGTGAGTAATGAGTAATATTTCCTTTGGTTTCCTTGCTGGCTACAGAGGGGCACATTTCATTTTGGGGGATGGTATTAATTTCATGAGTTATCTTGCATTTGATCTCCTGGGGGATAGGAAGCCACTGGAGCCAAGCAAGGATGGGGTAATGGACTAATGGAGTCCAATCCTTGTGTGGTAGAGGAAATGGCTGCATAGTTCTGGATAGTCTGCAGCTTGTGTAGGCAAGAGCTGGAGAGTTCATCTAGCAGAGCACTGGAATAATCAATACCCTATATGATTAAAGCGTGGATGAGGGTCTCGGCAACCTGGGAGGGGATGTAGGAGGGAAAGCTGAGCAGTGAGCTTCTGGATGTAGGGTTTGAAGGATAGTTTGGGGGTTGAATAAGACTCGGAGGTTCTGCACTGCTTCCATGAGATCAGTCAGGTCGGTGCAGTCAGTGCCTGAGATGAGAAGGTGCTGACTGGGGCAAGCAAGAGATCCTCATTCTTGTTGACATCAAGTTAGAAGTCATCCAGCACTTGATGTTTGATAGACAATTGATCAGGACAGCATTGGTGCTAGAATTCAAGACAGAGGCAGAGATATAGGGTTTGGTGTCATCTGTGTATATCCGGAAGTGGCGTATATAGGTGGTGAAAGGTAAAGTATTAAGGAAAAAACGCTGAGGAAATGATGTATATGTCTGGGCGGAGATGGGAGTAGAATTCTTTGGAAGAGACAAAATGAAAATGTTGGATAGATAAGAGTGAAATCAGGGTAGGGCAGGGCCATGGAGGTTGAGCATGGAGGAGAGATAGTGGAGAAGCATGGAATGGTCAACAGTGTCGAAGGTGCAAGAGAAGTTGAGGAAAACTAGGAGGCAACGAGTATGTTCTATTTTTATAATGGTACATGAGGGTAATTTACCATCTCCTTTCTTGTGTTTTGTTTGCTCCAGAACTGAGAGCAGTTCATGCATAAGGGAGGCAGCAGAGAGATCGTTCTCTGAACATACCACTCCACCAATACGGCTTCAATGAATCACTGACATTTTACAAAAAGCACTTTCAAAACATTTAATTGTTACATAATTCTTTCTGATGGAAAAATGATGTACTCAAGCATTTATCCATTTGAAATGATCTCAATCTGTTCTGAGCATTTGCTAATGAGTATTATGGTGACAAGGGAACACTACTGTTGAGAGTATACATTGCAAGCAGGTCTCTGCATGTCTGTGAGATTGGCAAAGGTTGCTCCCAGATGATCGGGAATGTACTCTGATGATTTATAACCCCAGACAAGGATATGGGACCACTGTGTATACTCCCTGACATTCTAATAACTGCAAATTTAATACAGGTTCTGCTCATCCTTTCTTACTTGTTTAAAGATGACTTAAGCTCAGACATAAATTAGATAAAGAGAGATCCCCTCTTACTTTCTGCAACATCCAATATTGTTACCACTGTATAATGACATAAAGATCATTAGTCTAACAGAACACCGGAGCGGTCCTCAAACAGAGAGATGAGTCAAGGTTAACAATTTCATTGTGTCATGGAATAAACTCTGTATTTCTCAAAATAGGCAATGCAACAAAGATATTTACGTATTCTGGCATGAATATATTTTATTTTTAGAGTCGCAAGTTGACCCAGCAGAGATAAGGAAAGTGACACTGGTACCACAAGTCAGGTTTTTGTGTCTCAGAATCAATACCAAGTCTTCAGCATGTTAACTCGGGCACATGGAACTGGTTTGTTTGGTGAGCTTTGTATAGAGTCTAAGAAATCTATTTCCTGCCTGAAAATGGGCACCCTAGTTTGCTCCTTATGAATCTGCTTCCCTGTGATTGTAGTAGCCCATTTGACAGACTGGAAATGTGGAATACCTGCCACCTTAATCTGCCAGAGCTATGTTGTGCAATTGACACCAAGTCCCATTTTGATGTTCAAAAGCTTTCTGATCCAAAAGTGCAAGTGCTTCTAACTGATCCAAACTGACAATACATGACTAGGGTTCAAAAGATGTTTCTAAGAGCTGTAGCATCCCAATAGTGCAAGGACAACAATATCAAAATCTCACAACATTTTAGAGCTCATTCTCTGCTTACTTTCTCTTCAATAATAGTGAATGAATGGGAAATATCACATGGTCCATTTCACAGAGCAGAAATGGACCAATGTTTTTAGCATTAGGTAGTAGTTGAATTCTTGTCACCTGTAACTTTGAAATGTTAGCCTAGATTCCACCCCACCCCCCACCCACCAACCCCTTCCCGGGCTGGATCACATTTTAACTGATCAAGCCATATTTCTATAACTGAACAGTGCAATGTCCAGTGGACTGGGGTTACTCTCTCCTAGGATACATTGACTGATATTTGGTGGTGATCACATGTTAGCCCCCCGTTGTGCTTAAAGATGAGATAAAAGTCATTGGCAAAAGTCTATAAACTTTTCAAAGTGTAATACCATAAGTAACATTATCTGTTGTGTTTTTGAGGATGTATTATTAGCATTATTAACTACTTTGGGTCTCAATTCCATCTTGGTGTAGACTTACAGTATTAATAGTATTTAAGAGTATTCAGAATTTGTCGCATTTTAAATCTTTAATTTTGAAGCCGTTTTTCTATAAATTCTTTTAAGAACTGCAGAAACAGGCTTCAAAGTTAATTCGACAATTTGCCAGATTCTGCACAATCTGAAATGGTACTCTAAGAGTAAATCTAGACCCAGGTAGAATTTCTGCCCATTTGTGCCTGGCAGGTTTCTAACTCTAATATATTAAATTGAAGTAAAAACTGCGCAATGTGACTGTGAAAACATCACGATGAATGTAACTCATAAAACATAAATGGTGAAGCTTTTGCTGCGCAAATAGCAAAAATTAGGAGATTCCCCTGGGGTTAAAGTATGGAGCAATTGTTTAATTTATTTGGTTTTATGACAGTTCAATGAACCTTTCAAAGGTTCATGAACCATCCCCAACCCAGAGTGACATGAAAACACTTCATGTGACATGACTTGTGGTGCGTGCAAGGTCACTGCTGGTGCACTCAGGTGATAGAGGAGGTTAATTAACTCTTTCTGCTTCTTTTCAAAACATGAACAACTGCATAACGTTGGCAAGATTAGTGTGTGGAAGAGATGAAATAAGTAATTGACACACACCTCATTGTTCTCACTCTAAAAGAGATTTGTTATCTTTGAGGCTTGAGCCTCTGAAATGACTACAACCGGCCATTCGAGGGGCAAAAGGAAAAAGTTTGTTAGAAATGGGCGATTTATATTAACTATAGGCCCTATATTAAACAATGCTCTGTAAAAATAATTAGAATTTTAAAATGAAGTGCTTCCATTTTAGCTGTGCTCCAGTTTTCTATTTTCTAGGAACCCAAATACAGAATTTTTACTATCTCTTGTATCCTCTTGGATCATTTGCAGCTATTTGCAAATCTTTCACCTTCCCAACCTTCAGTCGCAGCATTGGGACCATTTAACACAGCACACACTTTGCTTTACAGGACATTCTGCTGCTTCAGTTCACCCCCTCCCAAGAATCCTGACATCTGGGGCTCATCCATAGGTGGCTGTCAGTATCGCTACTGGATGATCAGTCATCCTCAAACAACTCAAAGACCTCTGAAGCAGGATGTAAAAGATGATGAGGATTGAGACGAGTGACTTGTACACATAGGTATGGAGTGTGAAAGTCATTGCTAGTTTGTTATTAACAGATTTCTGAAGAAGGAATTCCAATAGATTTTCCTTTCAATTTTCCTTTTGGTAACTCTGGTCCAGAAGTTCAATAGATTGTGTTGGAGCAGAATTCCTGCAGGTTAGTGAGGTACAGTGGAAGCCAGGTTTGCGGTCACCTGAGTAATCCAGCCATCTCACAATTGCAGGCACATTTTCAGTCTCTTTCATTGTCAATGTTAAAAGATAGGCTGTCTACTTCAGTAAACCGGGCATCTCACTATTCAGGACAACAGTCATTTCTTCCAGTGCCAGAATGAATCTCCGTTTTCTACAAATTGTGTTCATTATTCACGAATCTTGGTTGGAAATCATGTACCATAAATGAGACTCCAATGTAAAACTGCTGTAAAACATCTACAAATTCCTGTGCTACATTCTTCTCTTCTAAATCAGCGACTAATTACATTTGCTTTCTTACTTAATCATTTATAGATGATCAACGCTTATCATGAGTTCAATTATCCCAACATGGTGCTGCAATAGCGGTTAATAAAATGCAGTTGCATGCATCCATGGGAGTTTACTAGGAACTCGATTAACATGCACAGCATGATTGTGCTTTTAGCAATCTACTACAGGTATGGTACAGAGTTAAGAGACAAGGAGAGAATCAGAGAGAGAGAGTGAGAGGCACAGAAAGTCACAGAGAAAGAGAGAGAATATAACAGTCAGAGACAGGCTAGCACAATGTGGGACTAAAGTATCAGTATGACTCCTGATGAGAGAAATTTTAGTTAACACTGTATTGGATTTGTATTTTATGGGTCGACCCATTATCCACATTACTTGCTTATTATCCACAATAGGGCCTGCTCCAATTAGTGCAGATAACCCGCTCTTCATTGTATTGATAACTTGTTGCTATGGTGGGAGAAGAGTCAGATGAGATTCTGGAAGGATGAGATCGAATGAGATCAGATGAGGTGGAGGATGTTTTTTAACCAAACCTCTTGTTTGCTTTTCACTCTAACTGTTAAAATTTGAAATCACAATGTAGGAATTCATTACTTATATAATGCTGTCAGATGCTGCAACGGAGCGGATGTTGGTTGCTGTGTGTTCGGAGCACTTGTACAGATAACTTGTAAAAAAGATTTAAACTGAAATGCTGTTCAAAATTGACAGGAAGCAGTTTGAAGTGGAGGTGGTGAGTGGTGGAACTGAGGCATCACAGTGGGATGTAGCTGACAGTAAGTGGAGGTGGGAGAGAAATTTAGCCACAAATCTGCCATACAAAATAATAATAATCCTTGGCTTTGATATAGTGCCTTTAATGTCAGGAGGACATCTCAAAGCACTTTACAAGATTTATTTTAGAGGGTAGTGACTCTGTACTTTGTAGGCAATCGCAGCAGCCAATTTGCGCATAACAATATCCAAGATGACAAGGGAGGTTTGGATGAAGAAGCCCTTTTGGCCCATTTGATTTGATCCTTCCAGAATATTCACCCTGTGTGTCCTCCCTTTGCAGCATCGAGCTGTTTAATTTGCATCATCACGTGTCCAGATCATTAGCCGACACATATTTGGCGTTCATAATGTGGGCAATTTTTCACACTTTACAAGGAAAGATTTCTACTTTACAGTAACTGTCGCTGTTTATTTAACAGTTCTACTCCTTTCACTGCAGCTCAGTGTTATAAGCAGAGTTGGAGGACAGACAACTGAAGATGGAACTTCGATTTTATTATTAACTCAATGACCTCAAGAGACGCACGTAGAAATTTGCAGCAGAGAAAAAGTCTCACGTTACAACCTGAACTGAGGAGTTCCAGACTCCCTGCAGCCTGTGCTTTTGTTCTTCAATTAGCTGTGCAAATATGATCAGGATGAAATCATGATGATAATTAGCATGGGGCTGTAAAGTCAAGAGTTGAGTCAATTTGCCACCTGACTATCTACAATACATCCAGATTCAATCATTCATAGCGTCAAAAATCATACTGTATCAAATCCTACCATTTGAGTTAAAAGGAATCAGCAGATGTGATGAATCAGATTCACAGTAACTGGCGTAGCAGTAGTTAGTGAATCTGAACATTGACACTCTGAGACCTGCAATTTTACTGTGTCTTAACCTGAAGATTATTTTGTTTTAGAATGCAAGACTGTGCAAAATTGTGAAAAAAATCTTGAAATTAGTCATATTTTAGAACCTGGTTCTTTTTAAGAACTATGGAAAACAGCTTTCAGTTGGAGACTGAATTTCAGAGTTTATCACAATTGTGCATGGGCTTACATTTTAATATAAAACCATCTAAAAGCTAAAACAAAGTGAAATTAAAGACACCGAGATTAGGTAAAACTTTGTGAACGTTGGTAATTCTGGCATAATGAATTGCTTTAATCATTTAATGAATCTGAAGAATTAAACTAAATAAATATTTAATAAATGAAGATTTACATGTTAAAGGACATGGACAGACTTAAAGAGATACAGATTTGAGAGGCGAAGGGATTTGATTTTAATTAATCAATATTACACAACTAATGATGATGTACTGAGATTTAATGCTTTAATATCTATAGATTTACCAGAAAAGATTTTCAAAAATGCTTGATTAACTGAGAAAGGATTTGCTAAATTATATCTAATCAAATTGGCATTAAAAATGCAAGTCGCTAGCAACGGAAATTGCAAAACTATGCTTTTTAATTAAAATTATAAGTAATATAAAATTATAAGTAATTAGAAAGGCAAGCAAGAGCAGGTAAAAGAGAAAAATCAGTTAAACCAAGAGAGACATTGACTGTAAGATTATCGAGGGCATGCCTTGCAACAATGTGAGGCTTTTTCAAATGTATTCTCAACAAAACTATTGACCCACTGAAAAATTATACCGTGGAGCTGGAATCCAGGGACACAGAAATAGCAGAGCTATTATTAAATAGTTATTTTCTCCCCTTTTTAAAATTGGTATTTATTTCTTTGAGCTCTCCCTCAAGTACCATTCTGCAGCCATCAGTGTAATGCATGTCGACTGTGCAGTAAGGACTCAGGAGACTGTACAGTTGGACTCTATTTTGCAATCAGGTCTTTGCCAACTTGTGCCCTGTGGTTACGAGAACAGCCTCTGCTCAGTGCCTCTCTCTAAGACCTCAACTCTGAATATGAAATCACCATGTGGGGAAATTACATATAAGCAGGAAGCACTCTCCCGCCACCATACAGTACAGTGAGATTTAAGAGGTCTAGGAGATCTATCTTATGATAATCACCCCAAAAGCATTCTTTTAAAATTAACTACAACTAAAGACACAATGAAGTAGATCACCAGTCAACATTATTACAAGAAGAAAATTACATTTGTAAAGTGGCTTTCACGTCGGAAGGACATTCTAAGGCTCTGGACAATCAATGTTTCAGACTCGAGCTGGGGGTCGGGATTAGGGAAGGTGGAGGGCAGGGGGGAAGGAGGGTGATTGAAGCCATGGTCGAAGAGGCGGTGCTTGAGACAGGTCTTGAAAGAGGCAAGAGATGTGGCGATGCAGAGAGTCTGCGAGATGGAGTTCCAGAGGTTGGGGCAGAGTGGCTGAAAACCCGCCCTCTAATGGTGGGGCGGGTGAGGCAGGAGACGTGAAGCAGGCTGGAACCAGCTGAGCGGAGGGAGTGGGCAGGTTGGTAGGGGTTTAGGATGTCGCAGAGGTGGGGGGAAGCAAGACCAGGGAGGGCTTTGAAAATGAGGACCATCACCACCAGATGAAGATGAGGACCAGGATCTTGAACTGTATCCTCTGTGTGATGGGAAGCCAGTGGAGTCGGGTGTGGATGGAGATGATAGGTCGCGGAGCCTGGTGCGGGAGAGTACACTGGCTGCAGAGTTCTGGATGACCTGCAGCCTGTGGAGGGAGGAGTTGGGGTGCCTGACAAGTAGGGAGTTTGCGTAGTCGAGCCTGGATGTAATGAATGGTGGATGAGGGTCTTGGCTACCTGTAATGTGAGACAATGGCGGAGCCGAGCAATGTTGCAGAAAGGTGGAGCGGATCATGGCACAGATGTGGGATATGAAGGACATTTGAGGGTCGAACAGGACGCTCAGTTTCCATTTTGACTCAGTGCGATGTAGAGTGCATCCATGGAGGGAAACGCTGTCAGTGCCAGAGGTATGGAGGCGCTGACGGGAGCCAAGCAGGAGGGCCTCGGGCTTGTTGACATTCAACTGCAGGAAGTTAGCTCTCAACCAGGACTTGATGTATTAGTTTTCATTTGAGAAATAATGGGTTGTAAAATGGCATGTGTAATGTGATAATTATCACATTGGCTGAAAATTGCAATCCAAGAAAACAGGTTAATTATTTGACTAGTTTAGATATAGACGGTAATGGGCTCCAGTGTTCTAACTCTTTACTCCCCACCCCTCACGGCTTCTGCTTCATGTTCAGGCATGAAGATTTCAGCCCTCTATATGTTGGATCTAATTATAAAGAGTGGATTTAAGTGCTATTAAAAGTAAAAGACCATCGCAACTACCTTCTGGGTTGAAAAAATTGCTGGGGCTCTTTATCGCTCAGCGGGCACCCAAGACCATGGCAATTTTTTTTGAATGGAGGCCTTGAGTCAAACTATTGTTTGGGAGAGGGAGTTCAATTCAAACCTGTTAATAGTTAATGTTTGTACAATTCAACAAATCATTCTGAGTAAAGGAACAGCATAAATTATTGAAGCCCAAAAAAGCCTTAACAACAATATTTCTTTAATTCATAATAGTCTTTGTGAGCCACCACTTTTGCAGCCAAACATGCATGTGAATAGTCACACACACTCGGCACTAACACATGGTCCTTCAATAGCAAATGGGGAAAATATTTGGTTTGAAGACTCAAGACAGCTAATTGAATTCTGTGAGTAAATCAGGAATCGAATTGCGTTTAAAGAAAAATAAAAGCAATATTTGCATTTTTATTTCTTTGAAGTTTAATAATGGGTTTAGTGGAGACCAGGTTCCCTGTGCTCTTTGAAGTCCTGTTGTAAAATGCATAATCATCAAAAATTATAGTAATTTATTTTGATTTGACGTTATATCCCCATAAAACATTTAATAAAATGGGATGCAGACTGTAAAAGTATTTGTGAAATGCGCCAGTGACAGCTTGTAACTTCTAATGCTTTTGGCATGTTCTTGGCAACTCCTGCATCTGTTGTTTTTAACACATTCATAGAACGGTTACTTCAAATACTACTACTAATCTATACCATTTGATATAGTGCCTTATCACATCGTCGAGATGTCTCAATGCACTTCAAAGAATTTTGCTAGGAAGTGTAGTAATTGTATATTTGTAAGCATCCACATTGCACACAGCAATGTCCCGCAAACGGCCATGAAGTTAAAACTCAATATTTATCTGGAGGATTGTTGTCAAGACACCACGAAAAACTCCTTTCTGTAATTGATCACATCTAAGCAGATACTTTCAAATCATGGAATGCTGGTTTTGTGAAGGCATCGGGTGGTAATTCATACATTTAGAACAGTTCATTTACAAAGTATATTTCTACATACCCACCACATTGTAATTGTTTGCTCTGTACTTTTTGCAAATTAAAGATTTTGCGAATGCATTTCATTACAGCTCATAGACTGAATGGCAATGTCAAGACAAATGTTTCTACAAATCCTCTAATTATAGTCTTAAAGACATTTGTATGATATAGCTGTGTTCTAAATGATGTCCTGAGTAAATGTGACTAATTATGCTCCATTGATTTGACTGAGGGCTGAACATGTTTTCTGGCCTGTTTGTTTTGGGAAGAAAGAAAATAAATATTATTTTTAGAAGGTTTTATCACTTAAAAATGTCTCAATATAACAAGTGCAGTGACTGCTTTCTAAGCAAACTCAGCAGCAAATTCATGGGGAGCGAGATGCCAGAAACAGCTATGAGATGGATAACTGATTGATCTGACGAATTGTTGGCCAGAGCACTGAGAAGAAGATGCTTCCCTTCTCCAATAATATAATGGAGTCTTCAACATCCACTCGAACACAGGCAGTCAGGCCCTGGTTTAACACATCAGCCAAAAGATAGCACAGTTTTCTCTTGCTACAATTTTCATGAACTAAGCTGCACCCTCTGATGCCTTGCTGCTCTGCATTGAATGATTTCTGTGCTCCTGCCATTGAAAGATTGAGCGGCTAGTTGCAAGATTACATTTTGCTTGGTACAAGTCGACCCACTGACTCCACCGCTGCCATGGTGAGAATGGCAAACATATATCAGGCAAACAATAATTCAAAGTAATCAACAGAGTGCATTACAAAGGAAATTTGTGGCTGACAAGCTTTTATCCAGAATCCTGCAACAGGAGAAATAGCAGTTCAAACGGAATACCAATCGAGCGATTTAATGCATTTTTGATGTACATTTAAAAGATTGACACTTGGCCACAGATGTACATGTGTTGTGTTGTTTATTGCAAGGATATGGCCTGTGATAACCTATTATAACATATCATCACATAGAACTTGATAACCTCAAATAGGAAAAATTCCATCACACATTGCACTCGCAGATGTATTATGGAAACAAATTGTACTTGGAATTGAAAAGTCACAGTCTTATTCTGTCTAAATAAATACCTGCCACAGGGCTAAGTGTGAGAGCACAGAACTTCCCGAGTGATTTCAGTGTATTACCAGCTTTGACATCTGTTGGGATTTCAGCTGGAGCAACTTGATTTTGTAGGGAAGTATGGCTTTAAGGTGTTTACCAGTATGCATTAGGAATGAAAAGCAAGACTTTCATTTCATTTGCCATTTCTGGTGGAGGATGAGATGCTCTGAAAGGATGGGCTGCGATATTCCTCAAGTAGCTCATTCATATAGATATTGGTAATAATAATCCTTGCATGTAATATAGCATCTTATCACGTCATCGAGACATATCAAAGAGCTTTACAGGATATACTGTAAAGTGTACTGTACATTTTGTGGGCAAACAGGTCAGTTTGCATACAGTAAATGTTCCACAAACAGCCATGGAGTGAATGATCAATTTTATTTGGGGGATTATTGGCCAGGACACCAGGAGAGACAAATTCCCTTCTCTTTTCGAATGGTGCCATAGGTGATCAGGAAGTGACGAAAAACACAGTCAAAGAGGAAGGTCTTGAGATAGACCTTGAAGGAGCAAGTTGAAGGGCCTCTGGGATGGAATTCCAGAATATGGGAGCAAACAGGTTGACGGCCTGACTTCCAATGGTGGGGCAGGCAGAGCAGGGGACATGAAGCAGGCCAGTGCCCACCGAGCAGAGGGAACCAGTTGGTTGGTAAGGTTTTAGCAGGTCACAGAAGTAGGGTGGGATAAGACCATGAAGAGCTTTAAAATTGAGGATGAGGATCTTGAACTTGATCTTCTAGGAAATGGGGAACTGGTGGAGCCAGGTGAGGATGGGGTTGATCGTCTCACACAGCTTGGTGCAGGAGACGATACATTTCAATGCTCACAGTATGGTTAGTCCAGCTCAGAAAAAATGAGAGAATGTAAGTTCCTTCCCCCACCCATCATTAAATAATATGCCCTATACATGTCTGAATAATAATTTGGTCAATAGTTTAATAATTTAATTTTGATCATTATTAAAAATAATAATTTGGTCACTCAACTCGCTGTTTATGGGATGCTGCTGTGTGCAATTGGTTACTATTTTTCACCCACAAAATATAAAGTCAATCCCCTTTACAGTATATTCTGTGAAGCGCTTTGAGATGTCTCAACAATGTGATAAGCCGCAAGCATTAGTATCAAATGCAAGCATTAGTATTATTGCTGTATACATGGAATCTCCTCCTTCAGAGTGAGGCGTAATAATATTCTGGAATCTGTTCCTTTCCTCTGCAACCAACAATGTCAGGCACTCTCAGGTCAGGTGCAATTCATGGCTCCTACCAACATGACAATGTATCTCAGTGCTAACCTGGGGAAAGGATTGGAACTGTCAGAGCTGATTTTATTCGGGACTCGTAAAATTCCTTCTGTCTCAGCTGGATTCAAGCTGAGGTTCCTCAGATGAAAATTGCACTTCACAAGTCTTTAATGCACTTGGCACCGAATCCGATGGCTCTGTATTGCTATTATTCTAACCTCTCACTTTCCTGAAAATAAAAAAACCCAGAAATGCCTAAAAATAAACAATCACCATTTCGATATATAACAGAAATTGATAAAGCACAATGTTTAAGATTTTTATTGCAATTTTTCCTTAACCATTGTTTTTACTTTATAATGATTAACCTCACGGTATTTCAGTTACTACAAATGAGTCCCCCAAATAAACAAAGAGAAGGTAACGTATACCAAAAGTGAGTGTGATGCTTCCAATAAAAAAACATGTTGAGTGACAGAGTAAAAACCACCTCCTTTTTTCCTTTGCTGACCTCTTTCTTCAGATTATTTTGCTGACGTCCCTATGTATAAGTCTGGCTCTCTCCCCTGAAGGAAGTTTGAGGTTTCAAGCCTTATGTTGGGACTTTGAATTCATGTAGTGTAGGCTGATACTTCAGTGCAATGCTGGGGGTGCACTGCTTTATTGGAGATGCTGTCTTTTGGATGCTTGTTCAGGTGGATGGTAAAGATCCTCTGGCACTACACGAAAAAGGAACAGAGTGTCTCCCAGTATTCTGGTTTAACAACCTTACCCCAAAATAAATTGGCTATTCACTTTGTGGCTGTTTGTGGACATTGCAGAGTACACATTGGCTGTTGCAGTCACCTAAAAAAAATACAGTCGTTACACTTCACAGTAAATCCTGTGAAATACTTTGAGTCGTCCTCCTGACGTGAAAGATGCTCTATTAAATGCAAGATTTATTCATTATTATTATACACATTCTTTTGTTGACCTCTTCCCACAGCTTCCACTTTTGCCCAGTTTGTTCTTTTAATCTTTACACGTATCCTTTGCTGATTGTTACCAACTCTCAGTCACTTGCGCCTTTATTCTTCTTGTGAGTCCACTTCGGTCCATACATTCTCTACTCTCTTTCCTCTTGTGTCTGTTCTTCTTCCTAAGATGTAGTTTCTGATTGGCTTACATGGGGAAATTTACCAATGAGCAGATAACATCTACAATCATCTTTCCTTCACTCCATAATACATATTCTTACAATTGAACTCCATTCACAACAAGCATCACACCCACACTAATTACTTTGCTAGGAATCAGATATCTGATATCTAGTCACTTCAGCAACAACTACTTGTATTTACTTGTACACCGTTCTTCATATGGGCAGTGTCTCAGAGCGATTAACAGTGGCAGAGTTTGATGCTGAACCAGGGAGATAGGGGAAATGACCACAGGCACAGTCAAAGAGGAAGGTTTTCAGATCTTCACACTGATATTACTAAATACTTTTCTAACCAACGTTACTGCAACAAAACGAATCCCACCAAAAGGAGATTTAATTTCACTTGCAAACCACCACAACACATGCTAAGAAAGTTGACAATTATCTGCTACATACAGAATGCACATCCCCCTCAAACAATGAAGGGCAGCTATGCATCTTATTCATGTCTGATGTGTTCATTAGTTATTCGTTCCTCCTCACCTATGGCAGGAAGCCTGTGGCTTAATGTTGAGGATCCTCCATTATATCACAAGTGATGTTTTGTCAATGAAGTTTGAATTGGTATTTTCAGTAACAATATGTCATCAGTGTCCCTTCGAGTATGTTTGTCTTTGGATCCATTGTCTGTAATGAATATTTTAGAGCTTGTAGTACAACAATGACATGATAATCATTCCTCTACCTTTTGTAGGAATTAATATATGTGATTCAAGATGTTAGAAACAGAAAAGAATGAGAGATATTGATTAACAGATCTTGAGCCGCAAACAAAATTGAACATTTTTTATCATAAATAATATATGCACCAGCAACCCAATAAAATACTGGATTTCTAGATCGCTGTTGAGAATTATCATCAAACTAATTTGTAACTTTTTCACTCATGAGTTACAATATCGTTCTTACCAGTCAACTGTAAGACCGCACTTTATCTGTCTCCTCAGATCCTCTCATGTTAGGCGCACAGATGGATAACAGCTTAGATGCTCCAATCAGGTCTCAGAAGGAACACTTTATCAAAACACCAAAAATAGATAACCATGAAATCTAAATTTCACTGAGCCTCCTCCCAAAATACTCACTATCTGTTACTGAACTTCACATAGATGAAGCTCAGTAGGAGCCAGGTAACAATCTGGATCAGTTGATCCATTCTCATCTCTGGGTCAGAAGATTGTGGGTTCAAACCTCACATTAAGATTCACAGTCTAGGCTGACACATCAGTAAATGTAAGGGGAGGCTTACATTGACAGAGATGCCATCCTTCAAATGAGGCTTTAAACCAAAGACCCATTTGACTGTTCGTGCAGATGTCAAAGATCCTATGTTAGTATTTGAAAAGAGTTTCTCCTGGTATCCTAGCACCAATTCCTCAGATTAATTGGTCATTCACTTTATGGCTGTTTTTCGAGCATTGCTGTGCACATTGGAGCAATTACCTACAAACATGTTTCGACTTTGTAGGTGCTATATTATTATAATTGAGAATAACAATCATTTATGGAAATAATTTGCCTATATAAGTTATCATATCAAGTGGAGCATGTTATTTTGAAAGACAATGCGTTGTTAGAATAGCTACACAGCATACAATAATCGTCAGTTATGTTTTGGGCATTATAACAGGAGTAAACTTGCAAAGCTTTGATTGATATTTAGAAAAGAGTCTTATTGCATCTGTCTAGCCACATCTGCATGTCTTCTGATCTCCACCTACTAGTTGGTCAAATCCAGTCATTTGTACTGCCTTCAGGTATGTGGCAATGTTGGCATGCTTATAAAGTACATTTATTAGTGGGGGGGGGGGAAGTGTCTTTCAGGTGGTAGTTCCCTTAAAAGTAAGGTATCAAAAAAATGGAAGATGAAATGCAATTTAAAAAAGGAACGTGTAGGAGATTGAGATATACAGTGTATGAAAAATAAAAAATATATTTTGACTGGAACACTTTGTATAGAAGTTTCTTCTTTCAAAACAAAAAAACAGAATGCAAGTTGGATAAAATAGCTCATGTAGATGGTTTCACATTGATACAATCTGAAGTCTCAGTGGGTTATACAGGCCATGGCTGTAGCTTCATGTCTGTGTGAGATGTGGGAAGCTCCCATTAAGCATTGGGCTGAGTGGTGCACTACAGGTCAGTGCAATCACTCACACAGAACCTCCCCAGGCAGTCATATCCAGTCTCAGTTATAGGAAGGTAAAGGAGCTGAGCTCCTGAAACTGCTTGATTAGGTGTGCTAATGTGCTACTTGTGAGTAATTTCTGAGCTACTAAGTTGCAGGTGTTTACCCTGGCTAATAAATCACACGCTTTTGACTCAGTTTTCACTTTTGGACCTGTCATGCATATGCACAGACTATTTAAGTGACAGAAAGGAAATAAAAGTAATTTATGGTGGACCATAACTCAGGTAGGTATGATAAATGAACCTGGTCTAATTTGGAACAAGCTCTTGTGTGTTTTTCTTGTTTAAAATGTTATTTTAACCTAAGGTTTCCTGCCAGTTTTCATTCCCACAAGTCGGCACAGTGTGTACTTATTTCCAGTTTGTATTTGTTTTCCTTGTAAACATTGAGCTTTATGAAAAGCACTATTAAATATGTCACAACAGGTAGCGGTGCAGCAAACCAGAACAGAGCTTATGGACTGCAAGGTAAACATTTGCACGTTTAATCTCTGCCCAAGAAATTGTTAAGTCTACTTTATGCTTATATATATGTTTTGCCTTACCTTTTAGGTATGCATCATTTCACGTTTTCACTTCGTAATTGGAGCTGGCTGCAGAGTTCACACAGTGACTGTACCATAAATTAATAAGTAGAATACACAGTCCTCATGAAAAGTTCTATGCAAATCTACAGGCACAGCACGTGCTTTCATTCAACAAACAGGCTTAAGAATTTATGCAGCAGCTTGCGAGAGGCAGAGCACTAGCTAACATGGGTTCGCACAAAGGCTTTGTATGTTTCGAATGAAATGAAAACATCGTCTGGAAAGAGTGCGACATCACCAGCCGTTAAAAATCATTAGCTAACAGAAATTTGCGTTCTTTAACGTTTTGAATTCTCTGATCGTGATGGGGGTCGTCTCACAGGGTTCTGAATCCTACCCGTTATGTGTTGTGTATTGTTCAGGTAGAAGGTGTTTCTGATCACTTTTCTGTATGAAATGTAAGCAACGACGGTGAGCTTCTAATCCCATTTGAAAATATCACTTCCAACATTTTGCTTTGGTGGAATACATTTCTGACAGCTAAAAGTGGCTTCTCGAATGTGAAGTGCAATATTTGTGAACCTGCGAAATAAAGCCTATTTGCTAATACTGTAGTATTGGAGTGAGGTACTCCATCAATATAGATCCAAATAACAAAACTCGACATGCTACCAAGCTTCATGTGCTGGGGGATGATTAAGACTTGCACCAAACACTTTGGTTTAGATTATATTTTGATGATGACTGGGAGCAGTATTACCAGTGATGATTTATGGTTTTTAACCTGTTGGCAGCAGTTACTGACAGGAGTGGAATTCCCCCCCCCCCAACTCCCCCCACCCCCGGTCTAACCAGCATTGGCAATGGGGATTGTCGACTGCCAATCTAATGGGGGACAAGTGGAAATGAGATCCTGTCACAATTTTCTTGTTGACGGTGATAGTGATAGCGGAAATAATACCAGCCTTTAGTTTTCTTTAAATGTTTCAAGGTGTTCTTAATTATCAAACAAACCTTAAATCCTTTCTTTTGCAAACCGGAATCTGTGAGACCAGTCAAATTTTGACAGGGAGAAAAAAATGATTTAAATTCAAATGGACTCTGAGGTCCTCCCTGCACTCTGCTGTAAATGGATCATTCACTTCAGGGCTGTTTGTTTGTACGTGCAAAATGGCTGCCATGTTCACCTACAGATTCGACAGTCAATGCCTTCACAGTAAAATCATGTGAAGCACTTTGAGCCATTTCAACAATGTGATAAGGCACTATATCAAGTTGAAGTTTATTGTTATTTGAATATAGTGGCAACCTCCAGCAGTGATGAAATGGGAGCAGAATTGTCCACTGCACCAAGGTTCACGACTGTTTGAAACTCATTACCCACTGTCTGCCCACAAAGTCCGAAATCTGACCCATTATGCTTGAAATTGCAGTATGAACAATGTGAAGATTGTAGCTAATAGAAATGGTAATCTGAAGCTTTGGGGAATCACAATTTAGGAGAATTTCTCATAATCCCAAAAGAAGTTCGAATGAAAAAGGCCCTTCATCCCTTTCCAGAAAACAAACCCTTCTGTCTTTCCATTCTAGCTATTTCTTCAGCACACCCTATAAAAGGAAGAATATTATTATAGCCTTTTAGTAATTTCTTAAATGTATTGATCCTTTTCATTTCAGCAGTGCTACCTCTAAAATTCCTCTGGAAAAATTGCAGAAATCCTGTTTACAAATGTGTATATTGTGGTTTATATTGTAAAACTGCTAAGTGCACTTTTCAAAATCTCATCCTAATATTAATAATGCACTAAATATTTAATCAACTCTACACATCTTGTTGAAAGTGACCATTTCAAAATAGTGGTTTATATTTGTTGTTGATTATTCTTAAAACATTGATTTTGATTTTTATGAAAGTATCTAATCTAATATATAACATTTTATTCTTTTTATGTTTATTACCATCTTTCTACAATTATCACTTTAAAATAAATGACATATGATGTCAACAAAACACACCATCAAAATTTTCTTTAAACAACAATGATCCTTTTCAAGAACCATTTTGGTTTGCTAAGGAGGTGACTTAAGTGTTTAAATGAACAGTGGGGTCTAAACCATGGTATTCATAGCAGGACTTTGAAATAATGGCCTCAACATCACAAAAGTAAATACCAGCCACTGGAAAATCATGCTTTCGACCGACTCCACTGCAACACACTTCGTGTCGGAGCAGAGTTCCCGCCTGTTTGTGTAATTCACTTCCGGTTACCGGTAGCAGTCACTCCCGTTAGCACAATTTAGAGGCCTTGTGCCTCTTCTATACCTAGTTTTTATTTTGTACACAGGCTTTTATTGTGATACATTTATTGGGGAAAAAAAACTGATGTTTCACGTGGCTGATTTTTTTNCCACCAGCAAAAAAAGCTCAAGACAGTTGCATTGCGCCACCTGTCAATTGCTGCAACATCATTGACACATTGACACTGCTGCGAGAAGCAGGCCAGTTGGCCACTGCTTTGCTAATGCAGAGCACCACGCAGTACAGTAAAATAAGGGAATTGACCTGATTTTGTATTCTGATTGAAGTCAGCGCTTTCAAATAACCAAACGGCATGAAAATTCAATTTTCATCACATTCAATTGCAATGCTTATGGGATCCTGTGGCTTTAAATAAAAAAAAAACTACGGGGAGTTTCTTTTCTTCTATTGTGAGAGTCAACATATGGTGAAAGGCTTTTTGCATGGGTCTAAAGTTTGATAGCTTAAGTAAGGATTAGATGGTCCATAAACTTTCTGTGAATGATCATTGTGGTGCAGTGCCAGAGAAACTGTGTTTATTTTGTGGAATTTGTGAATATTAAAAGGATAAAACTGTAATGTTCGACCAGGCAGCGAATGAAGACTTTAAACACAGATATCTTACTGGAAATCATTTTATAATCAGATTTTATAAACTTGCTTCTGTGAACAAGAAAATGTGACCTTGGTTGAAAGACGGGACTCAGTACTAATTAATCAATAAATAAAATTGTCACTAATTCTGAGTTGGTTGTCTGGGATGTAAAAACTGAGGTAAAAACAACCTGCAACAAGTTTTCAAATTGCTATATATCTTCCAAAAAATTATTAACAAACCTGCTGCAAGTATTAGCCAGATATAAATACTATTAGCATTTTACCAAGTTTAACTGGAGTCAGAGCAACTGTAAACTATGATTTATAATGGATTATTAAACAGAAGGCAGCTGTTGCATGGCACTGTAAAGCAAATCTATAAGCACTTTTTTTTCTACCTGACTGTAATGTTAAGACCACAAAATTAGAATAAAGTTAGAAATCCCAGAGACGTCAGGTACTGCCTTTTTAAAATTAATGAGTAGTAATTTCATTGGCAGAAATTCAGCTCCCCATCTCTCTCTTGGTTTTCAGTGCAGCATGTCGAGAGTTCACTGGTACAACTACTTTCTTATTATCTTTGAATGCTTTCTGATTGACCTATAGCTGTAATAGTCAAGTTTTGACAGGCAGACACTGCAAGGTTGTCTGGTTAATCCAGACAATCTGCAGACTGAAGAAGAAGGACTCGTCTCGCAACAATCCTCTGAGCTATACCCAGTGCCTGCAGGAAGATATTGTCAGTCTATAGGACAAGGAGTTATTTCAAAGGTCACCGTGCGAGACAGAAAGTGTCAGAGAGTCAAGGATTTCAAGAAGAAGGTGGATAATAGAGTATCATTTACAAAGGCAGAACAAAACCTAGGAAGGTAGCAAGAAAGAGGAGGGGTGGGGAAACAAAGGAAAGTAATGCCAATTAATTATTACAGTGTTGATCCCATTTTAGAATTTAAAATAAATTCATCATTCAAAGGTCACGCTTGACTTTGTGGTTTATTGAGATGAGCTTGATCTTGTAGTGTTCTTTGTGTTCACATTTTGGAAAATATGTGATTACTCCCCATTATATCTCCATTTTTCACAACCTGCAATAATTACTATTTTTAAATGTGTTGTGTGTGAAATAACTTTTACACAACAACATTTAACACACAATACAAACAACAGCACCTTAGAACCCAAACAGTTTCTTTTTCATAAATCCTGCAGATGTTATGTATAATTTACTGTTCATTTTCTTACGTTAAACGTAGTGGATAATGTGCCCCACCATAATATCTAAAAATCTTTCTTATGGATAAAATCTCCAGATTTTATTGTAATTTTCTGTTCAATTTTCTTTACACATATTGGATAACACGCCCCACCATAATGTGTATGAATTAATAAATAAAGATGAGAGTGCCTATTTAGTATTGTCAAAATACATTAACGTTAAGAGGAGACCAAACAAGTACAGGGAATTATTGTACCGATATAGTAATTACATGATTGTTAGCAAATAATCTAGAATAGATTGTACTCTTTAAATGTTCACATTATTATCGTAATCCACTGAAATAATTGGTATTGTAGCACTCTCTCTCTCTCTCTCTCTTACCCTTTCCCATCCTCTTTCGTTCTGTCATTCATGCAATGTGTAAAACCTGCAGTCTGTAGATTTCATTTGTGGGCATCGATGGGTCAGTGTATAATGCTGTTTAACATCGGTTGTGTGGCCGTAAGCAGATGGACTGTTTCTGTAAAATGAAGAAGAGAAGAGGAATTTTGGATTGTTTTTGGTGTGTGCTACTGATGATGTGAAAGCAGCGAGACTAATTTGTTCAAGAAATCAATGGGCAGCTGCTGAACTATAAGGAACAGAATGAACCTTCCTGTCCCCCAGAAAACATAGACAGTAAATGATTCAGACAGGGGAGAAAGAAAGGAATAAAGTTAAAAATGAAAATTAGACGAGGAAAAGAAAGCTTGGGATTATTCCATTGCAATTTTGTTGAATATATCATTGTGTTACGTGGCTTTCTTTAAAGAGTAATTATAATGACAAGGACCACCTCATGTTTTTTCCCAAAAATCCCAAGCTTCCTCTTCACAGGGAGGAGAAAATGGGCAGATATTGTAATTAATGAAGAGGTATCAGCCTTCCTTCTTCTTCACATCAGCAGTCATGCCAGGAAAAGGCAGACATGGGTTGGAAATAAATTGTCACAAGGAGAGACAGAGGCAAGCAGAACCAGAAGCTAATTGGTTCCAGTTTAGAATAAACAGTCATAAACCCTGAAGGCTCCTGTATGGTTAAAGTAATGAAATGCTGACACTTTCTACCACTGAGTATATGCTGTAAGAAAACATGCCCCCTGTTTCTCTCACCCCCACCCTCTTCCCCACATGGAAAGCATCCTACAGTACTGTTGTTTTTCGATTATCAGTGCAACTTGTATACTTCATAATTAAATGTAACCTAGTGGGTGGATTCAATGTTGTCCTGTTAATGTTAACTCAAGAATCTGAACAGTGTCACGTAGCAAAAACACTGAGCAAAGCTTAACCGTGGACGATTAAAGAAGAGTGTTTTAAAACCTGCTAATTATTATACCCAATCACGGGCCAGAATAGTGAAAAGGACATGTTCGTTCGCACTTAATGTCAGCTGGACAGAGTGATGAATATATAAAGGTCGAAGTCCTTTGCAGAAGGAAAACATTGTGCGGTGGGTGCTAAGTGATGTATATCGTCCAGAGCTCACATCGCATTGCGTGTCTAACAGGCCAGAGACTGCACTGCCCCCTGTTGACGTTTGCTGCACATTGAGGAGAGAAAGCTGCCTGCAGCACGTCCAATCTCACTGTTTTTCTTCACAAGACATTCAGACGACTGACCTTGACAATTAAAATATAAAATATCAAAGCCGTGCATCAGGTCTTTCTGGGGAAACATGATACCAGTGAAACTCAGGGGCACCATAATAAATGCTATCTAAATAAGGAGAACGCTGCTTAAAAAAAAGTTTCTGTTAAATGAGATAGTCCTTAGAGGCAATAATGTGCATAGTACTGATGGATAGTGGAATTCCTAAGCCATTCTGATTTTCTTTTGTCAATGACCATCGATGTTATTTTTTTAATAAAAGCAAGTCCTAAACCAATCCACAGCAACATATCTTACAAAACTTAATTTGTTTGAAAAGAGAATTTCAACAGACTGGATTGCCATTGAGAGCTTGAAAATAAAATCAATTAAATGGTTCTGGCTTGTGGCATACAAGGTGGGAACCTGATATTAACTTTGTGTTGTCGAGGAAGCAGTTAATCTTGACAAGGGTGTTGATTGGGATCAAAAATGAGTCCAACTACGACGTCTGAAGTTCTGTGCTGGAGTCAGAGCTGCTTTGTTGCCCGCTGCTTTTCTTGGCTTGAGGTTATCCTGAGTCTGGGCAATTGAGCATTACAGCATTGGGCAGGTGAGGGTTGAACTTTGCCACTCATTGCGGAACAGAGTAATTGTGCAGAAGAGGGAGGTTCTCAAACATTAGATATTTGGTGTGGGAGGTGAGGTTGGGGGTGGGGAGGTCATTGCACCAGTGTTAGCTGGAGAGTAAAAGCCTCCATTTATATAATTTTTATTTTGTGGCACTGGATCTCCACATTACACTGCCCAAAATATTAAATTAAAGCCATAAAATATGTTTTTTGTTTTTCTGTGGTGCTAAAGCATTCCTCCAGCACTGAGGAGGAAATGGCGCATAGCCCAGCAGGAAACCTCAAGAACATATAAGAATTATAGCAGTGATATATTACTTCAAACGCATAAGGTAGATAAATTCAAACTTGTGTTGTGGATAGAAGATCTTTTGTATTGTTTTGGTCAATTGTTTTAGAATGCTGCTCAGTAGCTTGTCTTCACCATCAAATACACAGACTCATTTGATCCAAAAAACATAAACCAACTGCCATGACTCAAATTAAAGAGCTCTGTAGCACTATTAGACTCACCCCTGCAACAGTTAGGTCCCCCTCACACATGGCAGTGCGTAATGTAATTCTTTCTGTTAGCACTTGGGCCAAAAAACTTTATTAAATTTCAAATTTATATTTAAACTAGCATAAAGCACCTGAAATCAGATCCTGTGAACATTGGCAGAGTTTAGAGTTGGGAAGTCAGCCCAAGGCCCAGAATTTCACCCGGTCGTAGCCTGTGAGTTCATTTTGCTAAAATTTTAAAAGTGAAGAACATTTTTGAAGGGAAAATTCCTCAACTTATTCAGAATGCAGAGGCTGTTTTTATTCTGCAGTTCTTGAAAAGAAACCTGTGTTCCAATTAAGATTGAATTAAAGATTTTTGCACAAATCTGTGTGATGTTAAATTTTAAGACTAAATGGTCTTGAAAGCTAAAATCAGGCCATTTGTGTAGAACTAAACTTTAAATTGGTCCCTGGAATGTCCAGGAGCATCCAGGAGGGAGCAATTCTACATGGGTCCAAGCTTCACTATTTTCTTAGCATTTCTGCACACGTAGAATTTGTCAAATTCTTAAATTCAGTCTTAATTTTCAGCTGATTAAAGAATCTACAGAATTTTGGTTCCAATAATATTATTAATAATTTAATAATAATTTATATTAATTTTTGCATTTGACGTAGTACCTTAACATATTGGAGAGAGATTTCAAAGTGCTTCATAGGATTTACTGTAAAATGTAATGACTGCATTTTTGTAGACAAATGTGGCAATTGATTTTCACACGGCAATGTCTCACCAACAGACATAAAGCAAAAGACTGATTTTATCTGGTTGAAGAGTGAATTTTAAGAATTTGCAGGCTTCGAAATGCTAAGAAAATAGTCAGCTTGGCTCAGTTGATAGTGCATTCGCCTCTGAGTCAGAAGCTTGTGGGTTCAAGCATCAGGTCGGGCATCAAACTTACATAGCCTAGGCTAACACTCCAGTGCAGTGCTGCGTGTATGTTGCATTATGAGTGGTGCTGTTCCAAGAATAAGACATTTAGCGGAGCTTCCGTCTGCTTGCTCAGGTGGACTTTTATGATCCATGGCACTTTCAAAAAGACAAGTGAGTTCCTCACAGTGTCTTGACCAACAATCCTTGTTCAACAAAAATAGTTCA
Source organism: Callorhinchus milii (assembly GCF_018977255.1). Lineage (NCBI taxonomy): Eukaryota > Metazoa > Chordata > Chondrichthyes > Chimaeriformes > Callorhinchidae > Callorhinchus > Callorhinchus milii. The sequence continues at coordinate 50,993,715 of NW_024704743.1, read as the reverse complement.
TTCACTTCCTGGCTGTTTGGAGGACATTATTGTAAGCAAATTGGCTGCTGTGTTCGCTAACAAAATCCCATTTATATTTTACAGTATTTCCTGAGAAGCTCTTTGAGACGTTCTCCTGGCATGATAAGACTCTTTATCAAATGGAAGGAAAAAAATAATAAATCTCCTCCCCCCCACCAAGTGGAGATTGCGTGAATGCAGAATCATGCTAGAAATCAGAGGATAGAAGGCAGCCAGTCAAAACACAGGATTCCAATCGATGAGTTAGGAATCTGCATTTCACACAAATGAAAATCGACTGGGTTATTTGAATTAGTGGATCTCAACAGGGATTTTATCTTCAATGGGAGAAACTGAGAAGCGTTAAAATGGTCCCCAGACCTGAATCACTGCAGTAATGTACATATTCAAAAGAGACGCTACGGGTACGCTACAGAGCAGTCAGTCACTGCTCATCGGGGAATCTCATTGATACGTGGATTACTTCAGGTTTCTTGTTCATGTTAAATTTAAATTTGCAGTTATTCAGGTCACCATGCTGTCGCCACTTCATTTCCTCTTTGTTCCGTTAACACATTATTTGGAGTTTTAATGCTCGTCTTGTGCTCAGCGTTCTCAGGTCCAAAGCACAATTCGTTGGTCTCAATTGCATCTACACACAAAACCTGTTTAACCATGACAATAAAAGACCTTTTTCTAAAATTAGGTCAACTTCTTATTTAAAGCAAATCATTAAAGAAATCAGAAGAGTAAAATTTAATGAATGAAATGCCAAAGAAGTGTATTAACAGGCAAGGTGGAATCAATATGTAATTTGTAATACCAGGTAACATAGGCAGTGGCAACCAATCGTATTAATTAACCATAACTAATGTGTACCTGTAATAGTGTTGTGAGTTTGCCGGGTTGAGGAAGAGAGAAAGCATGTGACCCGCAAATCGATCATGCAAAACCTTGCATTATCTTTTGTCCCTTATATTAAAGGAGCAGTGTCCCTATTTGAGGAGTTTGAACCAAACCTTTTGTTCTATAACAACTGAAACAATTAGAGGGGTTGCTGGATCTGTTGTGTTTAAACTCAGCATTGTTTTTCTAATTTTTTTTCATCTGGGCTTCATTTAAAACCATTCTGATCTTTAAAAACTGAAATCTGTTCACCCACGTTTTATAATGGAATATATATTTAGCTATCAGCGTAAAATAGTCCCAGTATTGTGTAAATTGTCAGTCTGGCTCTGGTGTTCCACTGTGTCAGCCTAGCTCAATCAGTAGCACTGCTTACTTTTGAGCCAGAAGATTGTGGGTTCAAGCCCCACATTGGGTCTTGGAACACTAGTGCAGTGCTAGGGATGTGCTGCATTGTCAGAGGTGTCATTTTCAATACAGAAGTTATACCGAGGTCCTGTTAGACTGTCCGAGTGGACACTGAAGATCGCATTGTTCTATTGGAAAAGAGAAGGGATATTCTCCTGGTGTCCTGGCCAACAATTCTGCAATTAAAATTGGTCATTAACTCCATGGTTGTTTGTGGGACATTGGATGCTGTGATCACCCACAAAATAGACACAGTCACTACACTTTACAGTATATCCTATGAAGCGCTTTGAGATGCCGCGATCACATGTTAAGGCACAATATCAAATGGATTGATATATGTGTTATTAAAGGTGTGGAGCAAAGAATCACAGGTAGGATCTTTTGCTTTTTGCCAGTGGCTGATTAGAATATGGAGTTATTGATGATTCTCTCAGTGAGTCTTTTGTATAAGGATGCTAAAACTTTATCAAGGTGACACTGCCACTTTCATCTTTCAGTCCTGGACTCTGGCTGCATAGCTGGTACAATATTATGCTTATAAGCTAATTTCAACCAACACTTTAAGGTGCTTATGAAAGCTATATGGAGCCTATCAGGATAAAATCGGATAATATATTATCACATGACATCATACAATTCATCTCATTTGAACGTTTCAATGAATTTATCAAGTAAAATATGGAAAATAATACCTCGCTCCATTCTGCTCAATCTCCTCTGCTGATGCATTATTCAATTCTTAGAATTATTTATGATATTGTTTTTGTTTAGGTTTTGTGAAGAAATTGTAGTTGTCTCAGTCAGTTTTCAGCAAACTCAGTTTACTTTCAGATATGATTATGGAGGATTATTGAGCGAAATAAGATGACACTCAACATTTTGCATTCTGTTTGAAACTGGGGTTTGAAACTCTCATGATATTGAAGAAAGCATTAAAATATTTGAAAGCTCCGATTACAAAAATTCCCTTGGGTGATTGGCACTGCAGGTTGGTGCACCAACATTAAGCATTCGCTTTCTTATCTTCTTGTTAACTATAGATGGAGATAATTGAACGCTGCTTGGAACACGGTGGCTCCTGAGCTGCTGGGATCATGGAAATGTCACACCAATGAAAGCAACCAGTCAATGATAAATAATGTACAACATGAGGGTAGTTATATATTCCACAGTCCGCAGTTCTGTTTTGGTGTGTGTGTGTGTGGGTGGGGGGAACAAGAAGAAACTTTCCATTAGTTTTTCTCAGAGGGTCAAAATTGAAAAGTGCAGGAATTGCAATATGGATTTGTGATGTGCATCATTCCCAAGTGCATGAATCAGTCTTGAGAGAAGACATCTTAGAGGGGATCTTATAGTGGGTGTGTAGCATTTTAAATTAGATTGAAAAGGGTAAATTTAGAACAATCCTTCAGCATGCAGCAAGACAGTAGAACAAGAGGACATGGGGCTGCTAAAGGGGCAATGACTGGAACAAGTTGCTAAGAAGGGTGGTTGAGGCCAGGACACTGGCAAGGATACAGGACTTTTAAAAAGCAGCTTGACACCTGTGACGGGAGGGCAATATAGTGGGTATTGTGAAGGAGTAAAATCAAATGAGCCAAAAGGCCTTCTTCATTCAGATCAATCGTGTGATCTTGTGAACTCTGTTCCAATGCAATCTCCTTCCAAGAATGCCAGAGTGTTGTTCTCCCTGATCAACTGATGCAAATCCGGTTCTCGCAGGATTCGATACTTGCAATTCATTCATGAATCCAGATTGCAAATACCCTGCTTTAGATCTCCCCCAGCTGCACCATGCGGGTTAGAATTCATAATGCCCTGAGTTGACTAGTGAAATAGTGATTTTGAATATCCTTTTCTTGTTATGCTGTTCCATATTTTCTCAAAATTTATGGGTTCTTATGGACTGGCTAAGAACAGGAAGAATATTTTTTNACAATGGATGAGTGAACAGCAGCATAAGCTTCATGGGATGAATGGCCTCCTTCTGCGCTGTCATTTCTATGACTATCAGCATTGGGACATGGGTTGATGACTCCTTCACCCTGAATTTCCAATCTGACTGGATCTGTGTGTGTGAATTTGTGAGTATGTGATGCGAGTTTTTGTGTGAGTGTGCACTATGTATATGTGTGCATGTTTGATATCTATGCATGTGTGCAAGTGTGTTTGAGTGAGTTTGCATGAGTTTGGGTGATAAGCATACATACGTTTTGTGTGTGTGTACATGGGCGTGGGTAATGTGAGTGTTTGCTAATAATATAATACAAAATTACATTTGTATAGCTCCTTTCACGTATTAATAATAATAATAGTCGACATGTTTAATATAGAGCTTTTCATATCAGGAGGACAATTCTAAGTGCTTCACAGGATTTGCAATGCAGTGATTGTGTGTTTTGTAGGTGAATGTGTGCTGCACATGTATATATGTGTATGTGCGTGTTGAGATGTGCAAAAAGCAGCTCCATGAGGAGGTTGTGCCCTTCCCCAGAGGGAGAAGCGGAATCAATAGCATGGTTACAATCAAAGCTGTTCATGTCTTCTATCAGCAGAGTACTGTACTGGTGAAAGGCTGGAAAGTTAAGTGGCTGCAAACCCCCAGAGGTGAGGCTCAGGGGAAAAACGGGGTAAATACCTAAACACATAGCTCTGGCACCAAATCTTATTCTGTAACAGTTGCCAGATGACTTTAAAGAAGTAATATAAGGTATAAATTTGTGCCCACCATCCTTATAGTGAGGACTCAAACCCGTGCTTGTCAGATGTCGAATGACTAACTACTGACTATCCTCCTTGGGGGAGGAGGTAAGCAGTAGAGCTGAATTGGCTCCACTGTACCATGTTTGGCAACAAACTGTCAGAATCAAACCCTCTATGGTGATCCCGGTGGTCTAATTCCTGAGCCAGGCGGGTCCGTAATACTCCAAGGCACTACCGATGACAGCACAGCCAGCCTGGCTTGTCGGCAGGACTTGGAAGGGTAGACCAGTCACTGAGGGCAGGAAATCATCCCACTCAGCTCCTATTAACCCTGCAAGCCAAAGTCCTAACGGATATAGAGGTCCTAACCGGACAAGCAACGGGAAAGCTTGCCAGATAGTGATAGCAATATGCAGTTTTATCTGGTTAGACTCCAGCAGTACCACAACACACACTTTGGAGACCCTAATTGTTGGCTCTTGCCAACCTGCACCAAACACTTTCCAGAATTAGGTAAGCAGGATGCATCCCTCCAGGGAGAGAGTGCGTATTCCAGCAATGTATCTCTGGAATTTCCGTGATAGGATGCATGTAATTTTCAGTTTAGTTTGGATACTCTTAACCATGGTGATGGGTTTCCGCATTTGTCAGACACACGGCTGACCCCCAAAAATTGTAAATTTGCGACATGTTCTGAAAGTATTGGGGGGAGGAGGACGGGAAGAAATTCCAGGTGGGTCTAGAATTGCTCTATTTATGTAGCACTTGAGAGCATTCAGTATTTGTCAAATGGATGAATTCAGTCTTAGCTTTGAAGTGCTTTTTCTGACGCCTTAAAATAACTTACCAAAAACAATTTAAAAACGTAGATGGTATTTAAGAATTTAATGGGTGCCCTAAAATGTTAAGAAAATAGAGTAAATCTAGACTTAGGTGGAATTTCTACCACCTGATGTGGTAAATGATTACAATGGACCTTTTTATGAAATGTCAATTTGACTGACACCATAAAAAGCAACTGAAGCTGGAACGATTGAAAAGGACAGAATAGGAACAAGTACTCTGAGATTTTACCTTAAATAAATGAAAGCTATTTTTGTTGAACAACTTTTTTGCTGTTGTGTTTATGAAACCCCACTATTCCCCTTCATTTCAAAGTTATCCAAAATATCCAGTGATAAAACTTGTTTTACTTGAGCCTTGAATGCATGCTAGCATACACTATAATAAATCCTGTTTCTCCAAACACTCCTATGATTTATGAGAAATGTCTGGCATACAGTAAGGCTTTTAAAAACATTTTTTGCTGTCATTTTCATGTAGCGGCTGCTGTATTTAGGGCAATTCTCATTAGCTGAGCTGGGGTGTAGCCACTTCAAATAAATATCGCCCTGAGCGAAGTCATTTTGAGAGTGGGTGGAATTCCAGACAAGCCATGACACATGCATGGAATCATTCTCTGAGTGGTATGAAAGACAGTGCTGTGTTACGTGCGTGTGGTCTTCAGACTTTTCTGAACACCTGAGTTGCATTCCATTTGTAGTTAGAATACCCCATAAGGAGCTGTACAGTCAGTGTCATTGCAAAACAGTAAAAAGAAGGGCCAGTGCAATAGAACTCTAGCGAACATCATTTCACAGAAATTAGCAGCAAAATCTTGCCCACAAAAACCTTTCACATCCTGGAGTATCGCCACAACAGGCACCAGTACATTTCCTTCTCATTCTAAACACAGGCTTCATATCCCACTAACATTTATCTCATGTCGTACTTTACATTAGAAAGATAAAGACATGTCCTTAACCTCCCATCATCGTTGAGCTAAGGGGAAACCCACCTACATTGGTTCATCATGATGAAACTAAAAGCCATGGGAATACATGGCCAAATCATGGATTTTATCTGGAATGTGTATTCCAGCTCCAAGATCTGTGTAAGGGTCGACACTGAACCTGTTCTCCTCGAGAGGGGGGTAAGGCAAAGCTGCCTATTGTCACCCACCCTATTCGATGTATTCATCACAGATGTTTTGGACGACATCGAGGGGGATGAACTTAATTTATCTGTTCCAGGCCTCTCTCACAGGATTGCAGCACTTCTGTTTGCGGACGATATTGTGTTGCTGATGGACTCAACTGGGGACCTTCCTGACCACTGGGCCACCTGGTGGGATATGGTGGTAGGCACCCACAAGAGCAGAAGCGTGGCTCTGCACGGCTCAAGAGAAGACATCAAGGGAATTGTTTGGAAGATACAAGGGGCAAGAGTTCCCATTGTTGACTCTTATTAGTACCTGGGTGTCGTGGTGAACACCAACTTCAGCCTCGACACTGTCCTGAATAACATGATGAGAAGGGATGAAGGGCACTCCAGTCATGCTCATCTCTCTTCAAGGACAGCAAGTTTGCAATGTTAGTCAAGCTTGCGGGATGTAAGACCTGTGTGCAAAATACAAATCATTAATATGTCTGCAGGCCAAAAATTTCTGCAGGCCCACAATTAGACTCCAAGTGTGTGCCAACACCACACTGAGCAGCCACCCGACCAGATCTGGCCATTAAAAAGGGTGTCTTTACACTAGCAGCACTAAAACAGAGTGGCCCCTGGTTGTGTTAGCCTGGTGGTTGCTGAATAGAGGTGGCTTCTTTAACAGTACCTGAAAAGGGTAAATATAAAAGGCTATGAGGAAAAGGTAGAAGAATGGGTCAAAATAGACAGCTCTTTCAGAAAGCCAGTGCAGACATAATTGGCTGAAGAGTCTCCTCCTGTGGTGTCATTTTTTATGGGTTTATGCTTCTGGATAAAGGGTAGTGTGGTGGAGCAGTCTAAGTGCTGGATACAGCTCCAGTCTCTTTGGGGACATTGGTTTGAAACCCATTGCTGCTGCTAGTACCTTTTAAACATTATGGTCCAAATGGCCTTTTTCTGTCCCATACATTTCTATGGTTCGATTTTTTAAAAAATAATACATGTGTTCTTGTATTGGCTGATAAGATTATGTGTGTAAAACCCATCATGCAGTATTGTGGTCAATTGGTCTGTGTGCTAGAGATATGAAATATGGAGGTGCAGCTCATTTTGGACTGGTTTATAGTGCAAGAATCTGTTATAGTCTACAAGCATCATGCTATAATAAATCATTTCTTTTTGGCACAAATGCACTTAGGTTTCTTAAAATATTTGCAGACATATTGCAGGGCCTGAGAGTCACACAAGGCAGAGAGTCTGCACTTAGACACCCCTGGCACACTCGTAGATCATGGTAGAGGAATGTATTTGCTTGCTTCATGTAACCATTGAAAAATGTCCACCCTGGTGCACATTCTGGAAATGCCAAGTACACAGTGCTGCAAACACATGCAATAATAATCATAATAATCATTGCATTTGATATGGCGCATTATCACGTCTTCAAGAAGTCTCAATTATGCAATTTGGCAAAGCACAGTACTTGCAGAAAATTTGCTCTATGGATAATCTGCCTGTCTAGCTGATATGAAACCAACATGCATCTTCTGTACAGCTCAGGAGGAAAGCACCCCAGTGAAAAAGAATTTAGCAAACCATCTTTATCAACTCTTTGCTGACACCAACTGCTATCATGCACATATTTTTAACACAAGGCAAAGATGACTCAATGAAGAGACAGGAGTATTAATTACCCGTGGAGTCCTGTAGTTCAGTGGTTAGAGCACTCGCTTTGCAAGTGAGAGGCCTGAGTTCAATTCCAGGCAGGGCGAAACCTTGGGCAAGTTTCCTTACTCCACACAGAGCCCTAATAATAATCCCTCCAAAACCAAAAACAATAATAAATTGGTCATTTTCAATCTACGACTGTTTGTGGGACATTGCTGTGCGCAATTGGCTGCCGCATTCGCCCACAAATATACAGTCAATTCACTTTACAGTGTGTTCTGTGAAGCGCTTTGGGACGTCCCCCCGACGTGAAAAGCGCTATATCAAATGCAAGGATTATTATTATTATTACCCCATGATAGCACATGTTAATGGACTACGATCCAAAGGCATGCAAATGCAATTTGTTACCTGCCAAGGAGTTTAATATAGTTATCTCTTTTTGTAGACCAATAGGCTCCGTTGAGATCCATTCTATTCCACAATAGTTTTCTTAAATTGACAAAATGTTATCTTTGTAGAGACGCTGAGAAAATGTGTTATGCTTTAAGTGACATTTATTTAGCTTGATTTTGTAACAAATGCATCATCTAAATGGAGTTTTATTGAGTCCTGTAGCTCAGTAGTTAAAGCACTCATCTTACAAGTGAGAGACCTGGGTTCGATTATCGGCAGCGCAAAATATTGAGAGCGTTTCCTTACTCCACATGCCTGAAAATAATCTCCCAAGAAATTTAAAAACACAATAATAAATTGGTCACTTCAATCCACAACTGTTTGTGGGTCACTGCCATGTGCAATCGGCTGCCGCGTTTCGCCCACAATATACAGTCAATTCACTTTACAGTATATTTTGAGACATCTCGAAGACGTAAAAAGCACTACATTAAGTGCAAGGAGTATTATTATATTTTTATTATATTTATTTAGCTTGATTTTGCAACAAAGCATCATCTAAATGGAGTTGAAGAGGGTAAATTACCATTTTTTCACAACATATTCAGAACACCATTAATTTAATCCCAGTTGGTCCAAATAATCCTTGCATTTGTTATCGTATTTATAATGTTGGAACATCTCAAAGCACATCACAAGTAATTGCTATCAAGTGTCTGTGTATTTTTAGACAAATGAAGCAGCCAATCTGTGCATAGCAATGGTCCACAAAGCCATGAAGTGAACAATCAAATAATCTAGGGGAGAACATTAAGAGAAACTCTCCTCTATTTTCAAATAGGGCCAAGGAATTGTTAATATCCATAAACACATCCAGTGTGGTCTGGCATCACATCCAAAGGATGGCATCTCCAATAATGCAGCACCCCCCAATGCTGAACTGGAGTGTCAGTCTAGACTGAGTTTAAACAACGACAAAATTACAAAATTACATTTCTAAAGAGCCTTTCATGCCAGGAGGACATCCCAAGGTGCTCAATTAAAGGGCCAATGTGGAAATCAGACCCACAACCTTTTGACTCAGAAGCAAGATTACTACCAAATCAATTAGGCTAACACTTACGTAATGAGTCAGATGGCAAGTTCCACACATCCAAAATATAAATTGTGCCAATATGTTGAAAATTGCCAATTGAGCCAAAAAATGAGCAATGTAGCAATTTTCACTAAAACTGTATTGCCAGTAATGAGTAAACACATCACACACCCCATCTTCAGCTCATTATTTCACCATAAGAAACATCAATGTAAGTACACCCTGCTGTTCTTTCGACTTTTACTTGTCTGTTCACAATAATAAGTTGAATATCCAGCATTCAATATTAAGCACTCCCTTTCTTGGTCAGATGTTTCTTGGATCAAGAGCTAAATTCAAACTTCCAACTATTTGTATATCAAATGCAAGGATTATAAATATTATTAATATATTATAGCTATTTTTAAAGAAATGATTGCTGGACTGTTTTTTTAATGACATTGAAATTGAACACCTTTTCCACATTTTAGCATATATACTTTAGCATATATCTGTCCAAAATCAGGTCAATGAACAGACTCAATGAAATGTAATGAGAAGTGAGCAATACAAATCGGGCTACTCACTGAACACAACTACATTGTTTGGAACAAAGCTGCTTTGCTCGTAACAGTATCAACACAGCATTAGGGAGTTTCGATCAGTTTTCTAGTTAGAGCTAATAATTGTAACCTCTTAATCATGTAAGTCAGCTGAATGAATGGAGATTGGACAAAAAGATAATTCCTGAAGCACATCTATTTAAGCATAGGTTGCTTAACTGATTGACACTTTTATCCCAGATTTAACAGAATAATGGTCTATTGCTAATTCCAAGAAAAGACTTTCACTGAGAATAGTGCTGCAATTGACTTGAAAGTACAAAATTTCCAAACATCATGAGAGAGATCAGAGAAGGAAACTACACAATTGAAAAGGGATGTAATATAAGTATTAATAGGGTGTTATCACTTAGTTGGTAGTTAAAAGCTACCCTTTTTTAAACATAGCTGCTGTGCCACCTGGATTTGTAACCTGTAAAGTGCTTGTTTTCTTTAAGTTTTTTTTGTAGACATAATTAATTGGTGTTATAAATGGCCTCAGTGCTCCAACAGTACACAAAAAAACATGACTCTTGTTGCAATTCGTGTGCAGCCGAAATAGCTAGACAGTGCTTTCTATGGCAAACTGTGTAGTTTTAGGTGATTAGACTCCAGCAGTACCCTAACACACATTCTTGAATCCCCAAGCCTTGGCACTTGCTAACCTTGCCTAATACTCTCTGGGATTAGGTCATCAGGATGTATCCCTTCAGGGAGAGAATGTGCATTCTGTCCTAAACATGGGAATTTCCACGTGTAGGTGAAATGCATGGAATTCTCAGTTTGGTTTGGATACTCTTAACCATGGTCATGAGTATCTGCATCTGTGAAACACATACTGACTAAACCAAAATGAGCAACCATCCTTAGGAGAGAATGGATAAAAAGGAAAGAAATTGGATAGAATAAAATGAGCAAAAGTGCAGTGCTTGAACACAATATCATCACTCACGTCTAAAATACACCAACAAATCCATAGGCTCACCATATTTAAACTCATATAATTACCATTAATTATGTATTTAACTGTAAACAACAAACATGACAATCCCCTCAATGCTTTTTATTGGTGATTACTTACAAAGTTACATGATTACACCGTGAGCTTCAGTATCCCAACCTGTATTCTTAGACTCCAATCCTTCCTATTGTTTAGAGGTCTTGCAAAATATCTTCCAAAGGATACCTCTTTCAGAAACATTATCTATTAAGAAGAATTGATGATGTATTCCCTTATGATGTGGGAAAATTCACCTCAGAACAGTCCGATTAAAAACTTAATGGAGTTAAGAGTTTTGTTAAATCAGTGAGTTGCCAAAGCCTTTCCAATGAATTGGTAAACCTGAATTGGGTGACGATCCAAGAAAATATTCTTTTGGTTTGTAAAAATTAGAAACCAAATAAATATAGTATCTGAAAGGAGAAAGATTAAAAAAAAAGTATGGGCAAAAGATAGGAACATGGGACTAAACAGATAGCTCTTTCAGAGAGACAACATGGGTCCAATAGGCCAAATGACCTCCTTCTGTGCTGTAAATTTCTATGGTTCTTATTAATAGATCTTTCATAAAAAATAAAGAACTTTAGGATCTAAATATGAATAGCCCTCCAGATTACATTTAACACCTTCAAAAGACATCTGCTCTCATCACTATCATATTTTTAATTGAGTTGCTAATTGTGTTGTTCCTAAATTGAACATATTAATAATCGGATTAGTTTATGGCACGTCCATGTTTTCAGTGAACTTAGGGCTAAAATAAACCTCTGGAGCAAGCTAAGTGGGAAAATTTTGTAGTTTAAAAAATATGCCTCATTTGCCCGGTCAACAACAAGTATTCTTACTGTTAACTAGATAAATCATTTAAAGTTTTTTTTCCTTCGCTTGTGGGTAAAGTGGATGCCAATAGTGGGACAGATGAGGCAGGGTCGTAAAGCAGCCGGAGCCCGTTGAGTGGAGAGAGTGGCCAGATTGGTAGGAGGTTAGGAGGTCGCAGAGGTAGGAGGGAGCAAGGCTAGGGAGAGCTTTGAAGGTGAAGACCAGGATCTTGAACTGTATCCTCTGTGTAATGGGAAGCCAGTGGAGTTGGGCGAAGATGGGGGTGAAAGTGTCACGGAGTCTGGTGCGAGAGAGGACGTGGGCTGCAGAGTTCTTGATGATCTGCAGCCGATAGAGGGAGGAGTTGGGGAGGCCGACAAGCAGGAATTTTTCAAGGATTATTATTGTTGTTGCTTAAGCACCATAGACTCAGTAACCCATACAGACTGCCTGGTCAAGTTATCTTGCTTCCAACTTGTGAGAGCACAGTGAGCCATCAAGCCAGGTAGTCATAGAAATTTTAGCACAGAAGGAGGCTATTTGACCTGTCATGCTCATATTGTGCTTCCCACTAAAACTATCTGCTCTAATCACATGGCCCTGTTATTTCCCAGGAGGAGGTCAGAACAAAATATTCTATTTCAGGTTGTTGGTCTAGAATTAAAATCAGCCTAGATTAGGAGCTCAAATCACATCACAGGGCCTTTAAACCCACAACCTATTGACACAGAGGTGCAGGCCATTCCAGTTGACCAAGCAGACAAACTACCAAATAAAAAAAAATCCTTGCAGTTGATATTGCACCTTATCACGTCTTCGAGACTTCAAAGCTCCTCACAGAATATACTGCAAAATTAATTGACTATATTCTATGGCTGAAACACGGCAGCCAATTACACACAGCAGTGTGCCACAAACTGTTGTGGATTGAGTGACCAAATATTATTATTTTTAATTAAAAAAACATTTTTTGGAAGGGATTATTACCCCCAGAAAAGCAATCTTCCAATTGAATAACAATCGGGTTCCTGCTTACTGCTTGGTAAGCAGAGGCGTGTGGAGTAAGGAAACTTGCCTAACATTTTGCTCTGACCGGGAATCAAACCTGGGTCCTCTCACTTGGGTGGGGTGGGGGAAGTTTTCTGTAATGTGATAATTATCAGATCAAATGTTGCAATTTTCACCCATATTGGCTTTGACTAAGTGTAAAACGTGGACAACAATTTCTATTTATATATCGAAGGACAACCACGTAGGACAATATCTTGGAGCGCTGTGAACATTTGATGCACTGAAAATTTATATAGTTTCCAGTTTCTCCGCCTTATGACACCATCAGTGGATAGGCGCTGCCCTGTGAAGTTATGAATTATTAACCGTACATTCAACCAACATTTAATACATTTGTTTTGTTATTTATGGCACTGAGCAAAGGCAATTCAAATCACATTTCAAAGTAAACTCTGCGAAACCTTCTTTATATCAAGAAATAAAAACTCTTGCTGATTCATCTACTATCCCCAACTCATCAGTAGAAAATGTTACCCCTTTAATTAATCTTGTTCAATGTACATACTGTTCAGCATCAAAACAGTAGACATTCCTGACAGGCTTAAAGTCATTAACACCTTCCCCAGGCTGCACAAACATACTTGAAACACTATCTACTTGGGTCTAAACATGTCAACGAAAATTACAGAGTAGCTCCATCCTAGGAATTCTTTCCATTGTAAACTTGTGTAATGGATTCATGGAAATGAATGAAAACAAAGAATGTTGGCAGGAGACCCTTTCCACACAGATGTACGATAGATAGAAACAAAGTACAAGACAAGAAAGGAATGTTAACAACAAGGCAAAGGAGCAAGAGCATGTTGGCCTCCGCTTTATTCCACAAAATCTACATCTCTTAGCAATTGTAAATTAACCAACACTCTGGGCTCAAGTGACAACTATTGAAAGAAAGAAAAAAGAACTTATAATAAATAATAAGATTTATATTTCCTATAGATGCTTGGCTCAGTGGTAGCACACTCGCCTCTGAGTCAGAAGGTTGTGGGTTCAAATACCACATTGGGACTTGAACTCACATGGTCTAAAATGACATTCTAATGCAATATGCTGCATTGTCAGAGGTGGCATTCTTCGGATGAGACATTAAACCAAGACCCCCTCTGCCTGTTCAGGTGGGCGTTAAAGATCCCATGGCACTATTTGAAAGAGAAGGGAGTTTCTCCCAGTGTCTTGGCCAACAATCTCCCAAATAAAATTGGTTATCCGTTTCATGGCTGTTTGATGCATCCTTTCAATGTGATAAAGCACTATACCAAATGTAAATATTACTATTATTATTATTGTTAGATGACTTATCATGTCTCAAAATGCTTCACAAAATTTTATTGTAAAATATAACGACCGCATTTGCAGGCAAATGTGAAAGGTGCTATACATTGTATTGTAAACATGACACCTTACATAAAAATAATTCAAAGTATTTCATAGCTAATTACTGTCAAGTACAGCGACTGTTTTGTAGGCAAATGCAACAGCCTTTCGGTGCACAGCAAGGTCCATAAAAGTCATGAGGTGAGTGACCAATCTGGAGGATTCCTGGCTAAAATATTGGGAGAAACTCCATTCTGTTTTGAAAAAGATTAATGGAAATTTTAATATCCACTTGAACAGGCAGACAGGACCTCAGTTGAAGAGGACACTATCCCACGTGAAGGGCACTATATAAGTGCAAGTTGTTGTTAGTTTAACATCTCATTCAAGATACAAAATAATCCATCAATTAATCCAACATATTGGCCTCAACCATTGTTCCTGGTTAAATACAGTCTGGTTAAAGTGTCTATCCTTGTATTTATCCTGAAATTGCCATTTTCAACCCTTGCCCTTTAATATTGCTCTCAAATCTATGACCTCTTCTTTTATTAAGCACTCTGAGATGCCACCCCATACGAAGGGCGCTATATAAATGCAAGTTCCTGTTGTTCTACTATCCTTGTGTATCCTAAAATATTGTTCTGGGTTTCCTTTTTCAATAGCATTTAAAAAGGTTGTATACTTTTAAGGTCTCCTCTGAAACCTCTCCTTTCAAGGATGAAGAGCCCCATCTTACCTAATCATTGATCATAGCTTATTCCCTAACACTGGGGATCATCCTTGTTGCTCTCCTATGCACTGCCTTGAGGACATGCTCCTCATGTGGCAGTAGTTAGAAGTGAATGAGTATTCTAGGTGAGGCCTAACTGGAGCTTGTGTGCGATCCAGGTATCTGAAAATAACTGATTTAACAATATAACCCAACATCCCCTTTGCCTTGTTTATTGCTGTTTCACCGTGTTTTGACATTGTGAACTTCAGATGAGACGTTAAATCTAGGTCTGCTTTTTCAGATGGACTATAAAGAGAAGGGAGTTTCTCCCCAGTGTCTTGGACATGACTTATCCTGGCTGTTTGTGAGACATTGCTGTGTGAAAATTGGCTACTTCATTCCCCTACAACTACTGTACACAGTTACTTCATGTTACAGGAATCATTGTGAAGAATTTTGGTTGTGTGTATCAAATATAAGGATTATTAGCTATATAAAGTAAATAATCATTTTACATCCTGGAACACATATGCAAGTATATGTGTTTGCTGTAACATGTTAAATATTCACAAAACCAAATTTGTAATTTTAGATTTTGGTATGTGTCAACAACAAGCTGTGTCAAAGTTAGGTTCAATAGCAGATCCTTCCAGTGAATTGTTATTAATTTTAGGAACAGTTGCGGGAATTGACAATGAGTTTGGCTGTACTGTATCTGATCTGTCAAGTGTTTGATGCTTAAACTGGTGGGAAAAGTGCAAAAATGTTCCCTTCCCCAAGCAGTCAGATCTCTCACTTTAGTAAGTAAAATAAATCACCCAAACTGCAAATTAAAAGAGTTCTCCATTACACTCGGGCAACATTAACCTTCTGAGTTTTAATGTCATTTGCAGCTTTCAAAATAAGAACATTTTCTGCAATAACATCTGCAAAACGAGTTTGGGTAATTTCATGTTTGCCAAATATTAGTAGGTGGAATTCCAGAGATGTAACAAGAATCAAGGGATATTTCTTAATTCATTGCATTTTGACAGCAAGGCAAAAAAGGGAAATGCATGTAATGCCATAATACTGAGGGACATAGATCAGGAATGCCCCAGGCTAAGTCTCTGCTCTGTGTTGATTCATTTACTTCAAGTGTCCTCGGGGCAGTGGTGAGTGGGTGCTATCATTGCCTTTGCATCCCTGGACTATGAGCTGAGAATGGAGGAACTATTTCATTGTAACAAAGATTGAGGGGAGACCTGACTGAGGTCCTTAAAATTATTAGGAGCTTTGATAGATTTGATTGGGATTAATTATTTATGCGATTGGTTAGTCATAAATAGATAACAAATTAAGATAATTAGCAAATGGGGAGAATAGCATCTTTTTTCACACACAGAGACTGTTAATTTGTGGAATGCACTTCAAGGTGCAGTGGTTTAGGCTGAATCCATATTATCCTTCAAGAGGGAACTAGATAGATATCTAAACAGGAAGTTTGAGTAGTTTTGTGTTTGCCTAACATTTTTAGTGAGTGGAATTCCAGAGATGTAACAAGAATCGGGGGACATTTCTTAAATCATTACATTTGGAGATCAAGGCAAACAGGGAAAATGTCATTTTCAGGAGTTTGGGGTAAAGCCAGGTAAACGGGAATGAATGCATTACTCTTTCATTGCTCTTTGCTGTAAATTTCTACGGTTCTACGGGAGGAGAATGATCAACCAGGAGAGGATCAGGTCCGGTTGTTATTCCAACCAACTAAGAAACACTGATCACAAACCCTCCATTTGCTGCGATTCTGTTGAATTGCATGTCAAGAATGATCACTTGAATAAGTTACTAAAGAGCTGCCAATGTTCAAAGGAAAAAAAATAATAAAGGATTGAATTACAACAAATCTTTCACTTTTTATGCAAATATTCTTTGTTGGTATCCCACTATCTGGCTTCCCAGCTCAGATTTTCTTTATATACATGCATAACTTAGAAGCTTACAATACTCTGGGTACAAAGCAAGGAAACTTTCCTAAGGTTTTGCCCTGCCAGGGAATCAAACCCGAGTCCATTCAGTTGTGAGGCGAGTGTTCTAACCAATATACTGTAGGACTCTGGATATCAGAAAATCAGACCCAGACGGATTGGGCCTGAAACGGAAATAAAAAATAAAAATTCTGTGTGCCCACTTGAGTGTAGACTCCAGCCAGCCATTCTCCTAGTGTGCTCCCACCTCACAATGCTCGCTGGCTTTCAATAGCCAGGAATATCGACTGACTCGGTTTGAATCCTGTGAGCAGAAAATATTGAAAAGGGCCAACTGTGAAAAAAGATGGTAAATGCCGGTAATTGCATTTGTAATTACACTTAGCTGGAAATTCAGACTTGCTGGACACGATCTCCCACCTCAAGGCCCAGCCGGTGAGGTTTTAGTGTAATGTATTTTGTAATTTTTGAAAAACAATCCATTGCTGTTTATTATCAGCGGTTAAACCACTTAACCACAGGAAGAAATCATTGAATCAGTGTTAAGAAAGTAAGGAACATGTTCAGGATAAGATTGTAGCAAAAATACTGACCTTAATTTACGTCTGAAACTATTAAACTTTCAGAATAACAATCGCAGACACACTTCAAAATCTCCCTCCTGAGTTTCCAATCCACCCCTTCCTCACATCAAAGCACTGTCATTTGCTACCACCTGCTGATGAATGACATTTGTTACCAGTGGATAAAACACATGCCTTTTGCAAATATTGGCAGCTATAGTGCTATAAACTCTGCTGAAATACTCAGGAGGAAAGTGGATCAGAGGTGAAACTGGCACATGCCATATTATGGAAATTTATAATCATTACAAAATAGTCCTTCTGGATCAATGTCTCTGGTATGCTTCCAACTGTCTTTTCAAAGAAAAAAACATTGTTACTTCTGGAAAGGATTCCTGCCTCTGAAGGCATATCCCATTTTTTTTGGTGTTCTGAACAACATTTTTNCAAAATAAAATAAATAGGGTAATAATACAAAGGCTGGCCAGCAACTTACTGGCACCAACCATTCCTGCTCGGCACTACAGGGAAAAGTAGTGACTACATGGTCCCAAAATCCATATTAATGGCAACTGATAATAATAATAATAATAATCCTTGCATTTGATATAGAGCATTATGACGTCTTCGAGACATCTCAAAGTTCTTCACAGAATATACTGTGAAGTGAATTGACTATGTCTTCTGGGCGAAACTCAGCAGGCAATGGGCCAAATCAATCCTCCGCAGTAAATTTCCATGCTTCTATGGTTCTATCGGACTAAAATCTCCCCAGTGAAGTAACACTGCTTCCTTTTAAAAAGCAGCACACCCAGGACCCATCTCGGAAAGGTGCTTGTTTCACTGTACCTCTAATTGGGCACATCAAAAGAAACCTTCACTTCTGGACTCAACCACATTCTCCCTTACCCCACCAACACTACCTCCACCCCGCTTGCCCACACCCATTTCCAGTTAAAGTAACCGTGTTTAAGGAATTTCTCCATCACGACCATTGCAAGGAAACGAAAGCCACATGTTCCTATGTTTTTTCAGAAATGGTTTCAATTTATGATAGCCTGGCCCCGAGATCCTATCAAGGAAACAGTTGCACAGCAGAAAATACAATTCCCTGACTTGGTGAGGCATGAAGTCATGAAAAAGCAGTTAGTTTAGCCTCTGCATCTCCCCTTCAGAAAGTTGACAAAACCACAGCATATGAAAGCCCATCAATCCATTACCAGCTGTGAAATATCCAAATGTAAGGTGGGACTTTTATGGAGAATTAGGCTTAAGGATACAAATGTTACAGGCCCGTGGAAAGCATGCAGACCATGCATGTGTGCAGAGTCAAACATTCAGTTAACTTTCCAGTTCATGCATCTCAAGCTTTTGTTTGCTGGGGAGAGGCAGAAGGTTTAAATTTTAATCTGTGCAGGTCCATGGGATTCACTATGCCATGCCCTTGGAGCATTCAACACCTTTGAGGAATGAACAGCATGCCAACAAATGGCCACACAGAATGTCAACCACCACCTGGATAATGTTTTCTTGATGTGCTAACTTGGCACAAGTAACTGAATCGATGCAATAAGAACTCATCAGGTCTTTGCCAAAGAACCTTCAGTATCCATGGCCAAAGGAAACAAACAAAATAGAGAACTTTCCACACCACTTGCCTCCTTCAGGGTAGGACTGGGCATTATGGCGGACATCTAACTCCTGTACAAATGTTACGTGCTCAGAAGCTGAGCAAACCACAATGGGCCCCCTCTGTTCTGTCAGCCAGACCAAACAACTCAGGTAGGAAACAACATCCTTGTCACTCGCTGACCTGCCATCTTTGAAGCTGAGCAGTGACATGCTACTTGGCAGTGTAGGAACTGTTCCTGAGGTAGCAAAATAGAACATTAATGGTAACTATGAAAATAAACACTTTTGCTGTTCATAGATGTTCCTTAGAGAACCGGAATCGTAGCTGCTGCCAAGGGAAATGGGTGGTGCAAAGATGACTTAACAGTCGGAGGGCAATGCCGTACTTTATATGATTTTACATTACTTGAGCTCCTCCTAGGAAAAATCTCAATGTGCATCATCATTCATGGAGAACCAAAAAATACAATTTGTAAAGGCCATTGAAATAATAGTAGAGGCTACTATTATCCAATTCTATCTTGATTAATTGATAATAATCTTTGCATTTACTCATAGTAAAATTAATGTTCACTAACTACATAGCATAATACTTCAAGTTTAGTTTTAGACAAAGGCAGCCACTAGACCGTATAGGAGCAGGATTGATATCAGCTGTTCTAGAATGAGCTAGAAAACAGGTAATAGGTAAATTCAGTCAAAATTAAGTAGAACATTAATAGAATAGTGCAATTCTAACTTTAATTACCATACAGATTTGAAGGGTTGCCTAAATGCCTGTTAGGAATAAGACAGGAATGACTCAATAGACTTATTTAAGTCATGTGAAAGGGCAGATCTGTCAGCATAAGTAGACAATAGTGTTCCTTGGTCTGTTGGTGGTCTTCCCCTCCTCTGTTTGGTGAAACTGGTAATTCTAGGTAACAAAGAGCTTGGTTTGCCTAAGGATACACTAACCCATTATTGAAGTAGTGTCACCTCCCTACTGCTGAAAGAATGCGCCGAAACATGTTAATGTGGTCATAGTCACTCCAATCAGAATTACAGATTGACTCAAAAGTTACACAGCAAAGCTATGTTTTGTTTAAAGCTACATTTGTTCTGTTATTGGAAATCGTTCTGTCTGTGTCATGCTAGCTCCTTACTTGAATTACATACTCTATATCTTTTGATTTTTTTTTCTTTTTTAAGTATTTATTGAAATACCTTATAAATGATGTAATTGACTTGGGTTTAGTAACTCTTTATGAATTGCTTTTCGAACTTTTCCCTTTTATGCTTTTAATAACTCAAAATATACCTTTTTGCTGGCACTTTCGGTCATCTTCCCTTCCCGCACATTTTTAGTCCTACCCTCAGCATCAGCGTAGTCAGCAAATGTCAAGCACCTTGAGACCTGCTCCTTACATGAAAGGTGCTAAATAACTGTAAATTGTATTGGATAATAATCATTTTGAATTTCTGCCTACACTCCCCCACCTGGTGTTGATTCTCTAGACTTTATAGTGAAATAATTATTCATTATTTACCTTTCTGTGCTCTACATTCTTTATAGCATTCTGAAACCCTTTCACAATTTTGGACATCTCTATCAGATTCCGCTTAATTGATTCTGGTTTTGGGCACTACTAACCTACAAACCAAAACGGTTCAGCCTCACGTGCAAATTTTCTCAGCAAGAAACTGCCCGCACTCAGTTAAATGGAAGGATCGAGCAATGGCTCAAGAAAACAAAGAACACCCCACATCTTACCTTCAAATGGCATAACTGGTGTTTTTAGACACCTTTTTATTGTTTTAGACTTTCAAGAAAACAAAACACAAAGTATTTGGAATTCATGGAACGAAATAGCAGTAACTGGATAGATCTGTTCAAGGTTGTTTTCCTTTAACCTTTGGCATTTAAAAGCATATTTTTCTTTTGCACCCCTGGAATAGGGTCCAGTACTGGTGGTGGTGGTGTTGGTAGTGCTTGTGGTGGTGCTTGTAGTGCTGGTGGTGGTGCTTGTGCTGGTGGGTTCTGGTGCTGCTCATGATGGTGCTGTTGGTGATGGTGGTGCTTCTGTTGGTGTTGGTGGTGGTGGTGGTGGTGTTGGTGATGGTGATGCTGGTGGTGGTGTTGTTGCTGGTAGTGGTGATGCTGTTGGTGCTGTTGGGGTGGTGATCATGCTGGTGCTGCAGGTGCTGATGGTGCTGATGGTGGAGGTGCTGGTGGTGCTGGTGGTAGTGGTTGTGATATTGCTGGTGGTTGTGGTGGTGGTGGTGCTGGTGGTGGCATTGCTGCTGGTGGTGGTGGTGGTGATGGTGGTGATGCTGGTAGTAAATGTGGTGGTGGTGATTGTGGAGGTGGTGATGCTGGTGGTAGTGGTAGTGGTGGTGCTGGTTATGGTGGTGCTGTTGATGGTGGTGGTGCTGCTGCTGGTGGTGGTTGTGGTGCTGCTGGTGGTGCTGCTGCTGTGGTGGTTGTGGTGCTGCAGGTGGTGGTGGTGGTGCTGCTGGTGATGGTGGTGGTGCTGGTGGTGGTATTGCTGGTGGTGGTGGTGGTGGTGTTGGTGGTGGTGGTGCTGATGGTGGTGGTGCTAGTAGTAAATGTGGTGGTGGTGGTGGTGATTGTGGAGGTGGTGATCCTGGTGGTAGTGGTCATGGTGGTGCTGGTGGTGGTTATGGTGGTGCTGCTGCTGGTGGTAGTGGTTGTGATGTTGCTGGTGGTTGTGGTGCTGATGATGGTGTTGCTGCTGGTGGTGGTGGTGCTGGTGGTGGTGCTGGTGGTGGTTGTGGTGCTGGTGGTGCTGTTGGTGGTTCTGGTGGTGGTGGTGGTGGTGCTGGTGGCGGTGTTGCTGTTGTTGCTGGTGGTGGTGCTGGTGGTGTTGGCACTGGTGGTGCAGGTTCTGGTCATGCTGTTGGTGGTGGTGTTGTTGCTGGTGGTGGATGTGGTGCTGGTGCTGGTACTGGTGTGCTGCTGGTGGTGGTGGTGCTGGTGGTGATGGCACTGGTGATGCAGGTTCTGGTCGGGTCCTGACCCAACTGTCCAGCGCTTTGGGACGTCCTGCCGACGTGAAAGGCACTCTATAAATGGAATCTTGTTGTTGTTGTTGTTGGTCATGCTGTTGGTGGTGGTGTTGTTGCTGGTGGTGGATGTGATGCTGGTGGTGATGCTGGTGGTAGTGGTGGAGGTGCTGGTCGTGGTGTTGGTGGTTGTGTTGGTGGTGGTGGTGCTGGTGGTGGATGTGGTGTTGGTGCTGGTGGGTTGGTGGTGGTGATGCTGGTTGTGGTGCTGGTGGTGGTGGTGCTGTTGGTGGTGCTGTTGGTGGTGGTGGTGCTGGTGGTGGTGGTGCTGGTGGTAGTTGTGGTGCTGGTGGTGGTGGTGCTGTTGGTGGTGGTGGTGCTGTTGGTGGTGGTGCTGGTGTTTGTTTTGGTGCTGCTGCTGGTGGTGGTGCTGCTGCTGGTGGTGGTTGTGGTGCTGGTGGTGGTGTAGGTGATTGTGCTGGAGGTGGTGGTGCTGGTGGTGGTGGTGGTGCTGCTGGTTATGGTGCTGCTGGTGCTAGTGGTGGTGATGCTGGTGGTGGTGGTGATGCTGGCTGCTGTGGTTGTGGTGCTGGTGGTGGTGCTGGTGGTCGTGGTGCTGGTGGTCGTGGTTGTGATGTTGCTGGTGGTTGTGGTAGTGGTGGTGCTGGTGATGTTGGTGCTGATTATGGTGCTGCTTGTGGTGGTGTTGGTGGTACTGCTGTTGCTGTTTAAAGCTGCTGCTTAATGCTATTTAATGCTGCTGCTGCTTAATGCTGTTTAATGCTGCTACTGCTTAATGCTGTTTAATGTTGCTGCTGTTTAATGCTGCTGCTGCTTAATACTGTTTAATGTTGCTGCTGTTTAATGCTGCTGCTGATGCTGCTGTTTAATGCTGCTGCTACTTAATGCTGTTTAACGCTACTGCTGCTGCTTAATGCCGTTTAATGCTGCTGCTGCTTAATGCTGTTTAATGCTGCTGCTCTTGCTTAATGCTGTTTAACGCTACTGCTGCTGCTTAATGCCGTTTAATGCTGCTGCTGCTGCTTAACGCTGTTTAATGCTGCTGCTCTTGCTTAATGCTGTTTAATGCTTCTGCTGCTTAATTCTGTTTAATGCTGCTACTGCTGCTTAATGCTGCTGCTGAGTCCACCCTACGCATGATACATTTATGAACTGAATCTTAGTGCAACAATTTCCTGCCCCCAGTGGCTGCAGCCCATCCAAGTCCTACCAATGAGCTTTCGAACCAGTTCAGCTGGAGAGGATGTTTATCTTAGGGTTATCCCAGTTCAACAAGGATACAATGTTTAATTAGTATAAGATTTTGGTCAGACTTTGGAGTAATTGCATATAGTTTGCTAATGAGTTTGCCATCATAGGAGAGGATCAGTGGGGATTCAATACAATGTGAAAAACTAGTTACTTTTTGCTAAAACAAAGAATAGTAATCCATACATTTGATACAGCGCCGTATCACATCTTCGAGATGTTTCAAAGCACTTCACAGAATATACTGAAAAGCGAATTAACTGTATATGTTTTCGGCAAAACGCGGCAGCCAATTACGCACAGCAGTGTCTCACAAACAGTTATTGATGTGGATTGAAGTGACCAATTTTTTTTGACAGAATTATTAGCCCCGGAAAAGTGATCCGACAATCTACTAACAACCAGGTTCCTACTTACTGCTAGGTAAACACAGGTGTGTGGAGTTGGAAACCTGCCCAACTTTTCGCCTGCCGGAAATCGAATCCAGGTTTCTCGCTTGCGATGCAAGTGATCTAACGACTGAGCTAACAGGACTCACTTACGCATATTTGCAGTAGTGTTGCTAATCATCTTGAATTTAATTTACTGATTTGTTTGGGCAAATTGTCAGCTTTGGGTTGACAATTTAATGACAATTTGATGACAATTTAATAGAAGGTTAATGGCGGATCGAATGGAATCTTTCCCATATGCCAATGTTGAAACCATTTTGAGACGTCCTCCTGAAGTGAAAGGTACTATAGAAATGTAAATGATATTGTATTTGTGTTAATGAAGAAAAAGAGAGGATCCTGGCACAGACTCCTGGATCATCCAACTAGCTACAGCTTGCTGATTTGAGAAACATCCATTGATTCCTACACTCTGTTACCTTTCCTTCAGCCAATATTCCAGCCATATTTCCATGACTTTACATTAAAATCCATGGTCTTTAACCATCTGGATCTCCACAAAATGCTTTTTAAAATGTATACTTCATCTACGTATTCTCTTTATCTACATGTTTGCTAATATCCTCAGAACATTTAACCACATTGGTCAGGTATGTCTTCCCTTTACAATCTATTCCGAACTGCACCTGTTCGATCTATACTTTTCTAGGGTTCAATCACACTATCCCTTTCATGACCAGGACAGGTCTAAGGATTATTTTAGATTCACATTTTGGATATGATTAGATGAGATAGTAGAGGCTAGATGAGATGAGAGATGAGACCAGCACAGATTAAATGGACCAAATGATGTGTTTCCAATCCTGTACATCGATGTAAACCTGTATGTAAATATATGGCAGCAAGAACCACAATTTGCACTTATAGAGTGCCTTTCACTTAGAGGAAATGTCTCAAAGCACTTTACAAAGATGATTTGGGAGCCAGAGCTAGAAGTGGGGAATAGCAAAGCTTCTATTCTAAAATAAAATATTTCAAATTAATGAAAGGGTGAGAAATTAACTCTGTGTTCCCCATCATCTTCAAATAAAACAGACCTAACCATTTGTTCAATATAGGAGTGTAACCAAACTTTATATAATATAGGTGTGTAACTGAACTCTATATAATATAGAAAGGTAATGGAACATTATACTGTGTGAATTCGCAATAAAACTTATATTGGAAGATGCAAAATGATATTACACGACAAAAACATCTCTAATTTCCTTGTTTACAATATTCTGCTAGATAGTAGTAGGGTAGAATAAATTACTGACATACTAACTGTGGTATTTATGAGTCTCCATTTATCCCAGTTTGAAGACAGTCGTAAATTATATAGGGTGGGCAGGATAATAAGGGTGCTCCTTTTATTTGCCAGTGTATTTAATTTACTTGTCTCAGTTAACACCTCAGCATTTACTCTGCTACATAATTATTTTCTTTGCATTTGTACTAGAAGATATCTCCCAGTCAGGTAGCTGTCATTTTCTTACTTAGAGCCTTTATAGTACGGAGTCATTATGATACTGAATATGCTGAGGCCTTTAAAAGGGCAGTTTGTGCAAACAAAATCTTGCAGGAAATACTGATGCACATTAGCAAACATACAGCAGTGATTACATTTAGGAAATCAGAAACGCAGAAATAAGTCGCTGTAAATTATAGTTTTATTTTAGTTAAAAAAGTATCAGGAAATTTACTTTGGTAAATTTCAATTCATTTATTTTCTCCATGGGTGAGTATACAATTGATTTTGTTTCACAGTTTATTACAGGAATTAATTTTGTTGATATGTGCCTATTTGAGAAACAGTACTCGTCAGTGGGTCACAAAATACAGAAACACCTAGAGGCTGAATGAAGACTAACTTCTACCACTTGAACCAAGTTTATATCCTATCCCATTAAATCTACGCTTTATCCCCCCTCTCCCAGTTCCCCAAGGCAAACCAAACATAAATTACATGATGTTGTAGCTCAGAGCTGCGAATGATAAGATGTGATTGCATATTAGAAAATACACGGTTGACCAGGAATAGACAATGATCAGAAATTATTAATCTTCTCCAGAGTCTGTGGAGGCAGCAATGAATTACAAGAAATGGAGTCTGGATATGCACAAGGAAATGCTATGATCTAATAATTAACACCTCACAAATCACGATTGACCCTCCAGTTTGTGTGTCATAGGTTTTGAAACAGGTCAAGCCTATGAAAGTTCCTTAGCATTTTCATCTATTGAAGCTGGTTGTTAACTTTGAGTGGGTCCCATGACATACCCTTACCTTTGCATGTTTGGAGTCAATAAACATAACCATCTAACCCAATAAAATACAACATTAACAGGCATCCGAGCCCTATGACCACCATTGTCACAGCTCCAGTGGTCTCAGCATTTTTACTAAATTGCTGACATTCATAAAAAAAGTTAGAATAATTTAAGATTAAAGAATATGAATAGGTGAAAAGATAAAACATTATTGATGGTGAATGAAATATTTCTTCAAGTCTTAATCAGGCCTCATTACACTCTTCTGTTATTTCTACCATTCCACATTTCCATTATCAATTTAGTTTTAATCAAGATTTGAATGATTATAAAAGAATGGCTATCTAATTTATATATACATTCTATTTCCTTTTGATGGATGTCATATTCTTGTTTGATCTTGATTCATGGAAAATTTATTTGTTTGGTTTTCATGTTTTTCTATCATTTTAATACTATCATTGAGTTTTGTTATAATATATTCAACTAAACCTTTAATTTGTTATTTATAAAATGTTTCCATTTCAATCAGGCCACTTCCTTCTTTTCTTGGTATATAAATACGTTGTACATCAGTTTTATATCATGTAGGCCATGAATGTTATTATTAATATTTAGGTGTACATCCAGTAATGATCTATTCATTTGCAAAACCCCCTTCGCATATTATTTAACAAAACTTCTGTAGCCTGGTGGTCTTATTCATATGCAAAGGGTTTTACAACACTGCCAATGAACAAATGTTTGAGCTACGTCATATTCATTAGTTCTCTATGATTACAAATTACCTTTTAATATGAATATAATCACTTTTGAGTAATTTGCACATACTTGCATGTAAAGCATGAAATATAATGTATGAGGACAATTAGGATTCCTTTCTGCAGGTTACTTTGAAACTGACACACTGAAGGAAAATTATTTCCATATCTATAACACTTGTGCTATATTTAGTACTATGCCCCAAACCTCTTGGCTCTCCCTTCCTCAATCCCTCCACTTTGCTCCCTCTTTACCTATCTTCAAATCGTACTGTAAGACTTTCTCTTCAACTGTGCCTACAGTCACATCCCCTCTCTCACAATCTTGGAGTCACATTACGCCATAGTTCAACACTCCAAGATGCAATGCCATGTGCAGGGCACCATATAATTGCGAGTTATTGTTCTTATCAATTGAACTCACAATCTTTCAAAATATTTGGCCTACATATACCTTGGGGTCAAAATGTTAGCATTCCTGAACACATTATTTTTCTTAATTATGGAAGGGAATGACCCCTATTTCTCAAATTTTCATATGGAAGGAAAAATGAACTTATGAATAGATCATTTGGTTTCTGCATATTTATTTCCCAAAGGAGCATAGAATGGAAATCAATGCTCCTCTCTCGTGCAACATAGCAAATTACTAAAAGTTTTGCATTCATTTTGCTATCATGCCCACAAAAAAACAACTGGTAAGGAGGAGAAGGCAAGTTGTTTGAAAAGAGACATACATAAGTGTCCCGTGACCAGCTTTGTACTTTTTTTCCTTTTCACATAGAAAAAGGGACCAGTTCTATTTGCAGGTAAGTTCTGCCTGAAAAGGTTAACTAATTCTCTATTAAAAATATGATTTTTTATTTCCAGTTTCTCCCCTCCTTCATCTGAAGGCAGTGTTAAGGTACAGTTTGACAAGAGTCACCAACCAAATGACCATATTCCAAATTGCCACCTTGTGTGAGAGATGAAACAACACTAAATATCAGCAGAGCATCAACGACAAGTTGATCACCGATTTTATCTTCATCCCAATATCCATTTTTGTGAAATATACACGGGAAAGCAACGTATAATGGAAAATGTTACTGATTTTTCCCTTCTTATTCCAGAAGCAGTTGAGTCAATTGTGCTGCTTCTGGAATAATCAAGATCCTCATCCTCACCTACAAGGCCATTCATGGCCTTGCTCCCTCCTACCTCTCCGACCTACTATCCCCCTACCTACCTGCCCATACCCTCCATTCCTCTGGTTCCGGTCTGCTGCACATCCCCCGCCCCAACCGCCCTACCATCGGTGGACGGGCCTTCAGCCTCTCAGCCCCTAGGCTCTGGAACTCTATCCCCCAGTGCCTTCGCCGCCTCTTCCCTTTCCTCCTTCAAGGCCGGTCTCAAGACCTTTCTCTTTGACCGTGCCTTCAGCTCCCCTCTTAACTCTCTACCCCCTCCTCGCTCCCTCCCTTCCCTTACCTTAACAATTTCCCCCATGCTCGGGTCCTGACCCAACTGTACAGCGCCTTGGGACGTCCTCCCGACGTGAAAGGCGCTCAATAAATGGAATCTTGTTGTTGTTGTTGTTGTTGCTTCACCACCATCTTCCCTGAAGCTGATTAAGTCAGGCGAGACCGGGGAGCAAATGTGGCACATTCTTCGTATCTGGTGCTGCATTGCCCAGGACATAAGATAGAACGCTACCATATACAATGGGTAAATACAATACAAAATTACATTTGTATAGCGCTTTTCAAGTTGGGAGGACATCCCAAGACGCTGGACAGACAGGGTTTGGACCCGAGCTATGGGTGGGGGGGTTGGAATTTGGGTAAGGGAGGTGGAGGGCAGGGAGCTAGAAGAATGGCTGAAGGCATGGGTGAAAGAGGCATAGTCGCCTAGATGCGATGAACTAGCCTAGGTTAACTGTAGATTCTGCTCATTTATATGATGTTGTGCATCAATAATAAACAAGAAAACCAGCCTGGCTGATTGGCAGTACTTGAAAGGCAGTACTGGCGAGGGGGAGGGGGATTTCTTCCCACTTAGCTCCTGCAAGTCAAAGCCTTAATGGGTAGGGTGGTCCTAGCTGGACAAACAGTGGGAAACAGGCAGTCCATTCACCTTTTCTGGAATGCACTGCCGAAAAGGGTGGTGGAAGCCAATTCAATAACAACTTTTAAGAGCGAAATAGATAATTATTTGGGGAGGACGAGTTTGCAGGGCTATGGGGAAAGAGCGAGGGAGTGGGATTGATTTGGATAGCTCTTTTCAAAGAGCCTGCACAGACACGATGAGCCGAATGGCCTCCTTCTGTGGTATATAATTCTATGATTCTATGATTGGCAAGTTATGCAGTTTTAACTAGTTAAACGCTAGCAGCACCACACTGAATACTCAGGGGTCTCTAAGCCTTGGCATTTGTCAATCTATGCTAAAACTCTATGGAATTAGATAAGTAGTTGATGCGTCCTTCTGGAGAGAGCATACATTCCGTTCCAATACATGGGAATTTTTACGTAGGTGTCATGAAAGGAAGTATCAGTTTGTTTTGGATACATCTAAGCATGGTGATGATATTCAAGATGCATCAGGCAAATAGACATGTCAGTGCATAGGTAAAGCCAAGGCCTATATGTTTGCGGTGACTGTTATAAAACTAATGTAACCCCTTAAAATCAATTTCTATTTACATATAAAATGAACTTTGTTTTTCTGTTGAATTGTGTTTGATCTCAAATAACAAACAACTAAAAGCACAACAATGATTCATGGAGAACATATAAAGGAAAATTTGTGATATTTTACAAGAGATTTAATGTTTTGATTATCACGTGATGTAAGTATTGAATTGTTTATCGACATGCCAAAAAAATGATGTATAATTGTTATTGGTAATACATCAATTATGAGATGGAACTCGACAATTTATACCCTTGGTAGCTTATAAAGAAACTTAAATGAAAGGCTAAGTCACACAGTCACACAGAATGATGTACTAGCAATGATGGTCAATTTAGACATAGCTGTTACAAGATGGCAAACATTGGATTTGAAAAGACTGTAGATAAGGTTCAGTGAAGCGTTTTAGGTATAAGATAGGACTGAGTAACAAGAAAAGAAATAAGTGAAGGAAATTACATTTGTATGGCGCCTTTCACGTCAGGAGGACATCCCATAAGACATCTTCTCAGCACTTAGAAACATCTGTGAGAGGTATCAAGTCATGGGCAACCTTAAAATTCACAAGCTAGAACGTGGGCTAGGATATCCTCAAAAGCAAAACATAAAATGAGTATTTTTCATGGCATTTCACATGTGTTGTTTATATTGTAAGTACATGGAACATTAATGTTTTAGTCTCTTGGAATATGTTTATTTTATCCTCCAGGCACATACTAAAGAGCATTTGTTTTGCATTAGGGAATTCAAAGTTTTGCAGCAAGGAATCCATTCACTTATTCTAACCAAAGTGTTCTTTAGTTCTCTACTCTTGTCTCATCCTGAGAGAAGCCACAGGAAAAGCTGTTTTGAGGCTCTCAGATAAAGGAGCATTGTACATGGTTGGAAACTTGAAGAGGCTGCGTGCAAGTAAATTGCACATTTCACAATCAACCTGAAACAAAGCAAATCATTTTGTTCTAATCTGTTTGGCAGCCCTTAACTCTAACTAATACATTAAACAATCTATTGAAATGCAGTTTCAATTAAATTGAACATTTTATTTGCCATGAATTTGAGCATAAATACCAAGGGCCCTATATTCAAAAAGTTACAGTCTGGCAATGTGTGCCCTGTAAATTGAACTGTAAGTGCACTGTTTGATATTCTCAAAACTCTGAGCTGCTTGACTTTTTATTGCACTGGGGAATCATTTTCCTAAGGGATTTTCTTTCATTATCAGTAAGCAGTGCTGCATAAAATATTGCCCCACATGCTATTTTCGAAAGTAATTTCTTCCTTTAAGTGGTTCACTCGTGGCAAAATGACTTACACCTGCTTTGATTTGCTTCAAATTATCCTGTGAGCATATGCAAGGCAGCCTCTGTGCAAAGAGGCAATTCTACTACATTGGCGACCTCAGAAGGAGTTCTGCCCAGATACAGACAGAGATGAAGCTGAAGTTGTTGACATTTCAGTTCGTAATCGGTCTTCATTTGAAAAAGTTGTCATGTACCAGCTACATAGGTCAGGAGAGCAGGGCAACTTATCTGCTTCCACAGAAAATATTTAAGAGCAAGGTTTTCAGAAATGTTCACTCTACAGCTAGAGTTCCTCAATGTCTTGTAAGTATAAAGCTGTTATGTAGCCTATTACAGAATCTGAGGCTCGAAAAATATTACCTGCTTTTAGGCTTGAGACCATTGTCTTAAAACTTAAGATCATGCAATCTCCGAAAAAAATTAATTCAGTCATCATTTTGAATTTATTCTTTGCAAGGCGTTTTAAGGTCTATGAAGAAACAGCTTCCAGGTTCCTTCTTAAATTAGTGCATTGTCCTGCCCTCCCAGCCATCATTCTCTGTGTAAAGAAGTGCTTCCTGGTGTCTGATCTTCACCATTCTATTTGCAGATCCCCATTCTATGAAAAATATTGGGTAGGATTTTATTCTGTTAGGGATCTTCAATTGAATAAACCACAGCCAGGTATTTCATTCATCACTTTACAAATAGCATCTGAAATAGGAAGTCTAATCCAAAGTTTCATAAGATTGCAAAGCCACGTCAAAGCCCAACAGCTGTTAATGGACTATATAGACAATGCAGTCCATTCTTCCTCCAGTAATTATCCATCCACATATCCAGATCTTTTAAGCACTGAAGAATGGAACTGTAAAACATTCTAAAACTAAATCTTACTTTGAAAACCAGTTTTCCACAGTTATTAAAAAGACCCCATTTCCAAATTAAGACGAGATTTTTTACAGAATTCTGCAACTTCTTGAATTTTAAAACACATAGAGGCCTTGTGCTGTCTGCATGAAAATAAATCCTTTGTAATTATGCTCCACCTGCTGGTAGTTATTAAATACAACAACAACAACAACAAGATTACATTTGTATAGCGCCTTTCACGTCGCGAGGACATCCCAAGGCACTGGACAGTGTACAGCATTTCAGACCCGAGCTGGTGTCAGGGGGGAGAAGGGAGGGGAAGGGGGGGGTGGCCGTTGGCATGGTCGAAGAGGAGGGTCTTGAGGTGGGACTTGAAGGAGGCTAAGGAGGGTGCGAGGCGGAGTGACTGGGGGGTGGAATTCCAGAGGGGGGGCAGAGTGGCTGATGGCTCTCCTGCCAATAGTGGAGCGGGTGGGTCGGGGGACTTGGAGCAGGCCAGAGGCGGCTGAGCGGAGGGAACGGGCGGGTTGGTAGGGATTAGGAGGTCGCAGAGGTAGGGTGGGGTGAGACCATGGAGGGCTTTGTAGGTGAGGACCCGGATGTTGAACTGGATCCTCTGAAGGATAGGGAGCCAATGGAGTTGGGAGAGAATGGGGGAGATGGGGTCATGGAGTTTGGTGTCCTCGAGAGGACACGGGTTGCAGAGTTCTGGATTATCTGCAGCCTGTGGAGGGAGGAGTTGGGAAGGCCGACAAGTTTGCATAGTCGAGCCTGGAGGTGATGAAGGCATGAACAAGAGTTTCAGCGGCCTGAGGAGTGACGTAGCGGTGGAGTCGGGCGATGTTACGGAGGTGAGGGAAGGCAGAGTGGGTGATGACTTGGATGTGGGGAAGAAAAAACAGTTGAGGGTCGAACAAGACACCTAGGTTCCTGACTGGCTTGGTGAGTTGTAGTGAGCGACCATGGAGGTTGATGCTGCCAGAGCCTGAGGTGCTGAGGCGCTGGCGCGAGCCAATCAGGAGGGCCTCAGTCTTGTTCACATTCAACTGTAGGAAATTTGCCCTCATCCAGGACTTGATGTCCGACAGACAGTCTGTCAGGACAGCAGAGGTCCTGGAGTTGAGGGTGAAGGCAGAAAGATAGAGTTGGGTGTCATCCGCATACATGTGGAAGTTGACCCCATGTCTGCGGATGATGTCACCAAGGGGGAGCATGTAGATATTAAAGAGGAGAGAGCCAAGGACAGAGCCCTGGGGGATGCCAGATGTGACAGTGCGGGGGCTGGCGGAGAAACCGTTAGAGGCAACAAAGTGGAGACGGTGAGAGAGATAGGAATCGAACCAGACAAGGGCAGATCCATGAAGATTGAGTAAAGAGGAGAGGCTGTGTATGAGGATAGAGTGATCGACAGTGTTGAAGGCATCAGAGATGTCGAGGAAGACAAGGAGGCAGAGGGAGCCCTGATCACAGATGTTCAGAATGTCATCAGTGGCTTTGACCAGGGCTGTTTCCGTGCTGTGGGTAGCGCTGAAGCTGGATTGGAGGGGTTCAAAGAGGGAATGGCGAGAAAGAAAGGAGTGGAGCTGGGGCGCAACGACTCGTTCCAGGATCTTGGTGAGGAAGGGGAGGTTAGAGATGGGGCGGTAGCTGGAGAGGAGGGATGGGTCCAGGGAAGGTTTTTTTCAAGATGGGGGTGATGACGGCTGTTTTTAGGGGGGTGGGAACTGAACCGGTGAAAAGGGAGAGGTTGATGATGTCGGACAGGAGAGGGGCCAGAGGTGGAGTTGGGAGATGAGGAGAGAGGTGGGGATGGGATCGAGGGAGCAGGTGGTGGGTTTGAGTTTGCGGACAGTCATGGTGAGGGAGGAGGGAGAGATAGGGTCGAAGGAGGATGGGGGGGGATGGGTGGTGGGTGGGTCATGAGGGAGAGGTGATGTGGGGGTGGCTGTGAACGGGGCTGAGGTGGCTGAACGTATCCCCTCGATTTTAGTTTCGAGTCCAGCATCTCCTCACAGTTGGAGTTTGAGGAGAGGATGGGCGAGGTATGGGAAGGTGGACAGAGGAGACGGTTTGTTGTGGAAAAGAGAGGCCTGGGGTTGTCCTTTGCCTCCAAGATAACCTTGGAGTAGAAGGAGGATTTGGCAGAGGCAAGAACGCAGCAGTAGGTCTTGGTGTGTATTCATTAAATAACACAAGTAATTCTTAAAAACTACCCAAATTTTACTACATTGAAGTGCAATGGAGTTGACAAAGTGATCCTTAGGAAAGAGATAGCTGGCACTTCACAATATAAACTGCATCTGTAGCAGGAAACCTCATACATATCACACCAATTTCTGACATTATGCCTCTAAGGCAATATCTCAACTCAACGTGACACACATATACAAGATTTCACAAGATCACAAGATCAATTCAAATATAAAGGGCCTTTGGCCCATTTGTTCTCATTCCTCCAGCAAACCCACCCTATTGTTCTCCCATCACAAAATCAAGTTTTATTTTAAAATAAATCCAACAACCTGTCTCAATCACACATCCTAGTAACCTTAACTAGTTGTTAATTATCCTCTGGGTAAAGAAATACTTCCTGATGTCTATCATGAAATTATCCTTGGCAACCCTAAGCCTGTCTGGAGATGAGGTGTTGGAGGTACTGTGGGTGAAGTTCAGATGTGATGGTAAACTGAAATCTTATCTATTAGTTCAGGTGGACATTAAAGATCCCATGGCACTATTCAAAAAGAGAAAAGCGATTCTCCCAATGTCCTGGCTAACAACCCCGTACTCCCTCAATACAATTGGTCATTCGCTTCCATGGCTATTGTGAAGTCCTGTAGTTTAGTGGTTAGAGCACTTACCTTGCAAGCGAGAGGATCTGGGTTCGATTCCCAGGCAGGGCGAAACCTTGGGCAAGTATCCTTACTCCACATGCATCTGTTTACCTATCAGTAAGTAGGAACCCAGTTGTTTGTCGATTGGTAGATTGCTTTTCCGGGGATAATAATTCCTTCAAAAAAAATAACTTGGTCATTCCATCGACAACTGTTTGTGGGACACTGCTATGTGCAATTGGCTGGTGCTTATTGCCCACAAAATATATAGTCAATTCACTTTACAGTGTATTCTGTGAAGTGCTTTGAGATGTGTAAGAGATGTGATATGGTGCTATATCAGGATTATTATCATTTGTGAGATATTGCTGTGTGCAAATTGGCTACCACATTTTCACCTGCAAAATACACAGTCACTACACTTTACAGTAAATCCTGGGAAGTGCTTTGAGACATCCTTCTTACATGAATGGAAAATGTAAAGATTATTATAAAAATGCAAGGGTTATTATTTAACTACACTGCAATGACATTCCTGAGATATTATAATTGGAAAAGAATACAATTTAGCTGGAATTTAAAGGCGGACCTTAAATCATTCTGAATCACTAATGTTTTGCAGGATGAAGTGAGAAGGGTCCATCCCTCCGAAAAAAGGCCACATTCCATTGTAGATAAAGGGAAATTTCCATGCATATGTGGAGCTCTATTGTTTCAATACACTTTAGCTTGGTGATAGGTTTCCACATGTGTTGGACACCTGGCTGACAAAAAAAAACATTTATTTTTATAGGTTTATGTTAAACGCTCTGAGACGCTAATAGCCATGAAGAGCACTGTATAAATGCAATTTGTTGTTGTTGATGTAAGCACCATCATGATGATAGTCACTCAAATCTTCTTTCCCAAAACGAAAGAATTTTGTAACATGCTTTTACATAGAATTAAATGGAATACATCTCACCAAAGTAGGCTACTTGGCTGGAGTTTAGACTCCACATGAGCCATTTCCTATCCTAAGCACCCCCTCCCTAGTCTCTGCCTTAACCCTCAGTTCCTTTCACTTTAGTCAAAAATAACACTCTCCCTTGTAATATTTTTTCATTGGTGTGCAGATGCCTTTAAATAAAGAGGTGATGTGTTAGCATTTTTAAAAAAACATGAGGTCCTGAAAGTATGTGTGCACCAAAAAAATGTATGAAAGAAAAGTTATCCCCGTAATGCTAAACTGGATTAAGCAAGAATTTAGGACGTGCTCAACAGTGCGTAGTGTGTGGACGCTACTTCCATTGGTATCAATAGTCTGTTGTAGCCTTGGGTGCTTTGAAAGACAGAGCTACCTGCTTAAACTCCATTAAATCATTTATCAAGTGTCACATTAATTTGTGCAAAGTAGCTATTAAGTACATTTGTTCATGTTAATAAACGACTGTTGTTTGCCAAAGAGCCAATTCCTTTTACCTTTATTCCATTTGCCAATATCCCTTCAGGCAATGCAATGTGAGGTATTGTACCTCTGCGCAGCTAAAAAAATACACATATATACAACAATAAACTTAAACATTGTGCTGAGAGTGATTGTTTAACTTTTGTTGCTCTGCATTTTATTTTATCATGTTTCAGCAACATTATTCCTTAACATTTGTGAACACACCTCTGAGATTGGCAGGAGGTTTTTAAAAAAGAGGGTACTGATGTTTCAGCCCTCCACCCTTGTCTCCAAGTCAGGAGATACAACAAAGGTGCTTTCAGAGCTAAATGAAGCGAGTCACAGCATTCTTTCTGTGTTGTCACAACAGATTTATCAAGGCCGTCTGATGTGGTTTCAAGCTCTCTCATCTCCTTCATGTTGTCAAAGGCATGCCGTCACTGGAAAAGTACACAGCTCTTTGAGAGGATTAGAGGATAAAACATAATTTAATCCTCTCTAAAAAGTGTCAGACATATCTTTAGAAGTGCAACTGGACATGGCAGAGGTACGCAAGGGACACTCGCCAATGGTTAGATGAGGAGCCTTAAATTTATGCTGCTTTTAGTGAAATACAAGTCTTCCATTTAGCAGGCATTTTTAACACAATGCTGTTTCTGTATTGCACCTTGTCAGAATAAAATGTGCTTACAGCATTGAAACAAAAAGCAGCCAACATTAAATCTGTTGACTTAAATGCATTGATCTCCAAACTTCCTTTTATTCCTGAGATTTATTGTTTATGACCTTGAAAGGGAAGCATGTTTTTGAACGGTTTCCTGATGGCTGGGTTGCGAAGATTTCATCCACTAGTTTGAAAACATTGTAAAATATCATGATGCAATTTAAAACATATTAAGAAATATAGTGCCCAAATTGTGTATTTTCACAAAATACTGCAAATTTCACCCAGTAATGCTATCATATCAAACTTTTTTAAACAAATGTTCTCTTTTAAATACATTTTCAATGAATTGTTTGTTTACTACTTTTAATACTGCTTATATTTTCCATTGTGCAGTAAAATGTAAGTATTTCTGATCTCTCCAAATTTGTTACAGATTGTGTTGGTCATTAACTAGAAACACACACACACCTCCTTCCCTGTCTCCAATTGTAACCCTGGGATTATAGAGCAGGGGATTTACACTTCTTAAATAACTCTTTTCTTTGGCTGCCTTATTCAGTGTGCTGTCCCTTAAGATTCCGATTTAGGAGCTTGCCAAGAAACAACACTTGGATGTAGTAATGCATAGCTACATTATTGGCTTTACACTTACTTTAAATGTAACTTTAAGTCTTACTGTGGGTAGACGTTACTTTGCAGGTAATGAATAGACAATCTGTGCTTCTAGATTTCCTGATAATAATCTTTGCTATAATCCTTGCACTTTATCAAGTTGTTGAGATCTCTCAAAGCACTTCACAGGAATGTAAAGTGTAGTGACTGCATATTTGTGTAGGTGAATGAGGCAACCAATTTGCACACAACAATGATGCACAAACAGCCATGAAGGGAATGACCAATTTTTTTTATTTGGGAGATTATTAGCCAGAAGACCATGAGAAACTCTCTTCGCTTTTCAAAAAGGGATTTTGGGGCCTCCAAATCCTGGTGCTTCAGTTTCTATCAGTTTGCAAATGCCAATATAAACACCTTGAACTCTTTGCAATGTGGAGCAAATGTTTGCTGGCAGATCAATTGGTTCTCTGCTGGAAACTGCTCCAGGTAGAAGAGGAACAAAATCGAAAAATATTGTATTCTGATTATGATTTTGTCCCTCCTCTCTCTGGAGCAAGATAATAATGAATTCCCAAAACAGCTCATTTAGAATTCAATATTTCATAAAGTGTTATCGAAAAAATGGAGCATTACCCTTCTTCTGAACATTAGCAAAGGACATGTGTTGCTTGTTTTGTATTACTGTAATGCAACATAGTTCACTGAATAAATGTTGTTACGATTCTTGTTTCACTGAACAAAAGGTGGAGAATAATAGTATCTGGTTGTGGCTGTAAGTACCAATCAAGAAGATGAAGCTTCAGTGACTCTGATTGTTCTTACAGACCAAGTAATGTCTGTTCTAACATCATCTGAAGCACATTTTCACTGGTATTTGTAATCTTTCTGACTTCCACCAAAAATCTGCTTTCCAGTTTTTGATGGTCCAAACCTCAGTTTCAGAAAACTCAAACCAGTCAAAAATATTTGGACTCCACACACATTTCACTGACATTGAAGACAAATTCCTAATGGAGATGTATATCAACAATGGTAAATACTTCCATAGAATATGAATAGCAGAGCATGTCGTACAGCATTATTTGTGGGGTTACTACATTCAGTCCAGAACATAAGAGACGGAGCTGTGTGGAAAGTTTGGTTACCCAGACAGTTTCTCTCTTGAACACTAAGGGGGTTTGACAAAGACCTTTAAGATAATGAAGGGTTTTTAGAGCGTTTAGATTTCTGCAGCATTCAAAATTCCACAACAAGGGAATGTTGCTTCTGAAGAGAATAGGAAATACAGGAGGCTCTTTTACAAAAATAAACAAAATTGCAGTGCGTCTTGTCATCGTGGCTGATCATATCAAATGTAACAATTTTGACCCCATAGTTTCAAATAAGAAAGCGAATAAGAAAGGTAGGATCTTGTTTTTTTAAAAGAGTGATAGACACATGTGACAGTTCAGGTGGTGAAACAAGAAACTACAAAGGGTTTGGGAAAAGAACCAGACAATTTCCTGTCAACTAAAAGGATTCAGCGTTATTATATTTAAAGATAGATTTCAATGGTGCAGCTAAAAGGTTGGCTGAAAGGTTAAAGGCAGAGATGGAGGGCAAATGGGCGTTTCATGCTTCGGCTGGATATGGAAAAGGACATCTGAAAAAGCTTCATACTACAAAGTGCAATGATTGTATTTAGAAGGTGAACATGGCAGCCAATTTGCACACAGCGATGTCCACAACCAGCCATGAAGTGAGTGACTAGTTTTATTTGATATTAATAATAATGAATTGTGCACAACCGTAATAATTTCTAAGTATGCAAATTACACCAAATGGCAAACTGAGGAAGAATGCAACAAACTATAACCATTCATTGTTTAAAATAGGAATATAAACCTGATGGAACTAGAACATGTTTGCTTTCATTTTTACCCAAATATTGCATACAACCTACACATGAACATTTCTGTTTGTCTGAAATGGAATGTGCACTCTTCCTGGAGCGTCGCAGCCCGTTAACCTAATCCGGAAAGTGTTAGGCACAGTTTGGCAAGAGTCAAGAGTTGAGGACCCCAACACTTGGGGTACTGCTGGTGATTAACCAACTAAAACCTTGTAGCTTGCCATTATAAACACTGACTGGAAAGCTTCCCACTGCTTGTCTAACTAGGACTACCCTACCCTTTAGGGCTTTGGCTCCGTCTTCATTGAGAATTGTCACACCCAGTGCAGATAAGTCATCATGCTAATAAAATACAACCAAAAATATTTTCTTATATACAATCATGTTTGTATTCACATTAACTTGTAGCACAAATGAACCAAAATGTTCAGAAGAAGAAATATTACAAAGTGGGTCATTTTATTAATGAGCTGTTGTTCCAAGCAATGGGCTTTACCCACAGTGTGACGCTTCTTGGCAAACCATTCATGCACTTACCAGGATATCCGACTCAACTGAAATAACATGTCTGAAGGTATGTTTTGTTGACTACTGCGTCACTTTGTAATCAAACAAATTCCTCTGTGCATTTTGCCAATAATTCACTCCAGGTTTGTTTTGGCTTAAGTTTCATGCTAAATTACTTTAGCTCTCAGTAATACACATATATTTCTTCGGGCCTTAATAGTTATCCAATTCTGTTCATTAAATGGAGAAAAAAATTGTACATTAATATTTAAGCAATTGCAGTGACATATGCCCTACAGTGCAAGAGCTTTACATTTCTGTCTGACCTTCATATGCTTTCAGATCATCAACTTTTGACATTCCCTTTAAAGAGACTCTGCCAATCTTTGTCATAACTTGAATCTTGGGAAATAAATTACTCAATGGTATAAAGTGTCTATGAGCAAAGAATCCTAAGTTTCAAATTGTTCCTATGATCGTTCTGATAGTGATGGTGTTGTGTATTCATATTAGATCTCGATGTTTACAAGGAATTGTAAATAAGTAAAAAACCATTACAGAGCAGCTGATGTTCTTCAACCAGATTGATCCATAGCCTTGTGGCCTTTTCTGGAATTAAGTATTAAGGATCCAAAGCACGTATTTATACTTAAGCTTGGCAGATATTATGCACAAAAATTAGATTTACAAACCATCCATGCAATGGTCTTTAAGGTAAAGAAAAGGAATAGGGTATTTGAGTCCATATCTGTTGAACGTCGACAAGACATTGCTCTATTACTTGGCTCCTATCAGCAACTTCTCACCACAGGCACTGACAGCATCAAACTACTTGGATGCACACACGGAGCCTGCGCAGAACCTTGGAACTTTGTTCAACTCTCAACTATCCATTAAACGTCACATCTGTGCTCTGACCTGCTCAGCTTTACTCATCTTTATAACATTGGCTGCTTTTGCAGACTATTCAGAACTCTGCAACTCATGTCCTTTGTTGTACTATGCTCCTTGAACCTATCATTTCCATCATCGCCAGGCTCCACTAGCTCCCCATCCCCCAGAAAATTAATTCAGCATCTTTGTCCTAATCTTTAAATCATACTATGGTCTTACTGCAGCCTCTGCTGTCTACAAGCCCTACCAACTGGCCACTCCCTAGCCTGCTTCACCTCCCCTCCCCTTTGTCAGTGGTCAGACTTTCAGTGTATCTTCACCCACTCTCTGAAGCTCCATCAAGAAGTGTCTTTTCCTCGCCCCTTCCCTTGCCTCCTTTCAGGCCATTCTACCCCCCCTCACCCCTTCTAGATGTAATTAGCACTGTTGAATTATCAGTACCACTGCTGTATTATCTTTAACTTTATCCATGCCATAAGCTAGCTTGAGATACAACATGCTACTCAGCACTTCAACACAACCTCACTTGTTCTGCAACGTATAGGAAAAACAGAATTAGCACATGCATTGGCACAGGCAGAAACATTCAACTGATGCCAATATGCCTGGTGCAAATCATCTTTCCATGGGCACAGTAAGTCAAGCTACCTCACAGGTCACAGCTCAAAACTAGAAATAATCTAGATTTACTCTTTTTATGTAGAATTTCACAGCATCCAGCAGTTGGCACATTATTAAATACAGCCTGAAAGCTGAAGTTGTTTTTTGAACTTGTTTAAAGCACAAGGTAAATAGAATAAATATGGGCCCAGGTGGAATTTCTCCTTATGTCATTGGTCTGACTCCTTAGGTTCCAAGGCCATAACCACTCTGTGTTCTGCGGAGCTGCATCAAAGCATTTCCATCCTTCCTCCATGAAGCACCACCAGGGATCTTCTGGTCATGTCAGTGGCTAACTAGATGCACACACCACAACCTTAAAGGCCAACAAAAACCATCCTGTCTCTTTAACATGACAACTGGAGCAGACTTTAAAAAGGGTATTGCTAGTTGGTTAAACTCCTGTTTATAGATGAAGGAATTTAGTACATCCCATGAGACTCCATGTTTTCCGGCTTACTTCTCACAAGTCTGTGCATTTTTAGCTTTTGCCTCTTATGACCCTCTGTCTTTCCTTTATGTGTTTCCCATGAGTTCATCTGTGTCTGACTTTCAGCTCTAGCTTCTGTGCATCCATATTTTACTAACCATAAGCCTGAGGATTTCTGCTCCCATTCGCATGATATGTGTCATGCAAGTGTAAAAATTCATCTCTGGCAACTATTGACATTTAACTGCTTCTCTGCCATGCTTATTTAGCATTCTGTTATATTTTGTCACTTTGCTTATCAAACCTTCTTTACCTGCATGTTCTGCAGAATCATAATTTGCAAGGTGTGCTTGGTTTGCCACACCATGCAAGGTAAACTCTTTTCAACAAAATAGACATGTATCCAGGGAATACCTGGCCTTGGCTCGCCCCTCCTTTTGTTCTGTACATTTAAAGGATTAAAACCGTAAGTGTCCAATTATATATACATTTTGAAAAAAAGAAGGAAATTTCTCCTGGTGTCCTGACCAACAATCCCCCAATAGAATTTGTCATTCAGTTTGTGGGGCATTGCTGTACATAAATTAGCTGCCGCTTTGGTTGCAAACCACACAGTCACTGCACTTTACAATAAATCCTGTGAAGTGCATTGAGAGGTCCTTCTGATGTGAAAAGCGCTACTTATCATTATTTGCTTTTGAAAACGACCTCCTAAAATATCCATGTATGGAATACATTTTTCTAATGTTTCCAGGGAACTTAATCCCAGTTGCTTCCCCCCTCATATTGTACAATTTCAAAGTCTATGGTAAAAAAATATTTTTCATTTCAGAGTCAATAAATATCAAATTTAATATAACATTTTTATGAAACAATCCATTTTTTCCTCTATTTCTATTGGCTGAAAGTTTGAATCCCCCCCTCCAGTTATGAACCAGAAACCATTTCCAAGATGTCTCTCTGCTTGTGACCAGGTTCTTCTTCCTGGCATCTTACATTTTTCACCTTTATTCATGTGGACTTTTGTATTATTATTATTGTTCATTGTAACTTTATAAACAACTCAAAATTATAGAAAAACAGGAAAAGGCCATTCAGCACATAAAGCCTTTTCCACAAGTATGTTGGATCTTGGCAGATCTTTTAATCCCATTGCTGGTCCTTTCATAATTCCCTTTAATACTTCTACTATGCAAGAATATATCTGTCTTTCTGTTAAACATCCTCCATTGATTCAGCCTACACAGATTTCTGTAGCCGAACACCTTCACATCTTCCAAACTGTCAGAAAATTTACTTTCTATGAATGGTTTAAGACAAAGTCTGTCTGATATTTAAGCTTATACTTCTCAAGGAATATATATTTTAAAATTTTATGAGTTGAAAATATTATTGAGCAGTAATTAAAAAAGGCTTGGTAGTAAGGTGTCTGTCAGTATCCCCTTAGCTAGAGATTGTGCTTA
Organism: Callorhinchus milii; assembly: GCF_018977255.1. Classification (NCBI taxonomy): domain Eukaryota; kingdom Metazoa; phylum Chordata; class Chondrichthyes; order Chimaeriformes; family Callorhinchidae; genus Callorhinchus; species Callorhinchus milii. The sequence goes on along the minus strand of NW_024704743.1, from coordinate 50,950,948 downwards.
TACGGAGAGATTACATGTTTGTTTTAGTCAGGCGGGTTTGACACCTATGGAAACTCAGTAGGATGCTTAAGAGTATCCAAACCATACTGAGAGTTTCATGCAACCCACCAAAATATGGAAATTCCTCTGTTTGGAATGGAATGTGCAGTCTCTCCTTAGAAGTACCCCAGAATGTGCATTGAGTGGGACGAATTTCTGCCCCCATTCTGCCTCTCCAAGTCCTGACAATGAACCAGGCTGGCTGGTCTATCATTAGCAGTGCAGTACTGTGGACATGTCTGGCTCAGGAACTGGACTATATTCCCAGTACCTTGGGATGTCCTCCCAATGTGAAAGGTTCTATATAAATTCAATTTGTTGTTCTTGTTGTTCTTGGACTATTGAGGCCAACATAAAGAATTGACTTGATTCTGATAATCCATTGGCAATCACATCACCTTGGAGTCAGTTCAGCTCTGTATGGGGAATGAGAAAAATAGTAATTACCTTACAATAAATACGTGCCAGATATATATACATAATTCTGATAAATGTTACTATGTGGCTTAATTCCCAAAATAGAAGTCCTTATCTGCAATAGGCCTTATTCACAATCATGTCAAAATATTCTGTGGCTTGTATCTGAGCAGCTCATCTTTTATCATCTTAATTATTAAATTACAATTAGAATAGATATTTCATTTTGATTCCTCTCCCACTTTACATTCAGTGCAACAAATGGATGATGCATGACTAGTCTCTCAGATATATTTCATAGAATATTTTGGTTTGATATTCACTCAGGCCTATTCATACTCAAGGTCTTTCTTCAGTCTGGAATATAAAGTGGGTACACTTGACCTTTACTCCACATTGGCCTGAAATTCCACCTATTGTTAGCCTTGAGATTATTTTGTCTTAAATTTAAGATTAGGCAGAATTGTAGAATTTTCTAAATTCAACCTTAATTTGGAGGCCAATCTTCCACGGTTCTTAAAAACAAACTAAGACTGAATTTGAGATTTTTCCACACTCTGGATGATCTTATATTTTAAGAGAAAATGGTTTTACAGGCTAACACTAGGTGGAATTTTGGGTCTGGATGGCTTTTCTGGGGAAGTGATTTACTCTCTATGATTTGTTTTGGAGGTGGAAGCAATGGTGCTGATACCATTTAACTGCTGTGGCCAAGTCTAATTTAAAAACGTCTCAAATATTGTGCTGAAATTAAATAAACAAAATAATTTACTAAAAACAGTGTGATATGTGAAAATAATTTAATTGGACACAATCCTTTGTGTTTTCTTGGTAACTCTGTAAAGTACTTTTATATATCACAAAACTCAGATCAGAATTTCAGTTTTCCACTGGAGCACACTCTGCAAAACATTGTCACATTACTGACAGAGAACAGCCCCGTAGTTTTGAACCTGAATATGTATATTATTTCCAGGGTAGTTGTACTTAAAGTTTACTTGCTCTTTGTTGCATGAAAGAATACAGATCTCTGACATAGGTCCTCATTTTGTATTGAAATTGCTTGTGGAACAGTAGGGGTGAAAAATGCAATGTTTCATAACAGCTTTGATTATTATTGAACAGAGCGAAACTTACTTTTCTGGACTGTTTTCACTTTGCCCTAGCTGTGTTTAGCACAGTGTTCTGAACTGGTAAAAGAAGAGATGCAGCATCTGTTCTACAATAGGCATGTACTGGGTGTTTGTTAGTCAGTTAGTCGATCGATCAGGCAGACAGGGGGTCGGTCGGTCGGTCAGTCAGTCAGTTAGGTGACCTTTAATTCAATAGATCGCTATCTGACAGAGTTAAATCAAGTTAATCATAAGATCACAAAAGATCACATGAGATTCAGCTGAAGAAGGCTCTTCAGCCCATCCTTCCAGAATTCCCACACTACCATCCTTCAATCAGAGCCCCAAAGGTATATTATAAATGGGTCTAGAATCCTAGCCTCAACCAGCCTTCCTGGTAATCTGTTCTAGTCATTAACTTTACTTTGGATAAGGAACTATGCCATAGACTTACACATATATGTTTATATTGTGAATTATTGAATCAATTACAATACTGGAACTTATATGAGCAATTTCATGGATTGAAATAGTACAACACTCAGTACACCACTGAGAGGGCTCAGTACAGTACTTCTGTGAGCCAACACAGCATTGCGCAGCCTCAATTGAAATGGGAAGAATCTTACTCACAGTCACTGCTTGAATTTGGTTGCCCTGTTGGACCATTGTCATGCTAAGTCTACAAGGATTGACGGCCAGAGGTGATCAAGAGGTGTTGCTCAAACACATCACTGCAAGCAATCCAAGATGTGAATGTCTAAATCTCGTACATAATAATCGTTGCATTTGATATAGCGCTTTTCACGTCGGGAGGACGTCCCAAAGCGCTTCACAGAACACACTGTAAAGTGAATTGACTGTATATTTGTGGGCGATTGCGGCAGCCAATTGCGCACAGCAATGTCCCACAAACAGTCGTAGATTGAAAATGACCAATTTATTATTGTTTTTTTTTGGAGGGATTATTATTAGGCGTGTGGAGTAAGGAAACTTGCCCAAGGTTTCGCCCTCTGCCTGGAATTGAACTCAGGTCTCTCACTTGCAAAGCGAGTGCTCTAACCACTGAGCTACAGGACTCCAGGGAAACACAGACGGTATCCATGCACTTATAATAGGAAACAAATAAAACAACTGAAAACTGAGCATTGATGTTGGACTAGGCAGATTTGTGACTTATACCAAAACAGTCTATTCTTTCCTGGCGAAGATGGTCAAGATATACAGAGTGGAATTTTCCCTTTAGTGTTACGGATGAGAGAAAAATTCCATTCCTTATTGTTTATTATTACTAAAACCCCAGTGTACTGCTGGGGGTAAATAATTCTTTGAGTGTAACTTTGAACCTACTGTTGTTTTTTTATGTAGTGTTTTGAATTATCCAAATGAGAAAAAGTTCAGAAAAGTTCTATATTGTTTGAGGAAGAACTTATTAGTCCCAGGTGGTCCCATACCCTTTCAAGCCTCTATCCTTCAGGTTACTATCTACATTCCTCTTGAAAACAACAATGGATATTTTTTTTCCTGGACAAATACCAGGAATGAAGGATTTCCCCCCCCCTCCAACTTTCTCCTCTGCTCTCTTGGATGTGTTGATTCATGCTGGTGTATGGTTCTAAGGGTGCTGAGTATATTCATACCCATGAGACTATACTTAATTTCTGAAAACTAGACAACAAATAGCATCAGATTATTCAACTGTGAATTTACAACTTAACTTCAAATGAATTTCAACAACAGGCTCCTCCAATGTAACATCTGATTGTTCTCTCAAAGCTTACCCTCTCATGACTTATTACCATTGATAGATATGAAATATTACAACAGTTTTTCTTTGAGATGTCTCAAAGACGTGATAAGGCACTATATCAAATGCAAGGATTTTTATTATTATTACAAAATTCTATATTATAATATTCAATACCATATTTTGAAATATTACTCTGTATTTTATCATAGGTATTCCTTTATTGTTCATCTAGAGATACTCGAAGCATATTGATATTTCTTCAGCTGTTGTTTATGCCATATAAATGTTAGGTTTTCTTATTAGATATGCTATCCTTGCATCATCTTCTTGAAACTTGTGAATTGTGCTCCAGACCTTCTCCCTGTTTAAAGCTCTGTGATAAAAAAATTAAATGGATTAGAAAAGTAAATCCAGCTGAATACTTTAGGATGCAGCATGTCAGTAGAACAAGAGGACATAGCTTAAAGTTTAAGGGGCAATTTCAGGACAGATACCAGGATGTTTTTCTTTACACAGAGGGTAATCAACGACTGGAGCAGGTTGTCAGAAAAGGTGGTTGAGACCAGGACACTAGACTCATTTATAAAGCAACTTGATGCTGCAATGAGGGGACAGTAAGATGTGCCTTCTGGTCTGATAAGATCGAATGGGCCAAAGAGCCTCCTTCATCCAGACCAATTTTGTGATCTTCTAATAATACCAGATACACAATCTGTTGTTGATACTATCTGCTTGAGTATATAATTTACATTTCTTTCTAATTGAATGATTTTCTAATGGTAGAGGGAAAATTCATATGTGATATAATTAGTATCATCTCAGGGAGCATTATTAAATAACATTTTGCATTTTTTCCCAAATCGCATAAACAAAAAGCCAAAAAAAACCAAGATAAACAGCAACAAGGTGACAGCATCTCCTCCGAGATCAGAGGCCTCAGGATCAATTTATAAAGAGTTAGATTTCACCCCCTTGACACATCAACTCTATAAAAATAAATGTTAAGTCAAGCAACCACTTTGAAGGCAAACAGCAACAAGTTACATTTGTATAGCGCCTTTCGCATCGGGAGGACATTCAAAGGCTCTGGAGAGCCAGGGATTTGGACCCAAGCAGGGTTTTGTGATCAGGGAGAGGGGGGATGGAGGGCAGGAAGGGTAGGGGTAGGAAGGTAGCTGAATACGCGGTTCAAGAGGAGGGTCTTGAGACAGGCTTTGAAGGAGGCAAGGGAGGGAGCAAGAGAGCAGGGATGGGTCTAGGGAAGGTTTTTTGAGAATAAGGTTTATGACACCTATTTTTAAGGAGGTGGGAACAGTGCCAATGGACAAGGAGAGGTTGTTGATGTCAGTGAGTAGAGGGGCAAGGAAGTGATGCTGGAAGGTAAGGAGAGGGGTAGGGATGGGTTCGAGGGAGCAGGTGGTGCTTTTATATGGATTATGATGGTGCTAAATGAGGAGGGGTAGACAGGTTCAAAGGTATGGAGGGAGGGTTGGGTAGGGCCGGAGTGTGAGTGGGTGATGGGGAGGAGTTATTAGTTGGAAGGGCAGATGCGGATCAGTTTGATTTTGGTCTCAAGGAAGTCCAGCATTTCCTCTCAGTTTAAGTTGGAGGAGAGGTTGGCCGAGGCATGAGAGGGTGGGCGGTGGAGCTGGTTGGTGGTGGAGAAGAGCAGCCTGGGGTTACCCTTGGCCTCTAAGATTGTCTTGGAGTAGAAAAACGATTTAGTGGAGGGGAGGGCGGAGCAGTAAATTTTGACTAGCAATATACAAAGTGTTCACAAAGTCCTGTCACACCTATGTTGCTTTTTTCTACAGTGCACTGACCTACCACTAAAACATGTGAAAGAATGATTATAATTGTATTTAGAAGTATAATGTATTAATCAATTAATTAATTTCACCCACAAAATATAAAGTCAATTCACTTTACAGATGTCTCGAAGATGCGAAATGGCACTACATTAAATGCAAGAATTATTTTCATTGAATCATAAAAATGGGATGATTCTATTATGAAAGCCAATGAGTTAATATAATTTTACATAATAATGATCCTTGCATATGGTATAGCACCTTTCTTGTTGCCTTTCACACCTGCAGCACTGCACTGGAGCATCAGCTTAGACTATATGAGTTCAAAGCATCTTCCGACTCAGAGGAGAGAGTGCTAACAATTGAGCCGGGTTGACACGCCGATATATAGAGTGTAGACAGCAAAGAAATATGGAATAAGACTGGAAGGTTTCGAAAATGTCAGTGATGAGTTAAAGAGTGGCTGGGGAAAGCAGAGAACAAGATAGTGGAAAAAGCAGACATGCAAAGCGAGCAGGAATGGCAATATGAGTCAGCTGATCCTTTTTGGGTTATTATGACAGACCACAGTGGTTTATAAAAAGGCAAAATCAAAATCTGGAGTAATTTTATGGATTTTACTGGAATGTTTTGTGGGGTTTGCCGGTGTATTTGGGGTGATTCTTTCTTGCAAGATATTAAGAAGCACCAGAATGACACCTCTGCTCCTATCCAGATGGTAGCTGGTCAGAATCCCAGTGCTGATTGACCTCTGCATTGACCCTCTCTTGCTGGGTGAGTTTGGGCAGATTCTGGCAGGTCCGGCAGATGGAGCATAGCACAGAGTCAGAGCAATGCACCTGAACAAGGAACAAAAGCTGTCAGGGAATGTCCCGGCTGACAAAAAAACAGCAAACCATGTCAGCCAGTCAAAGAGCAGATAGGTGCCACCTGGGCAGCACGACACAAGGAAAAAAAAGTCAGAATAAAAAAAACAGGGATCACTGGAAATCTATGATAAACCTAAAATTCCCAGAAACATAAAATCAATCAGCATCTGAAGAGAAAAGCAGACCCACATTTGAGTGTGGCACTTCATCAAATAATAATAGTAATAATATTAATCCTTGCATTTGATATAGTGCCTTATCAATTCGTTGACCGAGCCTTCAGCTCCCCTCTCGACTCTCTTCCCCCTTCTTGCTCCCTCCCTTCCCTCCCCTCACCCTGACCATTTCCCCCCTGCTCGGGTCATGACCCAACTGTGTAGCGCCTTGGGACGTCCTCCTGACGTGAAAGGCGCTTTATAAATGGAATCTTGTTGTTGTTGTTGAAAAGACTCAAAATGAGTGTTTTGTGGGCAAAATGCGTCAGTCAAATGCGTATAGCAGTGTCCCACAAACAGTCATGGATTGAGTGACCGCATTTTTTTTGAGGGATTATTACTCCCAGAGTAATAAATAATAAATTGACGGTTCAAAACATTGCCCAAGATTTCTCATCAGATGCTGCCGCTTGTATTTTCGGCAGTTTTGTATTTATATTTTTTCTGCAAACAAGTCTTTTTTTTAATATTGAAAATGCTCTATACTGTATTGGAAAGAATGTAGCATGCTGGAAGACTGAGAGCAAATGGTCCAAAGGGCTTTCTTCTTGAAGCATCTCTGTGGTGTGGCTCATTTATTAGCGCTCATGCCACTGGATCAGACATTTGTGGCTTCAAGCCAAAAGTTGTGGCCTTGAGTTTAAAGTTTAGGCTGATGTTCCAACATGGTTCAGGGGAAGTGTTGCATTGCTGGAGATACTGTCCTTCAGATTAAATGTTAAACTGAGTCCCTGTTCAAGCAAACATTAAATATTCCATGACATTATAAGAAAAGTTTTCCAGACAAACTGGTCAATAACTTCATGGAAGTGTTGAAGCATTGTTTGCTGCATTTGCCTACAAATACAGTCATTGCACTCGAGAGTGACACCTTTGCTGTGAAGCGATTCAAAATCTTTCAAAGTGCTAAGGTACTATATCAAATGCAAGTTTTATTCATTATTTGTAAACTTACAAGCACACGTTGAGGTCTAATTACTCATATTGGTAGAGTAATGGAACGTGTTCATTTCATCCTTCTCTACTGGCCTGATTAGATAGGGGCTGTCTGGGCACCCAAGCTGGGGGTGGAAGCCAAGCAAGGTTGGTGGAGAGTTGATGGAAAGGTGACAGAAATTGCAGTCAAAAAGGTACATCTTGCTTTTGGAAGCAACACCCCCCCCCCCACAATCCATTTCCCAACATGATATTACCATAACTTAGCATAAGCACAAAAACAAATAATTGAAAAAAATTATGTTGACCATGGCTGGAGATCCAAGGAGCACCTGCAATGGTGATGGGAAACTATTGGAGGGATCATGTAATAGTGAGACACACATGGAGGGAGGAACATCAGCCCTCTATACTTGTATAGTCCATTCATTTGCACTGCGAAGAGCTACCTGAAGAAGAAAGGATTCAAGCTCAAATATCACCAATTGATCTCAAGTGGTGCTGAGTGACCATCCGGATGCTTGATAGTCCAAGTTGCACTGATTTGTTGGTGATGTTTCTACTGTATTTTAAATGTGAACATCATTTTCTAGTACAAAGCTCCCATACTAGCGTCTTCTGAATACAAGTCTAATATCTGTATTTATCTCATCGTTCATTTTGGGTGAACGTGCTGTGATATAGTGGTAGAAATATACAAATGTATTTATTTTGCAAAACATCTGGCCCTTGTCAGGATGCTTTCTGTGGTCATTTTTCTCAGCACTGAATTAAAAATTACCATAAAATAACATAGATCGATGTTACTATATTTTTGTATATACATGGGGGTGGGGGGGGGATGGGGAGTAGATTAGTACTGTGCTCAACATGAAAATACTATTTACAAGTCAGAATTTGCAGCTATGTTTCTGTTTATGCCATAGAAACATACAGCTAATATATTTTTCCAGGCTCAGTTTGCACTCTTCATCTCACCACTTGATTATAAAAGCAGAGGAAGAAACAAAATGTGTTTATTCCATTATTGCGGCTGGATATATGCAATGGCTGCTGTTAAAATATAACAGTGAAAGAAATCCTCCAAGAATTTGACAATTACTTTTTATCCAGGAGACTTGCCATCGCATTAAGCTAAATTGCGGGATTTTTTTTTCTTCCTCTACGAGAATATTAAGCCAGTTTTGTAACGGTTAAGATAAAACTGCAAAGGATACCATATTTGAAAGGAGAAATAAGATAATCAGTCTGGTATCAAATTTATTCCAAAAAAAAAAGCCTAGTGCGATTTTCTGATTGTGAAAGGAGACATGCAGGGAGGTCAAAGGTCAAGCAAAGAGGAGACAGCATTGTGTAGAAACTGTCACGCTTCGTCACCTATTTTGACATGCAGAAGCCCGTTTGTTGTCTGTTGAACATGCAAATTATGTGCCTGCTGTCATAGCCAGCAGATATCTGAAACTGGCAAATGAGACCACCTGTAACCATTGAATAGAGTGATAGACAAGCATTCAGAGCTAGTCATTTCCACGACCATTCACACCACCATGGAATTGCATATGACATGTAAAATCTATTCTTAATATTCAGATCCAGGAAGTTTGGGAATTATGGAAGCTTCAACTGGTGCATCTAATGGGTTCTTCAGGCAGACAGCTGTGAGCTGGCTTCATAATTAGGTGTCCAGGAAGATTTTATATACCACACACACAAAAAAAAAAATTGATGGCAAAAGGTATCAGATGTGAAAATAATATTAACCTTTTCAGTACCTGAGTGCACATCTGACAGAAACACCATGGGTTTGGCAATAAATTATAACTGACCCGTTCGAAGTGTTCGATGCAGCAGGAAAGAAAGCCAGTTTCTGTATCACAGAGACTGAAGACGAGAGTGGAAAAAAACACAGAAAGTCTCATTGAAATGAGAATTAAATACTTTGATGAGCACACTTGATCTGAACAAGCAGCCACAAATACAAACAAACCCAGTCATTAACAAACATAAAACCCATTCAGGCTCTGCATATGAATGCAATTGAGTCAAATAATTTGTACCGCTGCTCCATCACTTTTGGGAAGTGCTCAGTGTAGTATTTGTGACCTGTGATGCTCTGTGCTGGCTCCCTTCCCATTAACCATTTGAGAACCATTGTTGTTTTTCAGAGGACAAAACCCCCGCCCCCCCAAGAAAAAATCAATGCACAATTTTTATCACTTAAACACTGTGACTTTCTGTATTTATGCTTTATTATGCTCAACTTTAGAAAACACATTTACCAGCTGTTAATGTGTAAGAATAGATGTGCGCAGTGCTGTTTGAGAACTGAGAGGACCTTTCAGCACCCAAAGACTTAACTGATCAGAATTCTTTCTATAAATTGTTGTGCATTTTTTAAGAATATTCCCATCCAAGCTGTGACATTAGTGCACGTGTTATAATCCAAAGAGGTCTCTTAGATGCTGTACTATGGGAATTGTTCAACAGTTGTTCTCACTTTTTTATGCTCTTTTGAAGGCATTTGATTCCTTTGGCTCTTATTTCTACTGGGGTATTGTTTCACAGATGGCTATTTGCCCTCCAGTATCTTGTCCATGTGTGAGCCTGGACAGTGAGTTCTGGCAAGCAATTTGATAGCAAGAAGTTTCATAGCTGAGTCTGATACTTGTTTTCACCAAACACATCCAGGACCTAAGTGCCCTGTCTGATTTTCCCCTGCCTAATCTGGGATGCTCCAGCTGACACATTGACTAAGATTGGTTACCTCAGCACAGACCAGCAACCTTCTGTTCTGGCTGGCTTAGTGCTCACTGGGCAGTGCCTTTGCCCACAAGGCCATTGTATGAGACAACATTGGTATTCAACAGAACCATATTTTTAATAAAAAAAGATTAGATCCTCATTTGACCCTCCCCTAGAACATATGGATTCCTCCGATAGTTCTCCAGAACAAACAAACCTTTTCTGGACCATCACATACTTCTCTAGAACTCTCAGCCTATCTTTTGAGTGTGTGGTATCCTCCAAATCTTCTCAAAACATATAAGCTCCTCTAACCCTTCTCTGGAACACGTAGTATCACATTGCATCCCGTCACATTCTGTGTTGTCTCACTGCTGTCACCACATTACCCACGCTCCACTCCTGCCTAAAGCCAGCATTAATGGAGTGAAAATGCTGTAAATTCTGTCATGACCATAACTACTAAAGCATTGCGAGATTCATAAATACATTGATGTTTTTGTTTCATACGATTCATAAGGTACTAGTGGACCAGTCTGAGTCACTGTGTTTAGGAGAGAATGAAAGAAAATGAAGAATGCGCTAAAAAAAGAGTAAAGAACCCAAATAATACATATCCTCGCCTACCCACATGCAGGGCACTATATAAATATAAGTTGTTGTCGTTGTCAGTGTTGTGGCACTGTTTCCAACTGTGAAGTTATCAAACCCAAGGCTGCTACTCTCTCCTTTTGCAACACCCCAGCTCTCTTCTCCAATTATTTTATCGATGCAAAATCAGCTACCATATTTACCTTCATAACATTTTCATTTTGAATTAATCTCATTCTGTAAAGTACCATGAGATTATGTGAAAAATTAATGATAATCCTTGTGTTTGATGTAACAACCTTCATGTCATGAGGATGTCTTATCTGGAACCAAAAATGGAATTGGCATTGTAGTAGGTAGCTCCAGTGGAGGAGCTGACACCAGCATAGGCTTGATGAGCTGAATGGCCTCTGTCTTTGCTGTAAATTCTGTAGGTCCCAGTTGAGTATCGTATACACATGACTTGCTCCACAGTTTCTCAATGAGTATCCTTGATATACAGTGCATTCCACAATTCCCTATTGAGGATCTACTGTGTGACACTAAAGAACCAGACCAGCATAACCAAATTGTGACTGTCATTCAGTTATATGGTCAGACTCATTTGTGGTATGAGAATCATGCAGCGTAGCTGACATCCACTAATTCTGAATGACAGCATGTTGCAGATATATTTTACACTGGTACATAGGATCATCATAACTCGGCAGTGTTGGAATGGGCATTTTGCAGTCGTGAAGGAAATGTTGGAGCGGTATACTGTCACTGATGAGAGATTCTTTATTTATTCATCATGTGGCAAAAACAATTCTTTTATCAGGTTCTCACTTACAGGAATCAAAGGTACAGAGCAACAGGATATGGGAATAACAAAATCAAAAGTCATGGATGTAACATTCATAACATATTTAATAACTATACAAAGGGTTTTGAGATGTTCAAATAAATACAGCTTTACTTGATGAGGAAAAAATAAAACGTGCTAAATATGATAGCAGCTGGCTATTTCATCAAATTAATAATAGTTTGGCCACAATTTCACCACCAGGGATTAATTAATGTGAGACCACAAGTGCAGAATAATTAGATTTTGTACACCAACTCTTGTTATTTCAGTTTGTCCTCTCAAATAGCTCTGAGCGCTTGATAACATTATTTACCAATGCTTGCAGTGCATAACATACAAATAGTTGCATGGTGTTTGTAGACACACAGCAGAAAAGGTTAAAGCAAATCCCGTTAGCTGGCAATTAAATATATTTAAAATATCAACATACGCAGACTTCATTTGTAGTCCAAGTAATTAGTTCTGAAAATCGTGTACGCTCAGGGCTGCTATTTCATAATGGTGTTAATAATTCCCCTTAGGAAGATGCTTTGGATTGATTTCATACTATAACTACTTAGTTCCGAGTGAGAATGCTACAGGCATGTTTTATATTTTTCACAGCCTATTTTAAAATTTTGATTTTATCGAGTAATTAGTCATACTTATCGTCTAAAATGAATATTCATTTACAACATAGACTAAACATATTAACTCCTGGTAATAGACTGTAAATGAGAAATTCACATTATTGCTTGAATCGCATTTGCTTGTTCTTTGTGCTTAGCATCAGTCACACTGGTCTTGCAACCCCTGGTAGAGAGACAAAAGCAATAACACACAAATCTCATCAAAATAAAAAAAATGGAAATGGCTTACATCTCTGTATGACATGAAAAGAGCACAGCAAACATGACGGTTATGATGTGCCACACTCTGATGTGCCATACAGTGTTACAAACATCATAAGAGCATGCTCAAACATAAAATGTACTGTAATTCATTTCAACAGGAGCAAATAACCACATTGTAACTTTCCTGGGGTGATTGATCATCTGGTCATTGGTAAATTCAACAATAACAACAAGAGTAGCAACAGCAATAATCATTTCAAGGATCTTGATGGCAAAGAAGAAGAAATACAACTTGCGCTTCTCTAGCGCCTTTCATGCAGAATCAGCATTTTGAAGCGCTTCACAGAAAAATGATGAGATTGAGCATTTAAAGATGCTGACCAAAGGCACAGTTAAATAAGTGAGATTTTTTTACAGTGGATTATAAAAGATAGGGAGAAAGAGCGCAGTGTACAGAATGGTAACTGAAAGCTCAGCCAATGATGGTTTTATCAGGAGGAATGGGGAGCATACAGTTACACTGGAATCAGAAGAGTGGGGTGCGTGAATAGAGGGAGAATAGAGGGAATACACATTACACCCCAATGTGCAAGACAGCTTTCATGCTGTTGTTTTCCTGACAAACCCTTGTCAGTCTCCAATCTGGTCTCATTACATTTCTTTTCACATGATATCTTCTTATTGCAAACAAAACCGAATAGATAGTAGACAATAACTTTGAAGTTGCTTTCTAATTCCAGTTTCAGTTGACATTAATAAATTACTTTTGCTATATTGTCACAGTGCAGGACATCATCTGCCCACAGCACGGAAACTGCTCTGGTCAAGGTTACAAATATCATCCTGACCATGTGTGACCAGGGCTCCCTCTGCCTCCTCGTCCTCTCCGCCGCTTTTGACAACGTGAACCACTCAATCCTCCTCCACCGCCTCTCCTCCCACCTCAACTTCCAAGGTTCTGTCCTTGACTGGTCCTACCTTTCACACCACCTCCACTTCGTCTCAGCAAACGGCTTTTCCCCCAACCCCGCACTGTCTGGTGCGGCATTTCTCAGGGTTCTGTTCTCGGTCCCCTCCTCTTCACCCTCTACATGCTCCCCGTTGGTGACACCATCCGTAGACATGGGGTAAATTTCCAAATGTATGCGGATGACACCCAACTCTATCTCTCTGCCTCCACCCTCAACTCCAAGACTACTGGCGTCCTGACCGACTGCCTGTCTGACATCAAGTCCTGGACAAGGGACAACTTTCTCCAACTGAACGTCAGCAAGATAGAGGCCCTCCTGATTGGCTCGCGCCAGCGCCTCCGTACCTCGGGCACTGGTAGCATCAACCTCCACGGCTGCACACTCAACTTCACTAAGCCAGTAGGAACCTGGGTGCCTTGTTTAACCTTTGTTTTTTCTCCCCCACATCTGCAGCATGACCGGCATTGCCTACCACCACCTCCGCAACATCGCCAGACTCCGCCACTGCCTCACCCCTCAGGCTTCCGAAACCCTCACCCACGCATTCATCACATCAAGGATCGATTATGGAAATTCCCTCCTCATCGGCCTTCCCAACTCTTCCCTTCACAAGCTGCAGATCATCCAAAACTTTGGTCACCCTCCCACTTCTCTGCGTTCCCTCACCCCTACCCCACCCCTCCCCCATGCTTGGGTCCTGACCCCTGACTGTCCAGCGCCTGGGCTTCACAATAAGCAATCATGTCCGATGACTAATTCTTCCAACTATCTTTAGACATTTGATCTTAACGTTCTTGTAGTGCTTGGATTTTTGCACTGGATAAATCCTGTTGATATAAATGATAAAGACCTTGGAGCCATACAAATCTGGCAACAACTCCATCTGGTATAATTGAACACTCCAGCCGCCTTTGAAACTCAGAAGCCAGCCTGGATCTGTTGGTAGCACTCTTGCCTCTGAGTCAGAAGGTTCTGGGTTGAAGCCTCAAGTTGGGACATTGAACTCAGACTGTCTGGGCTGATGTTCCAATTGAGTGCTGGGGCTGCGTTGTTGAAGGTGCTATCTTTCATATGGAACATTTAAACTGAGGTCCTGCCTGCCTAATAAGGACATTAAGGATTATACAGAACTACACTATGTGAAAAGAGGTTTCTATTGGTGTCCTTGCCAACAGTCCCCAAATAAAATTGGTTACTCACTCCATGGGACATTGCTGTGCGCAAATTGGCTGCCACATTCGCCTAGCAAATACAGTCACTATATTATACAATATAGCTTTTGAAGGACTTTGAGAGGTCTCAATATTCTCAAAGGCGCAATATCAAATGCAACAATTATTATTATTAACTTGGGAGGTCACCTTTGGGTGATACAATTTCCAAGGAATGCGACTTCTCTGCCACCAATATACAAGCATATTTTAAAATTAATTTTAAAGACACAAACAGCTTATTATAGGTTTAAAATGCTTAAAATGCTTTAACAGGTTGGGCCTTTGTGTTTATTGATAAACGCTAAATTGTGAGGTCAAGTCCTAGTCTGGCACTGAAACCAAAATATTCTGACCCAGAGGAAGGGTGCTACTAACTGAGCCGTATTGATATTTAAAATCAGAAAGGAATGTTAATCTGGGGATTTCTTGTCCATATATACCTCGCTAAAAAGAAATTAATGACATGAAAAGTTGTTACCACAGCAGAATATGTTTGGATGTTAGTTAAAATGCATTGTAGTTAGATGGTAATCCTTGATAGCTTTTACATTTAGTCTTAACACCACAGTATAACTCAGTATAATTCAGTATAACTCACTCTAACTTCTGTCTTCAACAATCAGTTGTGTAGTTGGATGAATGGTATTCGCAGTTTGGTTTGGATACTCTTAAGCATAGTGATGGGTTTCAGCATTTGTCAGACACCCGGCTGACCAAAAAAAATCCACTTCAGGATTTGAGCTTGTAGCCCTAGTTAATACTTCAGTGCCATAATGGGGAAGTGCTGGATTGCCAGTGGTGAAGTCATTCAGATGAGAAAAAAAGATGAGACATTAACCAAGGTGCCATCTATTCAGATGGATTTATAAAGCCCAAGATCCTTTATGGAAAGAGAAGAAACTTTGCTTTAGGATCCTGGCCCCAGATAAATTGATCATTCACCTCATTGGAGTCCTGTAGCTCAGTGGTTAGAGCACTCGCTTTGCAAGCGAGAGACCTGGGTTCAATTCCCACCAGGGCAAAAACTTGGGCAAGTTTCCTTACTCCACACGACTGATAATAATCCCTCAAAAAAAGAATAAGTTGGTCATTTCAATCCACAACTGTTTGTGGAACACTGCTGTGCGCAATTGGCTGCCGCATTTCGCCCACAAATATACAGTCAATTCACTTTACAGTCTATTCTGTGAAGCACTTTGAGACGTCTAGAAGACATGAAAAGAGCTATACCAAACGCAAGGATTATTACTAATATTATTATTATTATTATACCTGTTTGTGGGATCTGGTTAGTGCGAATGGCTGCCCTGCTTGCCTGCAATAAACAGTCACTATGCTTGGTGGTAATTACATGTTTTGATGTGAAAAATTGCTATCAAAATATAGGCTCTTCTATCCATAGAATCTCTGCAAATGTAAAAGTAGCAGCAGTAGTTGAGAAGTCAACAAAGTGCACTTTAAAATTTATCTTTAAGGTGTAAACAGTTAAGTTAAAGAAATGAAAATCACAGGGTTTTGTTCTGTACAAGGACACAAAGATAAAGCCATTACATAGACTTACAAAGATTTACAAAGAATGCACAGCATGGAAACGGGCATTTTGGTCCACCAGGCCTTGCCAGTGTTTTATACTCCACATGAGTCAATGTGACTTTGCTTTCTGCATATTACTACCCCACATGCCCCGTCTATATCACAATGTGTCTCTTCCTACCTCTGCCATATTAGTTTAAATCCTCCGCTGCAGCCAAGTTATTTTCCGAGCGAGAAGATCGATACCATACTTGTTCTGAATAGCCTATTCTGTACATCTTATTCTTTATTCTGGGATATCCTCTAATGTTCATCCCAGGAAATGATAAGAAATTGGGGATAGAAAGTCTTCACTGTGAGGAAGAAAACGTGAGTGAAACTTCTACGGATAAAACTCCAAAAGCTTTAAGGGCAGCTGCATGTATTATACATGATTAGCTGGGGTCAGGCATCATAGGTGCAAACATTCACAATTTGTCAAAAAGATAATGCACACAATTTCTGCACTCTTAACCTGGAACAATCTTTAACAAAAATTAATTCAATTATGCTAACATATTCCTGCTGCCTATTGTTTGTGATGAAAGCAGTAACATTTATTTACAACAAAAGAGCATGCTTTGCCTACATCTCAGCAGTGGCCACTCTACTGTGTGCAATAAGGCAATGCACATTGTGGAATCAGAGACAGATGTTTCTGGCTACTTTCACATGAGTGAAGCCAGTACCACATTTACATTCGCCTGCAAAAAAATACCCAGTCACTACACGGTCACTGGAATCCTGTAGCTCAGTCGTTAGAGCACTCATCGTGCAAGCAACAGACTTGGGTTAGATTCCCAGCAGGGCGAAATGTTGGGCAAATCTCTACTCCACACACCTCTGTTTACCTAGCAGTAAGTAGGAACCCAGTTGTTAATCGATTAGCATATCGCTTTTCCAGGTGTAATAATTGCTTAACAAAAAATTGGCCACTCAATCCACAACTGTTTGTGGGGCACTGCTGTGCACAATTGGCTGCCGTGTGTCGCCCACAAAATATACAGTGAAGCGCTTTGAGACATCTCAAAGACATGATAGGGCACTATATCAAACGCAAGGACTATTATTATTTCAGTAAATTCTATGAAGTGCTTTTAGATGTCCTCCAGAAGGTAAACAACGCTGTATCAAATACAAAAATTATTATTTATTATTATTACATTGGGAGTACGAGTACTCCAATGTGGCTTATTAAAGATTCTAAGTTTTACTACAAATGCATTTCACAGGACTTCAAAAATTCAG
Organism: Callorhinchus milii; assembly: GCF_018977255.1. Classification (NCBI taxonomy): domain Eukaryota; kingdom Metazoa; phylum Chordata; class Chondrichthyes; order Chimaeriformes; family Callorhinchidae; genus Callorhinchus; species Callorhinchus milii. Next base: position 50,933,781 of record NW_024704743.1, on the reverse strand, counting down.
TCACATAGCCTCTTGGCAGAAATGACTGAGCATACACCAAGAATTTTGCTTGTGACACCCAACTGTACCTTTTTGGCTCCACCCTTGACTCCAGGACCACTGGTGTCCTGACAGAATGTCTGTCAGACATCAAGTCCTGGATGAGAGGTAACTTTCTCCAGTTAAACATCAACTACATTTAACTGAAGAAAGTCACTCAATTCATGACTGTTTGTGGGACACTGCTGTGCACAATTGGCTGCTGCATTTTGCCCACAGATATACAGTCAATTCACTTTACAGCACATTCTGTGAAGTCCCTTGAGACATCTAGAAGACATGAAAAGCGCTATATCAAATGCAAGGATTATTATTATTATTAACAAGACTGAAGCCCTCCTGATTGGCTCCCATCAGCGCCTCCACACCTCAGGTACTGACAATATCACCATCCATGTTTGCACACTCTACCTTGCTAAGCCAGTCCAGAACCTTGGCATCTTGTTCGACCCTCAACTATCCTTTCTACCCCACATCTGTGTCATGACCCTCTCTGCCTTCCCCCACCTCTGCAACATCACCCAGCTCCACCATTGCCTCGCATTGCAGGCCACCAAAACCCTCATACATGCTTTCATAACATCGAGGCTGGACTATGCAAACTCTTTGCTTGTCAGCCTCCCCAACTCCTCCCTCCATAAACTGCAGCCAGAACTCTGCAGCCCATGTCCTCTCCTGCACCAGGCTCTGTGAACCTATAATAATAATAACAATAATCCTTGCATTTTGATATAACGCTTTTCACGTCGGGAGGACGTCCCAAAGCGCTTCACAGAACACACTGTAAAGTGAATTGACTGTATATTTGTGGGCGAACGCGGCAGCCAATTGCGCACAGCAATGTCCCACAAACAGTTGTAGATCGAAAATGACCAATTTATTATTGTTTTGGGTTTTGGAGGGATTATTATTAGGCGTGTGGAGTAAGGAAACTTGCCCAAGGTTTCGTCCTGCCTGGAATTGAACTCAGGTCTCTCGCTTGCAAAGCGAGTGCTCTAACCACTGAGCTACAGGACTCCACTATCACCCCCATCCTCGCCCGATTCCCATCACACAGATCACACAGAGAATACAGTTCAAGATCCTGGTCCTCACCTTCAAAGCCCTCCATGGTCTTGCTCCCCCCTACCTCTGCGACCCCCTAACCCCTACCATCCTACCCGCTCCCACCACTCAGCAGCTCCGGCCTGCTTCACGTCCCCCACCTCGCCCACCCCACCATTGGTGGGCGGGGCTTCTGCCACTCTGCCCCAACCACTGGAACTATTATCCCGCAGTCCCTCCGCTGCTTCCCATCACTTGCCTCCTTCAATATCCATCTCAAGACCGTCCACTTCGACCGTGCTTTCGATCACTCTGCTTCCACCGCTGACCTCCAGCCTCCCTGACCCCAGCTCAGGTCCGAAACTCTGACTGTCCAGCGCTTTGGGACATCCTCCTGACATGAAAGGCACTATATAAATGTAATTTTGTTGTTGTTCCTTTGTGTATGGCTCAGTGCCACTCTTGGCTCAGGGAGCTTATCTGTCACTCCGACTGTTCATAAAACCTTGGCCTGGTATTCCACTTAATCTTCGCTAGTTAAGACCAATTTGTCTTAAACGTTAGGATTGTGTAGAATTGTGAAAAAGTCTTCAATTCAGGCTTAATTTTGAAGACTTTTCTTTTAAGAACTACAGAAAACTGGCTTCCAAATTCAGTGATATTCCTCAATCTATATTTTAGGATAAAGCAGTGTTAACAGTGCCTTGGGACGTCTTCCCGACGTGAAAAGCGCTATAGATATGTAATTTTGTTGTTGTTGCTGTTAACAGACTGAAATTTAGTGGATTTTTGGGCCTCCCATTCCTAATAATTTTGCATTGTTGGCAGCAGTAAAATCTTTGTCCTTACTATTCCCATAACAGCACCAGAGAATCAAAAACACATTCTTTCACATTTCTGCATTTTAATGTCTTGGGTGTGAAAAATTATAATCATTGCGTCATCTGTGTACCTGCTGAGACTACACGCCTGATTTACAATTCCATTTTGTTAATGTACAAGCGTTACGTAATGCCAGGCATATCAACACCAGCGTGGAGGCAAGTTCCTTGGCAGCACATCCATGACTCATTCATCCTCACCAATTGCAGACTGGGGAGGTTGATGGAAGAATTGACTGGTATATGGTGTTAATTATGAGATTAACCTACAGATGTCATCATTTATCCTCGACGTAAGCGATGTAATTCATTATCACGGGCCACAGGGCCGCATCTGATGCCATGACTTTTGATCAACACTTGCAACCACAAATAATGATGTGTTTATTTAAATATGCAAATTGTGTTTCACATATACTTATCATAACACAAGCGTTTTTTGAGACTTTGAAAGAGACTGGGAATATTGGAAAAAATTTTACTCTCAATATCTAGACAATTTGTGAAAGAATTATAGAATCATTGAATCTTACAGCCCAGAGGGAGGCCATTCGGCCTTCATGTCTGTGCCGGCTCTTTCAAAGAGCTATCCAATTAGTCCCACTCCCCTGCTCTTTCCTGATAGCCTTGTGATTTTTTCCTTTTCAAGTATACATCCAATTCTCTTTTGAAAGTTATTATTGAATCTGCTTCCATCACTCTTTCAGGCAGTGCATTCCAAATCGTAACAACTCACTCCATAAAAAAAATTCTCCTCATCTCCCTTTTGCCAATTATCTTAAATCTGGGTCCTCTGGTTACTGACCTGCCCGCCAATGGAAACCCCTCATAATGTTGAACCCCTCTATTAAATACCCCCTTAATCTTCTCTGCTCTAAGGAGAACAATTCCAGCTTTTGGAAATGATTCGTAATTTTAGAACATTGCATATTTTTAGATGTGTCTCATACTGACTCACTTGAACTCCATTTGGATGCAAATCTCTCATTCAATTCTGAAGAAGCACCAGGGCCAAAAGAGATTTGGCTGAAGATTGGCCAAGTTTGCCATTCCAGGTGGCAGAGCGAGACTCATCAACACCTGTAGGATTCTACCCTTAGCAATCCTTCAATGAAGCGTCATAAATTAGACCTTGTTGTGCTGAAGCAGACAGTTTTGCATGACTTTGCAATGTACTTGTCTGATTTCATTGAGAATATCGATTGTGTGGTCACCATCCTACATAAAGCTAAGTTGAATTAGTTAAGTTCACAAAAAGGACACAAGACTGAGCCTAAGTGTAAAGGAAATGATTAGAGAAACACAAAGATGCAAATTGCAATGATTCTTTACAGACCCATTATCAAATCTAAGAATAATCTTACATTTGATATAGCGCCTTTCACTTTGGGTGGATGCTTCAAAAAATTTCATAGTGCATATTTTAAAGTGAAATGATTCCATGTTTTGTGGGTGAATGCAGCAGCCGATTTTGCCACAGCAATGGAACTTGTATGAAACATCACAATTTTCAGTTATTGACTAAAGACTGGCCTTGGGTCTGGAACTCCCGCTGACTTTGGCACAATGATTGGTCAGGAGCCAATCTACATATTTCAGCACTGCCATTATTATTACCAACTGAGGAGCATAGGAGCATTTCAATGCCAAATCACAGCATAGCTGCTGAAAACAAATTGAGTCAGTTTGGAAAGAAACCTGTAAAAGAGGAACTTCTTCAAAGTATTTATTATATTAATGGTAATAGATAACACAAACTTAGAATGTTACTTCAAAGCACAGTAAGAAACTGGGACCAAAAGACTTAAATAATAGTAATCCATATATTTGGTATAGAGCCTTTCAAGTCACGAGGACATCCAAAGCGCTTCAAATATATTCTGTAAAGTTGAGTGACTGTATGTTTTGTGGGCTAATGCAGCAGCCAATTTTGTGCACAGCAATAATCCAAAATAGCCGTGAAACTGTATTGTGGAGTTGTTGGCCAGGTCACCGGGAGAAACTCTTGTCTCTTTTTGAGGAATGATATGGGAACTTTAGCATCCACTTGAACAAGTAGACAGGGCCTTGGTTTCATGTCTCATCTGGACAGCACCTCCGACAATACAACACACCACCAGCACTGCATTGGAATGTCAGCTAAAACTATGTGATTCCAAATCAACGTGGATCATGAACCGACAATCTTCTGACTCAAGAGGTAAGGATTCTTCCACTGCGCCAGACTGACACACAGCAAGTAGTAAAAGTACATTTACTATAGATACTGGGAAAGCTCTTTATTCTAAGATTGTTACATGTTTTCAATAATCTACCATGGAAGGGGGTAATTGAAGTTTGCAAAATATAAGTTGATGCCATGATAGGAAAATGAATATATTAGAGGAATTACCTATAGTGGGCCTAATCTTTTTCTTCTCCCAAGTCCAATTCTGTTTATGTGCTGTTGGTTTTATGTCAATAGACAGCTGGTGTGACAAGTAAAGTCCAACTCTGATTTACATAGGAATGTAAGGTACTAGGAAAGACTACTTGACTAATCCCAAAGTAAAAAATATAATAATATATTTGTCCTGTTGATGGCACAGTTGTCTGTGTCTATGATGTATGCGTGTTCCTGTTCTGTCTCTTCTCTGCCATGTCTATATTTGAATGGTCTGAATTTCCGGTCAAAGCGAAATGCTGGGCAAGTTTCCTTACTCCACACGCCTCTGTTTATCGAACAGTACGTAGGAACCCGGTTGTTAGTCGATTGGCGGATCGCTTTTCTAGGGATAATAATCGCTTCAAATAAACAAATAAATAATAATTTGATCACTCAATCCATGACTGTTTGCACGATACTGCTGTGCGCAATTAGCTGCTGCACTTCGGCCCACAAAACACACAATCAATTCACTTTGCAGTATATTCTGTGAAGTGCTTTGAGACGTCTCGATAAGGCGCTATATCTGCAAGAATTATTATTATTTTTACTTCAACTATAACCACGAAGATAACAAGAAAGGCGAAGTAGGAACTTACAAACTGAGTGCTCCACATGTGCAGACCACCCTACCCGTTAGAGCTTTAAGTTGCAGGGTTAATTGGAGCCAAATGGCAAGAATCCTTTTCCCCAGTGACTGGTCTGCCACTTTAACTCCTGTCAGAATTCACCCACAAAGTACCAGTCACTCTGCAGTATATCTTGTGAAACGTTTGGAGAAGTGTTCTGACCTAAAAGGCGCTATACCAAATGTAAGGATTATTATCATAACAAGACAGACTGGCTGATCTGTCATCAGCAGTGTCTTGGAGGATGACAGACTCCTGGACCAGGAACAGAATTACTTAGACTGCCACAGAGGTTCAACTCGATTCCAATATTTCATTGCCAGGCATATCACCTGGATCCAGTTCAGTCCAGCTCAAGTGCCTGATTACCTAGCTTCCTTTTGAATGCATCTCTACTATAGATAAAGCAACTGATCCAAATTTGGTTCTCACTGAGGGCAGAGATTCTTCCCACTCAGCTCCTGTTAAAACACCTCAATAAAGCTTCTGCGATCCCCAAGCCTTGCCTCTTGCTGACATGTGCCTAGGTCTTGCTGACTCACAGAATTAGTTAAGCAGGGTGAGTCCCTCCTCAGAGAGAGTGCACATTCCATTTCAAACACAGGGAAATTTCCATGTGTAAGTGACATACATATGTGGAACGCAGTCTGGTTTGTTTCATCTTAAGGATGGTGATGGGCTTCCACATGTGTCAGACATTTGCCTGACCAAAATGTTCTGGTTCTTTGCCCAATTAAGTTTACAGTAAAGTTTAAATAGACTCAGTTATCAAGATAAAATAAAACAATCTGCCATGATTAGAGCATGATTACAAATTCCAAATGTATTGTTAGCGCTCAATATATCTGCAAAACACTACTACAGTGAAGCATGGTTGACTTGACGTGTCAAGAGATTTGTACTTTCTGTATATCAGAGCAGCTGACATACTGTGCCTCCCGGGTTTGACCAAACCCTGCAATGTAGCAAACTAAATACCTGCAGCACTCTCCATAATCACATGTTGGAACATTCTTTGAAAACAATTTTTTCTTTCTTCTCTTCCTCTTTTTACACAGTGGCATTTCAAACTAGTCTCATACACTCTGGAGGTCACTCTTGTAAAAGTCAAGTAAATAGTTCTGTGGCAATAATCACACAAAGCTGAACAGTCTTCTAAAAACATATAAAAATTGAAACCTGTCAATCTTTCTTACAGCTTTGTTTGATGGTGTTGGCCTGGGGTAGCAATTAAAAAAGGATTTTTATGATATCATTACTTTGAAGGGTTTATGGGGTGGACTATTTGTCACGGCTGATTACGAACCATTGTGAGAGAACTATTAAAAGGTAACATAAACTAAGCCTGGGAAAGTCTGTCAAAGGAAGCTCATGTATAACTTTCAAACATTCTTTTACTGTACAGCTTTGATTCACTTAATGTTTAAACTTACTTTGCACAAATATATGTATGTTAATAAAACACACACACATACATAGACAGATGAACATAAAGTCTTGGTGCATACGTCGCCAGAACCTTTGTGGGGATTATAAACCTTTAGCGAGAGAATAATTCAACCCTCCCAGAATAATCCCCAACATTTAAAGCAATTTGAACCTAACAATAATAATACTATATCTCTAATCCTAGCCATTCAAACTAGTGAGAACCAAAGACTCAGCAAAATATGCACGGTGTTCGTTAGGAATATTTCTACTCTTAATGAAACTTTAATGTTGTGTGTCTGCCCACCATTGTTAGAGTTATTAGCTGCTTAAAATGGAGCATTTAGAATAAAAGTTCCATACATTTTGGAGCAAATAAAACCTGAGCATGATGATTAGCACTGAAGAAAAAGAGGTTGATGTTCTGAGATATTATTCTGTGTGAACGGCTTATAATTATAACTTGTTGTAGACGCAGACTGAGTTCCAATCAAGAGTCACGTCCAAAACATTAATTTACCTTTTTCTTTCAGATGCGTTTGCATCGCTTATGTTTTATTTTTAACATTCCTGGCAACTATTATTTTTATCTGATAAACTTAGAAAAGCCTTTTTTTTCCCCAAAGAGTTTCTACTTGTTTTTATCAAAATTAGGAGGTGAAATAATCATCAAGAGATTTATTTGTTTCAAAGTAATGAGCTGTCTTTCTATAATCTAAATGTTACAATACGTAAAACTAACATATTAACTGGGCTTTTGGTCAACATCTCTCTTTTTCCTGCTTGATTCTTTCTATTACAGCTGTAAAGCACTTTGAGGTGTGCATTCTATATGAAAGGTGCACTTACAAGTGCAAATTGTTGTTATTATGCAAAGAGCCATGTTGTTATTAATATTTCCCACTTGCAACTGAGCTGTGATAAATTATTGCCTTCTACCTCATGTGCAGATGAGCAAGATGGGAAGAGAGCGGCATAAAGAGGGGAATAGGAGAGGTCAGGTCTTGTGTAGAGTGTAAACTCGAGCATGGACCAGTTGGGCCAAATAGCCTGATCATATCATACTACTCTACTTAAATTTATGTAACATATTGGCAAAAGAAAAGAACCATGACCAGAATGGAAATCTCCCTGGAGCATCTGACAACCAAATGCTTCAAACACTATTTTATTCCATTACAATGTTATGTTGGACAAGAAATCAGATCATTGCATCAAAGATCTAAAATTGCATCGAGTGTTAACCCCAGAAGACCATTTTGTCTTACATAGGAACAGGAGTAGGCCATTCAGCCCGTCGAGCTTGTTCCGCCATTTAATTAGATCATGGCTGATCTATATTTTTACTAGAATTTCAAATCCAATTTCCCACTTTCTCCCCATATCTATTAATACCCCGACCAACAAAAAATAAAGATGGTACAAAATTGCGAAGAATTGTGAAAATTCAGGCTTATCTGGCAGCTGCTTTTTGCAGTTCTTAACAAGAACCTGCTTCCAGATTGAAAGTGAATTGAAGAATTTTCCACAATTCTTCATCATCTTGAATTTTAAGACAAATTGTTTTGCAGGTGGAATGGTGGTTTTAAATAAACTAAAATAAAGTTGTGAAATAGTTTTCATGGAGGTTCACCTTCAATCACATTTTTAATTTAAAAACTTTAACCTGGTTGGCTGGCTAGATGGCTGCATTTTTTCCTCTCGCCAATGATTTTTCCTTTCCGCCCCGCCACATTGCCCACCTCTATCCATACCTCACTCCAAAAGATGCCAAAACCCTCATCCATGACTTTGTCACCTCCTGCCTCAACTACTCAAATGCCCTCCTCGCTGGTCTCCCTTGCTTCACTGGTTGTGTTGGGAGGTGATGTGCTGGTTGTTTGTTTGGCTGTTGGTTGGCTGTCTGGCTCGTTGTTTGGTTAGCTGGTCAGTTGGGTTGTTTGGTTCACTGGTTGACTGGCTGTTTGGTTGGCTTGTTGCTTGGTTGACTTGTTGGCTGGTTATTTGTTTGTTTGGCTGATTCACTTGTTGGTTGGTTGGCTGGTTCATTAGTTGGTTCTCTGGTTGTTTGGCTGGTTTTTTTTTGTGGCTGATTCACTGGTTGGTTGGTTGGATGGCTGTTTGATTGTTTGGTTGGCTGGCTGGTTTGCTTACGGCAGATTGGTTGGCTTACTGTTTAGTTGGCTGGCTGGTTATGTTATTGTTGATGGGTTCGCTGGTTGACTGGTTGGTTGGCTGTTTGGTTGGCTTGTTGCTTGGTTGGTTAGTTGGTTGTCTGGCTGGTTGGTTGGTTGGCTGGTTGTTTGTCTTGTTAGTTGGCTGGCTGGTTGGTTGTCTGGTTGACGCATTGTTTGGTTGGCTGGGTTTTTGGTTGGTTTGTTTGCTGGTTGATTGGTTCATTGGCTGGTTGATTGGTTGGATGGATGGCTGTTTGGTTGTGGCAGGTTGGTTGGGTTGTTGGTGCGTTGATTCGCTGGTTGACCACTTGGTTGGCTTGTTGGTTGGTTGTTTGTTTGGCTAGTTGGTTGGGATGTTGGTTGGTTAGTGGTTTTGTTGGCTGGCTGATTGTTTTGCTTTTTGATTTGTTTGCTAGTTAGCTGGTTCATTGGCTGGTTGGTTGGCTTATTGGTTGGTTGTTTGGCTGGTGGGTGGATTGTTGGCTAGTTGGTTGTTTGGCTAGATGGCTGGTTGCTTCTTTGGCTGTATGGTTCGATGTTTGGTTAGCTTGTTGGTTGGCTGGCTGATTGGCTAGTTGGCAGGCTGGTTTGCTAGTTAGCTGTTTGGCTGATTTGTTGGTTAGCTGACTGGCTTTGACACAGTGGGCCACTCAATCCTCCTCCACCGCCTCTCCTCCCACCTCAACCTTCAAGGTTCTGCCTTGACTGATTCAGGTCCTACCTTTCACACCACCTCCACTTTGTCGCGGCAAACAGCTTCTCCTCCAGCCCCCACACTGTCTCATGTGGTGTTCCTCAGGGCTCTGTCCTCAGTCCACTCCTCTTCATCCTCTACATGCTCCCCCTTGGTGACATCATCCGCAGACATGGGATAAATTTCCACATGTATGCAGATGACACCCAACTCTACCTCTCTGCCTCCACCCTGAACTCCAGGACTACTGGTGTCCTGACCGACTGCCTGTCCGACATCAGCGAGGGCCAACTTTCTCCAACTCAACGTCAGCAAGACCGAGGCCATTCTGATTGGCTCGCGCCAGCGCCTCCGCACCTCAGGCAGTGGCAGCATCAGCCTCCATGGCTACACTCAACCTCACTAAGTCAATGATACCTGGGTATCTTGTTTGACCCTGAAATGTCGTTTCTTCCCCACATCCGTGCTATGACCGGCACTGCCTACCACCACCTCCGCAATATTGCTAGACTCCGCTACTGCCTCACCCCTCAGGCTGCCGAAACCCTCACCTATGCATTCGTCACCTCAAGACTTGATTACAGGAACTCCCTCCTCATCGGCCTTCCCAGCTCTTCCCTTCACAAGCTGCAGATCATCCAAAACTCTGCAGCTCATGCACTCTCACTCACCAGGCTCCATGACCCCATCACTCCCACCCTCGCCTGACTCCACTGGCTCCCCATCCCCCAGAGGATCCTCGTCCTCACCTTTAAGGCCATCCATGGCCTTGCCCCCTCCTACTTCTCTGACTGCTGATTCCCTACCAACCTGCCCGCTCCCTCCATTCAGCGGGATGCGGCCTGCTCCATGTCTCCTGCCCTACCATTGGTGGCCGCACTTTCAGCCTCTCAGCCCCCACACTCTGGAACTCCATCCCATGATCCCTTTGCCTCGCTTCCTCCCTTGCCTCCTTCAAGACTGGTCTCAAGACCCTTCTCTTCAACCGTGCTTTTGGTCTCTCTCCCACCTTTCTGCCTTCCCTCACCCCAACACCTGACTGTTCAACACTTTGGGACATCCTCCCAATCTGAAAGGCGCTCTATAAATGTAATTTTGTTGTTGTTATTGTTGCTGGTTGGTTGTTTAGCTGATTGGTTGGCTGGTTAGCTTGTTGGCTGGTTTATTGCCTAGTTTGTTGGCTGTTTATTTGACTGGTTGGTTGGCTGTTATTTGGGTGGTTGATTGGTTAGTTGGTTGGCAGTTTGGTTGGTTCACTGGTTGGCCTGTTGACAGGTTGGTTGACGGATTGGCTGACTAGCTGGCAGTCAAAGCAACGATCATTGACTGCATAGCTGTTTGTGGGTCATTGGCACAAATTTGCTACTGTGTTTGCTTGCAACATACCGAGTTAGTATACATTACTAGAAAATCACTACAAATTGCAAATTGTATGGTATTATTAAAAAATCCTGTGAGACATTTTAAGACATCCTCCTGACATGAAAGGTACTGTATCAAATGTAAGGATAATGATGAGGCACTGAACACATAGACACTAGCACAAAGGTTTAAAAATCTATATTCACACCAAAGTGTGAACCATTGCCCAAATGACTCTGGGTATGTACACAATTGTCACACCATACCTCAGTACATTATACATGGATCCTTTTAAGCTTATTCTGAAATTTCAATATAAAACACATTGGCACAACTGAGATTGTTTTGGATTTTAAGCATTATGCCTTACCTAAACACTGCAATTAATCTGTCTCTGGCTGATATATCAGCACCAGAAATTCAGCAAATCCTTACAAACAACTGTGATTTTTATGAATAAGATGAGATTATTAGAGATTAAAATTCAAGACTAACTTGGGATAAGACCTAATAATAATGTTTGTTTATGAAATAGTACCTATAACACCTAAAAGCACTTCACAGAGTTTCTGTAAATGTATTGATTGTGTATTTGTAGGCAAAGTACTCACTTTAGCTCAAATTCTACATACTTGTTTTTTCACCCCAACCATTTGAAAACTGCACGCATGTGATGCATGAAGTATATACTGACAAGTCTGCTTGACTGTAGTGTTACATAGATTACATAGAGTGATACAGCATAGATACAGTCCATTCAGTCCAACCAGTCTATGCTACTGTTTATACTCCACATGAGCCCCCACTTAAAATGTCTCACAGGAGTTTTCAATAATACCATACAATTTGCAATTATTCTTGAAATTTAATTTTTTTGGGAAAACAAATATATCTTTCATTCTTAGTCTTATATTGTTGAAACTTGTCAAAGTGTTTGGTAGGATTTATTGTAGTGATTGTGTATTTGCAGGCAAATGTGACAGCCAATTGCACACAGCAACATCCTACAATCAGCCATAAAGTGAATGCCAATTTTATTTGGGGAATTGTTGGCCAGGGCACCAGGAGATTAGTGCCATGTAGGGATCTTTAACATGCACCTGAACAGAGAGATGGGACATCAGTTTAAGATCTCATCCAAAGGATGGCACCTCCAACAGTACAGCACTCCCTCAGCTATGAGCTCAAAGTCCCAGCTTGAACCTACAAACTTCTAATTCAGAACTGAGATTTCTACCAACTGAGCCAGGTTTCCACCTTCCAGCTTCATGTAAGTAAAAAGGATGCTACCATACCTTAAAACGGAAAAATAAATCCTATCCATCTATATCACTGAGAGTTAAGGTACACATATTTATTTTAACTGAAGGAGGCAACAGATAGTGATGATCTATGAAGTGAAATGAATGAGAATCAGTCACACCATTTAGTATTGAAACTAAAATTTATATTTAAAGACACCATCGCTGTGCTATCATTGTTAAATAAATTACACAGGGCAAAATCAATGCATAAATATTTTTTTGATCCACAACTTAGAATATCCATTTTGCTTTTGTCAAATAGCACAGTGTGGGCTTGAATTTAATGTTCAAATTGATGGCTGCCATGCATTCACGTGTCTAATTTATCACACAGTTCACCTACACACAATGGCAGGCAGCTTGTGTGTACTGTTAAATGAGTTTTTCACTTAGCACACTGCACAATAATGAATTACTGATCAAAACCCAACAATTACTCTGAGATTTTACATTCCTATTACACATGGGACAGTTTCTTTAAGCAGTTGAGCAGGCGGCACTTCAAACAATATCACTCAGAAAGAATCGACGATTTTTAAACGTGGAAATAATAAAATGTGATGAGTAATGAGTAAAGGATTGTAATCAGAGTAGTTAGCATCAGTAGATAAATTCATACCAACACAGACATCATGGACCAAATGGCCTCCTGTGTTATAAACATTCTAAGATTCTCTGATTTGGCTATGAGGGAAGTCAGGATGTTAGTATTGGATTCAGTTCCAAAGAATCCAGAGTGCTGAATTTATTATCCAGATTTCTGAATTTCATAGAATCATAGATTTCACAGCACAGATGGAGGCCATTTGGTCGATTGTGCCTGTGCTGGCTCATTGAAAGAGCTACCAACTTCCCCATTATAGAAGTTATATGCAGGGAATTTTACGGTGACATTACTCACCTCCAAATGGTTGCAATTTTGTTCTTTTTGTATTATTTGTACAATTGTATCATTTAAACCTTTCCCAATCAATTTTATAACTATTTGCCTGGATTGGCATTTGCCTGTGCCATGAAAGTAATGTGTCTACAATCTAATGAAAGATTTGGCTGAAAAAAAGCATACTTTTACCAAGATCAGTTTTATTTGCAAATATGCCAAAGCAATAGGATGAGTGGGCACAGGTTAAAGGTTGTGAGGGATAATTTTCAGTTGGACAATAGGAACTATTTCTTCACATAGAGGTTAATTCACAGCTTGGAACATAATACCAACAGGAATTTTGGTGGAGATCAGGAAGAAACAATAATGGGAAGATGGGCATTGTGGTAGGATGAGCACAGCACGAGGATGGTAAGACAAGAGGACATATGTTTAGAGTTGTAAAGGGAAATTTAAGTACAAATATCAATACGTTTTTCTCTATGCAGAGAGTAATTAATGACTGGAATAGATTGCCAGGAAAGGTGGTTGAGGAATGGGCACTAGACACATTTAAGAAACAGCTCGATGTTGTAATGAGGATAATATAGTGAGAATTCTACAGGGATCAGATCAGATGGCCTGTAAGACCTTCTACATCCAAACTAATCTTGTGACCTTGTGATGTAGGCTTTAGCACAAATAGATTAAAGGACTTTCTTCACCCAAACCTCTTTTCATCTGAATTCAAGAACTGATCCAATTCCCTTTTTATATTTGATGGAGGTGATATTCATTGAAGTAGATTCTTGAGGTTTCAGGTATTAATAACATATTTCGTATTCATACTTTGGCTATTGCCTCTTCAGTTTATTTTCATCTACTCTGGTTACTTTTTTCTGTCTTTGTGATTTCCTTTATTAAAATCAAAATTGTGATTATTCACTCCGCCAACTTTGGTACAATGTTCAAACAAGGATGTGTGGAGTTACTGGCTGTAGTTCGTGTAATAAATAATAAGTTGTAATAATACTGCCATTTTATATAACAACTTATCATGCCAAAGCATCTCAATGTGCTTCACAGTAATTACTCTTACGTTGCATGACTGTGTATTTGTGGCTGAACACAGCAGCCAAATTGCACACAGCAACCTCCAACAGTCAGGAGGTGAATAGTCAATGAACTGGAGGATTGTTGATCACTGTAGCTTTGCTTCAGAACTCAGGAGTACTATGTTGGATTTTATCGCCATCATTAAAGCCTTTGCAGGTTACAAATATGTTAAAGATCCCATAAAACTAATCAAAAAGAGAAGGTAACTTGTTCCAGTGTCCTGGCAAAAAAACGAAACCCAAAGACAATGTCAATCATTCACTTCATGGCTGTTTACAGGGCATTGCTTTGCGCAAATTAGCTGTCGCATTTGCCTACAAAATACATGGTCAATACATTTTGCAGTAAAGAAAATGCAAAATACTCCAGATGCTGGAAATCTGAAACAAAAGCAGAAATCGTTGGGAACACTCAACAGGTCAAGCAGCATCTATAGAGAAAGGAAAATGAGTTAACATTTCAGGTCCACGACACTGACATTCTAATGAAGGGTTATGGACCCAAAACGTTGACTCACTTTCCTTTCTCCATAGATGCTGCTTTACATGCTGAGTGTTCCCAGTGACTCCTGTTTTTGTTACACTTAACAGTAATTCCTGTGAAGCACTTTGAAACCCACTACCAATATGAAAGGTGCTACATCAAATGCAAGGATTGTTTATGTTCTGCTATATTAGTCCCATAATAGCCTCGTAAATAGGCACAAGTCTAGGGTTTCCTTGTGCTGCTCTATATCATATTGTTGTATTTTATTTAGTTCAACAAACCCCCCCCCCCACCCCTCTCCTTTCGTTAGCTCAGCACATGTTTGGGGAGGGAGTGTAAGGGAAGAGAGATTTTGTTCTGTGCACTCTGTGTGGTGTATTTGCTGGTGTGTGCTCAGTAATATTCTTCTTAGTTTGGTAAGTTTCTCAAATTTATCCCTGTTCACTTATAAATAACTCCATTAGAAATGTAAAATATCATTTTTTTCACATCATTAATGTGCCCATGGAGTCTTAACTTCCTGTTTACATCATTTCCTGTCTACAAGTCTTTTCCTAGCCACCATAATTCTTTTTTTTGCCATTCCAGACTCAGTCAGTATTCACTGCCAACTTTTAATAAAGGTAGCGTCTCTCTGTCTGATTGTGGAGTTTCTGATGCTTGTGATGCAGGGTAGCAAGAGGGACAATGATGATTTAGTTTGACCCAAATAATATTTTTGTTCTCTGGCTACTAGGTGCAGTACATAGATAGATCAGCTTCCAGCAGGGGAAAGGCATTAGTGATCATGTTTCGACAGATTCATCCTCACAGAACTAATTTCTTATGGACAGCAGTCAGTGAATTCATGGCAACCAAAAAATATCCCCAGATAGCCTCTTCTTCTTTGGAGATGATGAAAGTATTTGACTTGTTACACAATTCTGCTTAGACAGCAAAGCCACAACAGGGACCACATTCTAAACAGACACAATATTCATTGCACATTTCCCTGGGATATACTTCAATTTAGCATAGATAGTAATTTCCTTCATTATATTACCAGCAACAATGTTGTTGCAGTGCATATTGCATTGTCGGAGGTGCCATTCTTTAGATGAGATATTAAACTGAGGTCCTGTCTGCCTGTTCAGGTGGTTGTTAAATATCCCATGGCACTACTCAAAAAGAGAAAAGGAGTTTCTCCCTATGTCCTGGTCAATAAACCCCCATTCAAAAAATTGGTCACTTCATTCATGGCTGTTGGTGGACTTGGCTGTGCACAAATTGTCTGACACATTTTTCCCACAAAATGCACAGACAATCTACTTAACAGTAAATCCCTGTATGCTTTGTGATGTCTCAATGAAGTAATAAAATGCTATATCAAATGCAAGGATTATTGTTTTATTATTATTACTAATTTGTATTAATATTTTGCCTTATATAAAGGAGAATATCTGAAAGTACTTTAGAAAATCTTGGTGGGAGCCCGAGCAAGGGGGCAGGTGGCCAAAGGCACAGTTGAAGATATGGGTTTTTAGATGAGTCTTGAAACAGATAGATAGAGAGGGGGAGAAACAAAGGGTTTTCAGAAGATAGTTAAACAAAGTGGGGCAAAATGTCTGAAAGCTTTTCCACCGAATGCTGGGTGGAGTGCTTGGGCAATATGAAAGAGATCAGAGTTTGTGGAGTGGACAGGTTGATCAGGGGTTAGGATCACAAGAAATTGATGAGGTAGGATGGGGAAAGATCATGGAGGTATTTGAAAATTAGATTGATGATCTTAAATTTGATCAGTTGAGGGTTGGGGGTGATGAGTTCTGGAGCTTGGTGTGGGAGAGAAGGTGAGCGGTGGACTTCTGGAGCTTGTGGAAGACAGACTAAGGGAGATCGGTGAGCAGACCATTGAAGAAGTCGAGTCTGCAAGTGGCAACAACAATAACAACAAATTACATTTGTCTAGAGCCTTTCACATCAGAAGGAAGTCCCAAGGTGCTGGACAGTCAGGGGTGTAGGGTGGGGTTGGGGAGTGGGTGAGGTAGTGGGAGAGGTAGGCAATGTTGCGCAGACGGAGGAATATGATCTCGGTCAGAGCGCAGATAAAAGGTTTGGAGAGTTGAGGATTGATCAAAGTGCCAATGTTCTTTACTGGCTCCGTGAGATGCAATGAGTCATTGGAGATGTTAATACAGGCAGCACCTGAGGTGAGGAGGTGCCTGGCAAGAGCCAAGCAGGTTTCCAATAGAACCAAATTCTCATTCTTTCAAGTGAAATCTTGAGTGTTTTGAACATAAACCAAGTCATCTATTTGTCATGTGCCTATGGGCTGCTGAGGTATTGATTATGGGGTGAGAGATGTGAAGTGCAATGTGTTATTATGTCATTGATCAATGCAGTTGAGCTAGTTGACATCATGGCTAGGGTGTGACCACCCCCCGCCCACTTCCCACCAATCCCACAGACACACAACCAGCCCCATGATTCTGACATAGTGGTTGTGCCACTGTAATTTTGGAGCTGTTATACTTATTCAGTGAGTTGAAAGTATTTCTAGACTAGTACATCTACTAGAGTATGTTTCAGTGGTTATATAACATTTTTCACTTTCACCTCTGCAGTGTCACCACTGACTGAAAAGATAAGTTTTACCCTAAAGGAAATAACTGAAAACAGTTAAAGAGATAGCTTATACTGTACAAAGTCTTCTGCAAGTATTTACTTCCCCAGGCGTACAACTTGAGAATGACCTTCTATCAAGCCTTTATCCTACTTGAGGCACTGAACACAGCATGGCTGAGGAAGGAGACATCCTTATCATGTCAAATCAAATAAAGCAAAAGAGCCTCTGATCTGTGAAATACAGGCTCATCTTCTCAGTAAACAGGAACTCGTAACAACCTCACAACAGATAATCATTTCACACATTGAAGCTGGCCTGCTTACACTGATTCGGGCTCAGCTAAGCTTCATGAAAACTAAGCTTGGGGTTCCCAACTTTAAAGGTGGGAAGCACTGCTGACTACTGTAACATATTTTCTAGCTAATAATAATAATAATCCTTACATTTGATATAGTGCCTTATCACGTCTTCGAGACGTCTCAAAGCGCTTCACAGAATATAATGTAAAGTGAATTGACTGTATTTTGTGGGCAAAATGCAGCAAACAATTGTGCACCATAGTATCCCACAAACAGTCGTGGATTGAGTGACCAATTTATTACTTTTTTTAAGAAATTATTACTCCCAGAAGGTGATCCGCCAATTGATTAAAAACCGGGTTCCTACTTACTGCTAGGTAAACAGGTTTGTGGAGTAAGGAAACTTGTCCAACAGTTCGCCCTGCCGGGAATCAAATCCAGTTATCTTCCCTCCAAGGTGAGTGCTCTAACCACTGAGTTATAGGACTCCATTGTGGCCAGGATGCTGGCCTTAAACAACCTCTAGTTGCTATGAATAGGAAGATGGTTTGATGAGTATTCTGGGAGGATGAAATCAAACAAAAAAATTGCTAATGGGAATCCAGCTGGGAACCAGAAGTACAAGGTGGTCAGGATGCACTAGGGGTTGCCAACAGGATTCTTTGTGATAGCAAATCTGAGTTGCTGTTAGTGGATCACATTCCGAGTCATTGCATGTTCAACTCTATGAATGCTGAAAACCTGAAATAAACTGATAGTATTGTACAGCAGGTCAATCAGTTTCTAAAAATGAATGAGTAGAAATTCCACCCAGATTGAGATTTACCCTATTACAGAGTGTTCAGAATTTGTCACATTCTTAAATCCAGGCTTCAATTTTGAAGCCTTTCTTTTGCAAATTATTTTAAGAACGACAGAAAACGGGTTTCTGAGTTAAAAACTGAATTCAATAACTTGCCAAATTCTGCACACTTTGAAATACTGCATATTTTGTGTGCCCTCTTCAGAGAATACACTTTACATTATTCAGAGAATTCATTTTACAGTATATTCCTTGAAGCGCTTTGAGACGTCTCAAAGACGTGAGAAGGTGCTATATCAAATGCAAGGACTATTATTATTATTATAGTGCTTTGTTAGATTTTATCACCAGAATTAGAGTCTTCTTAGATACAAGCATGTTAAAGATCTCCTGAAACTAAGCGAAAAGAGAAGGGAGTTTCTCCCTGTGTCCTGGACTTCAGTGCCACAGATAAAATTGATTATTCATTCACTTCATGGTTGTTTGTGGGACATCGCTGTTTGCAAATTGGCTGCTGTGTTCAGTCTTCCTAATGTGAAAGGCACAAGGATTATTATTAATCAAGTTAAGAGCAGAGCAGGAAGAAGTTACAATTCCAATTGCCTTTAAGGGTAGCAACTTGGATGATGCATATTAATGGTGGGATTTTTTCTAAGACCTTTCCCATGTTGACCATGACTCCATCTACTTGAGCTCATTTCTGCTTCTGGTGGCTCAAGGATGGGATAAAATATTCAGATCATGACCAGGGTAGAATTTTAGTGAAAACGTAACCCCTTTGATCTTTAAGCTCCTCTAAACATGAAAAGATGGAAAGGATTATTCTTTTCTTCCTCTGGGCTACAGCACAAACTATCAAAGTGATCACTATACTCAAGCCAGTACTCTCTTGTGTTTGCTCTTTATATGCCTGAAAGTGTATTTGCTAACATTAACAGTTCCCGTGGGCAGGGGAGATTAATAATGAACCTTAAGAACTTACAAAGGGGAACGAAATGCAAGAAGAGCTGGCACATCATTTTTTAAGTAATGTATTAAATATTTGCTCCACTGTGCTAGTTGCATCAGACCAAGGAATACCCATGCTGAGCTGACATTGAGAAGAGCATAATACATGCATCCCATTAAGATAGCTACATCAAGCTCTAGGAAGATTACCTCATTGCTCCCTCACATACCCTCTGTTGCAATGATTCATCAGTGTGAAAACCATGAGAGTAGAGATAACTGCAAATGGCTTCCTAGCACCTCATAGCGACCCACCTGCTTTCAATACCTGGCGAACTTCACTCACCACTCGAGGGATGCAACAATTATTGTTGCTTATTGAGTCCACAGTTTTGAAGAAAACTATTTTAAATGTTTTGCTGAACTTTTCTCTTTTTCCTTAAAAGCTTTAAATGAAACAAATTATCACTTCTTAGAATCTGCATTCCATGCAATTTTCGATCAACAAAATCATTCAAAGTAATGGAATTTGGGAAGAAAGGGTAAGAATGTTTTGTTAAATTGCACAACAATTCCTTAGATTTTTATAGTGGCACAAACATTTCCATATTACTAGATTAAAACCTTTAATTGGTCCTCATTAACTGGTGGGATGGGGTGGGGGGGTGGTTCAGAGCAGAGTTATTTTTCAATTCCCTGGATAAAATTGGTCATTCACGTTATGCCTGTTTGTGAGATGTTGATGTGTGCAAATTGACTGCTGCATTCATCTGCAAAAATAAAGTTCCGACACCTTACAGTAAATCCTGTGAAGCATTTTGAGACATCTCGACAATGTGTTAAGCTAATAACACCTTGCATTTATATGACACCCTTCACATGGGATAGTGTGTCAGAGCTATATCAACAGCGCTAATCAAATGTAAAGATTATTAGTCCAATTCTGAGGCTATTAACACCAGTACTAATAATATGACTAGTTGGTCTTGTTGTTAATAAGCTACAGAATAAGGCGAATTGCAATACGATTTTGAGCCTGTTGTGTTCAGCCCATTCTGTTGAAGTGGATCATCTTTTCATTCTCCTACCACAGGCCAATCATCCCACCTGCATAGAAGCAATTTGCAGCAAACATGTGTGGATGATCACTGTCCCTTCAATTACTTCTGCATCTCCAGCAGGAGGTTTCTTTGCTATATTCCTTTGATATTATTATGACAGACTCTGTTGTCCAATATCTATTGGATGACTCACAATGCTAGACTTCATCTTTCACAAAATAAAACTATAAACCGCGTTTATTACTGCACTGCATAACTTGATGAATGACAACTCTCCTTCAGGATTGCCTTTGCTGGTGTTGTGGAAAGTATAATCTGAATATTTTATTTATTTATAACGCAATGCCACAAGGTGTAATAATTCTAAGGCAAGGTTGGCAGAATTATCCCAGTTTCTGTGTTGAATGCCCCAGAGTCTGCTAACTAGTCTGCACCCCCAGAAGATTTCTCACCAGTAAATTTAAGAATGTCGATGGAAACGTAATCTGAACACAGCTTTACGGTCCAAACCTTTTGGATCTTTGAAAGTAAAATCTTGATGAAGATTACTTTCCCAATTCTTTATAAGGCAGATTGTGTGTGCGTTTGTGTGTGTGTCTGTTGGGGGGAGAGGTGGGTGGAGGGGTGGGGGGAGATTTGTTTGAGAATATTTGTTGCAATTTGAAAGAATTGAAGCTGAGCTCACTTCAGGCTGACCACATGTGTAATAGAAACCCAGATGGACACAAAGCAAGGGAATTCAGAACTATCTGAATAGATCCAATTTTTCATGATTTGGAGTTAAATGTGGCATTCAGCGCCAGTCCCAAGTCCAAGCTTTGTCATATTTTGAACCACTTCATCTGCCAAATATTGCTCCTAGCTAGAAAATATGTTACAAAACTGGAAAATCATGCACATACACTGGGGAGTAGGTAATGCCAAGATTTTTTTCTATTTCTTGTTTATGAGAGAGCTTTAGGGCAGTTTTAATGGGAAACCTCACAGTAGGTCTACTTTTGGGGTTAGGCATATTCTTTTAAGTTGCAATTGTTTGTTATTGTTGCATTTCTCTCCATGAACGGCTTTGTATGCCCATCAACCCTACAGGCTGCCTTTGTCCCACACTGGCATACCAATGAAAAACACAGCTCTAATTAATCTCTAGACTGAACAGTGAGGAACTCCATATATATCAACATTTATATGTGTCATTGTGGGTGGGGCGATTCAAATTTAGTTAAGTCTGATGTGGATATTCCGACAGCAATAGGATATTTTGTTTCCATCATTAAACTTGTCACAGTTTTAACTCTATCCTGCCATACATCCTCACATTGTAATTTTTTAATGTTTTCTGAACAAAGAAAGGACCTCATGTTCTCACTTGGTATTAAAAGCATGTTTTGTGCCTCAGGGTGGACTCTGCGTTAAACCGCTTCCTATTGATCTGCAACCAATTTGTTCCCTATAGTGACTGCACTTTCAATGAGTATACAGTATTTGCTTTGTGTCATTTCGGCTAAATTTCAATAAAGCCGTTTTGGGTTATGATTTGATATCTGCGCTGAAAAGATGTTCTATAGAGAGGCTAAATAAATTAAACTGCTTTACCCTTGATTTTGAAAACACATGTATAACACATGTTCGAGGCCCAAGTCTCTGCCTTAGCCTTAAGACCACAGTCTGTAAATGTACCGTGTTGCAGAATTTTGGAAAATTCTTAAAACCAGCATTAATTTTGAAAAACTGCAGAAATAAGATCCCAAATTAAGATCGTATTTAGGAATTTTGTACAATATTACATTTTGATTCAAGGGTCTTCGAATAAGACAATGTGATACTTTGCGTCTCCAGGTCTCTTCTGCTCCTCAATCCCAGGAAAAAGTGTACCAATTCTCGTGCTTCACTCACTCTTTGTTTTGTGATTCTACTACACTAGCCTGCAAAGTTGGGTTGAATTGAACTACAATATTTTGGCTTCCATAGCATCTCATAATCTCATACCCAAACAATATTATAATTTTTATAGTAAATTATATATCCTTATTATAAATTTACAAAAGCAGTGCAGCAACTTTCACAGTGTGGAAGCAGTGATACCAAAGCTAATGGCGATTTGCCACAGAATACTTCATGAATAATCTCCAAAGAAGCTCTGAGTTGATGATGGGAAGTGCACTGTGATGGAAAAAAGTATTCAAGCCAATGGCAGCTACCAAATATTCCAAGCTGTGCATACGTTCCTACTTTCATATCTTTTTGTACACTATTCAACAGCCTGGCTCAATTGGTAGCATTCTTGCCTCTGAGTCGGAAGATTGTGTGTTCAAGCCTCACATCGAGACTTTGAACTCATATATGTTGACATTCCAATGAAGTTGTCAGAGGTGCCGTCTTTTGGATTGACATTAAACCAAGGTTGTGTCTGCTCTTCAGGTGGATGTTAAAGATCCCTGGCATTATTCAAGGAGAGAAGGGAGTTTCTCCCAGTGTCTTGGCCCACAATCTCCCAAACAAAAACAATCATTCGCTTCACAGCTGTTTGTGGGAATTGGTTGCCCCGTTTGACCACAAAATACACAAAGTCTTTACAGTGTATCCTGTGAAGCACTTTGAGACATCTCAATGATGTGATAAGGAGCTGTATCAAATGCAAGGATTATTATTATTATTGTTACTATTATCAGCCACATCCAAGAAATATAAAAGTGATGGAGAATAGGCAGGAGAATAAGATTAAACAGAATGCTCTTTCAAAGAGCCAGCACAGACATGATGGATCAAATTAACTCTTTGTGTGCAATATATTTTTATAGTTCTATGGTTCTTTGATGGAGACAGATCAAATGTGGTTAATAAACAGACTGTTCTCACTTACCTATAATTCTCTTAAATTGAATGCAGCCTATTCATGTCAACTCTGATGATGTACCCAATAGCACAACTTGCCAACAAATGAACATCGAGATAGTGCCAATGAATCCTATATAAATCATTGTGAGTCAAGACAAAGGCTTAGGGATTCAGGTTACATTGAGTTGAGAATGTGGCATTCTTAACAAGGGGTTCAAAAATGATTTGCAAATGTCAAATCCTGCAGGTAGATGTGCATCCCACTGGTCCTTGGGAACTATGCTCTGTCACACCCGGAAAGAGATGAAATCAGTGTAAGAGTTTAAGTCTAATATGACACAGCCTACCTACAGGATTTAGCATTTACAAATTCTTCTTGAATCCTGTTAAACATGTTGCAATACCAACCTATTGTCTATTATGTACATTTTCTGTTTGTAAGAAACATCTGTGGTGTCTTTCGATGGAAAATAGAGTTGTAAAAGTATTGAATGCCTGTTATTACTTGTTCTTCTATCCCCTGATTTACATATGCAGGCTATAAAATGATCAATTACACAAATATTGTTCCAGAAACATATTCTCTTTTGGTCTAAAAAAGAATACCATGAGGGAAAGCAATGGCTTCAATGCCTATTTATAAATAATGTGAATGAATAACATTAACTCTCAAATAAAAAAAAGTTCACATTTCTAATTCACATCAGAATAATCTTGCTTTGACTGTCTTGAAACACAACTAGAAATTAGATATCAGAGAGAATTATATTTTCTCAAAATATTAACAACGCAGTAATGATGGGACAAGACAGCTGGTTAATTTGGATTCTTTTTTCTTCAATTATAAAGTTAAGGAAGTATTTATAACTATTTCCAGATTTTTGAAAAGCAGTAAAACATGCAACTTTCCTGAACATGAATACGAAGAAAAAATAGCTGGGCACTCACCTATTTTATTATTTATTAACCTGTCACATATCTTATTATGCAGCAGTTACTGATATAAACATTGTTTTGCACCAGTGTAAATAAAGTGATTTATTAATGCAGGTTTGTACCAGTTGTAATAGGTAGGGATTGAGGGACGATTTTAATAAGACTTGAGGTTTGATGGCTCATTAATTTTTTTCAAAGATTTATTTCTATAAAGCTACTTTTTCCAAATGAGTATGAATCCAGTAACATAGAACATGTTTTTGTTTTTCTCAACTGCGTTCTTTTTTAAAAGAAAATCCTCAGGAGGAAAGAATGATGCTTTGCCTAATATTGGCTGCAGTCATTGATCTCAGGTCTACAGCTTGGGTAATGCAGAGACATACAAGTTGCATTATTGTTACCTTGTCCTTTGGAATATAAATTCAATGATGGCCCCATCTGTCTGTTCAGGTTACAGATCCCAAGACACTATTTGAAAACAGAACTGATTGTCTCCCAGTATCTTGGCCAACAATCACCCAGTTAAATTGAGCCTGGCTCATTGGCAGGCCCTGGAAGGGCAAACCAGTCACTGGGGACAGAGGATCATTCCACTCAGCTCCTGTTAACCCTGCAAGCCAGTGCCCTAATGGGTAGGGTTATTCCAGCTGGACAAGCAGCGGGAAAGCTTGCCAGACAGCAATATCAATGACAAGCTTTGCGGTTTTAGCTTGTTAGACTCCAGCAGTACCTCAACACACACTCTGGGGTCCCCAGGCCTTAGCTCTTGCCAACCTGCACCTAATACTTTCTGGAATTAGGTACGCAGATGCGTCCCTCCAGGGAGAGAGTGTGTGTTACATTCCAACAATCTATCTCTGGAATCTCCAATGTGTAGGTGGGATACACAGAATTCTCAGTTTGGTTTGGACGCTCTTAAGCATGGTGATGGGTTTCCGCATGTGTCAGACACCCGGCTAAACAAAGTAAATAATTGATTATTTACTTCACATTATTTAAGAGCAGTATCAGCTATCCCTAACATGTGTAATGTCATGTAATGTCATGCCATCGTACCAATGTTCACAATTTCTCCCACACCTTATGCCAGGTCAACTGAGTGGTACGGATAATATTGATGCTGTCAGTTATGTACTTGGTGTTTCCCTTTGTGGGTGGGGGGGATGGTGGAGGGGTGGAATCCAAATTATTATGGTGCTACTCCATTGCAGTGTGCTCTGCATTTTCAAAGTCTGGTGTGCGAACTAGCTTGTGCAAATCTGCCTTTCAGCCATCTTGACTTTGAATTTCCCACACCACAGCTATATCAGACTTGTCAAAAGTTATTGTGCTCAAGTGGCTCATTAGCTGTTTCAGAAGCGTGAAATACTCATTGCAGGTGCACCATTAAACGTCCTGATACTTCTTTATTAATGCTAATGAAATTGCATTTCTCAAAAACAGCAGTCAGCAATGCCAGGCACTCATGTGATTTCATTAAAATAATTGTTAGAAGGGCCATTTCTCCTTTTTTATGGGAGGAGGAATTTTGAACTAATTTGTCTTAATATCGTCCTCAGAAACGGAACTCTTGTTTGAATCAGTGCAAATAATGTTTTACCACCTCGGTCATTCTTACGCCCTGCCTAATGATATTACTGGTACAAATTCAGTGCTAGTTTGTGCTGAATTATGAGTACCTTTGTGTTGTGTGTTTGCATGGGCCGTAATGCATGAATCTGAGCACCCTGGCTTCATGTAGCATTTTTACACACAGCATGTGAGAGACTTCACTCCTAGCAATTTGGGATGGTTTTAAATCATGACCACAGAAGTATGGTACAGTAGTTTTAACCCATTGATTTATTTTATTTCCAGGTCCTGTTTATGGTATTATTAGTTTTGTTTTCCGCCTTCCCAGCAGTGAGTGGTGACAAATGAACCAAGCTATGCTAAATATATAGCTGTGGTTTATTCTTAATAAACCAAGCTGTGCTATTCATTATCAATTATATAATGGGACATCAGAGTGAATTAGAAGATTGTAATTTATTTCATGGTTTGCATTCACATCACAAACTGTGAAAGTCAGATTTAAACAATGTGTGAATGTTGCCTGAACCTTTCAATTTCAATTGCAGCCTTTACTTTATTCTCATGGCTTCAACTTGATGAAACAACGACAACAGTAAATTTGTTTTGCACCTTTCATGTCAGAAGGACATTCGAGGGCACTGGAATCCACTTTACATAGTAATATTTAGGAGGGGGCCCAATATCTTGAAATGTGGTTGGCAAATACCTGTTCCTACTTGATTACAACAACAAACAACAACAAAATTACATTTATAAAGACCTTTCACGTCAGGAGGACGTCCCAAAGGGCTGGAGTGCACTGGAGTGTACAAATGCACAGAATGATGGGAAGGGGGTATGAGCTTGCGATATCAGCACTGGGTATAACTACAACGCCACCCAAATGTGTGTCCAAAAACATCCAATAATTAACAGGGATAATGGGGGTCAAAGAGGGATTGATTACCCCCTGAAACCATGATGGTTTTTGACCCAATTTTTGGTCAATGTGATGATTATCACAGGTGATAATAGCACATGCTGCATTTGCTGCCCCTCCAACCAATTCATTAAACAAATTAACACCTATTTTTAGAATACTTAGACAAGGCATCATGAAGATAAGAAATCTGCTTGTCTTGTTTTCTCAAATAAACATGCTTCTCCAAGCGCTTTTCATGCAGACAACGACTCTCTGATTTAATTTTGTATCTTTCAGATTCCCGGCAGGACAAAACCTTGGGCAAGTTTCCTTACTCCACATGCCTAATAATAATCTCTCAAGAAAAAAAACAATAATAAATGAGTCACTTCAATCCACAACTGTTTGTTGTGGATTGAAGTGACTGTGCTTTGCTGCCGCGTTTCGCCACAAATATACAACCAATTCACTTTGCAGTATATTCTGTGAAGCGCTTTGAGACGTCTAGAAGACGTAATAAAGCGCTATATCAAATGCAAGGATTATTATTATTATTAGGATTATACATAGAATTTACTTTTTGGGCGTGTTTCCTGCCATCATGGATGGGAATGTTCAATGGACAGTTACCGGGTTGAGACAGAGAAATGTAAAAGCAATAAGTCTTATCTGCCTGTAACTTTCAGCCAGATGAATAGCAGCACATTTGTGGCAATGCAAGTATGCTTTGCCTATACACAAAATACACGGTCACTACACTTCACAGTAAATCCTGCAAAGTGCTTTGAGATGTTACAATGAAGTAATAAAGTTCTGTGCAAAATACAAGTATTATTATTAAATTATTTCTCACTACCAATTAATCAGTTTACATATGACGTAACCTGTAATAAAATCCAGACAAACCCAATTTGAGCAAACTAAATCAAGTTCTTCCTGTGAGTCTTTGCACAATGTGATCCGATTGTTGCAAAGTAAATCTTACCCACAGGTCCTGCTCTTTGCATAAGCAACTTTACCTTCAATTTGCTCCAAACTAATTTAACTGAACCAAAGCTCCGAGATTTTTTTTAAAAATCATGTAGTCCAACAAAATTATTATTGTCTCTATAAAGTGCAGCAGTGGCCTTTGATATTAACAGTGCCTGAACAGTACTGGCACTTTGACTAACTGTAACATGAAGTGTACTTCGGGGCTTGTTAAAAAAATGAGTTGTTTAAATTAAACAGGGAAGAATTCCAAAAGCCTGCTGTGCGGTTAAGGATTAATTCATAAGAAAATACAGTAAGGTAATTTGTAAAACAAAAAACAATTGTGCATTTCTGTATTGCAAGGGAAATTATTTTTTATAGATTCAAATTATTATTACATTCTGTTTCCTGAACTGAGTCTAGATCTAGTCCCCACACCATAATAGGTTTCATTATGTATAACAGTGGGGGATTGTGTCAAGCATAAACATTTGGACAGAAAATACATTTGGGCTGCAGTTCAAGCTGAGGCTTACAATATCAGATAATTTACTGCCTTTTAATTGTGACTAAAACTCCCAACGTGTGTTTGGGGAACAGCCACCAGACATAGCGCTGGGTAAATAATTACAGATTGCAATTATCTGGATAAGTATAGCATGGTTTTACAGGAGATGGCTGCCTGCAAGCTTACCTTCTGCAGATGTTTAGCTGCTCTGCTGCACACTGTGATGGGTGAAATAATGTAGAACAAGGAACATTAAGACTATTTTTTTTCCATTGCCAGTTCATACAGCGAATACTCATACTACTAAATTTCTTTAGCAGAAATGTTCTTTGATGTTATAGAGTACTGTCGTTCAGATAAGTTCTGACTCTTTTCTGATGAAGATTAACGATCCCATGACACTATTACAAAGAGCAGGTAGTGACTCCAAATGTCCTGGCTAATAATCTTCCAGATTAATTTAGCTTTCACCTCAATGATAATTGTGGGACCGCTCCACTGCAAATAGCTGCCTAAAAATCAGTCACTACAATTGACAGCAATAGCTTGTGAGATGTTTGACAGCAATAGAATGTGAGATGTTTGAAAAATAAGGTGCAACAAAATGTAAATTCTATCTTGTCTGCTGTATCACACAAATAAGATGTGCCTTAATAGTCACATAGTCATCCTTGTATTTGATATTTTTGATTTGCTATAGTGACTTTCATGTTGGGAGGATACCTCAAAGTGCTTCAGATGATTTATTGTAAGGTGAAGTGACTGTCTAGTTTGTAAGCGAACAGCTCTGCATTTTATATTACAAAAGGGATCGCTTCCAGTTCATTTTGCAGAGCAGATGCATGACATGAATAAATAAGGATAAGATCCCTACCATTACTGAGATACTGAGGTTAGGACCAGACCAGGAGGAGAGAGGAGGAAAGGGGGAGGTGAAATTGAGTGCAGTTGAAGAGATAAATTTTAAGGCATGATTTGAAGATAGAGAAGATAGGGAGGGGCGAGATGCAGGGGTTGGGGGAGGGAGTTGCAGAGATCAGGGGTGTGGATTTGGAAAGCAGGTCAGCTGGAGGATGTGCAGCAAACCTGAGTTAGCCAAGTAGAGGATCAAGAGGGAGAGAGGCAATCGAAAAGAAAAGGAGGGGCTAGGGCGTGAAGGGATTTGTGTGTGAAGCTGAGGACCTTTAAGTCGATCTGTTCAGTGACAGGGAGCCAGTGGAGCCCTTAATATATGTTAAAGAAATATTTGTTTGACAAAGTGTACACGAACAATGGAAATAAGAAAGCAAATAACTTTTAATCATTTTTGTATTATGTAAATTGCAAGATTATTTATTTAGCTTTCTTTCTGACAGTACACAGACGATTAATGAGTGTGTGCACAGCTTCATCATTCCAGCTCCCATCTTTGTTTCTATCATGGTTAATTAAATGAAGGTCACTGTCACCTTATGCATTGAATCTCCTTAACATTATTCATCACTGATACAGTTTAATAAACAATGTACGGGAGCATGCTATGGAAAATGTAATTTAAAAATATTCCATCACACATCAACTGAAATATGAATAGAGTAAGCATTGATGTAACAGTGGTTGCAACTATGGACTCTAAAACAAAGGGTTGTAACTTTGCATCCAAAAATGGACTATTATTTAATTAAACTTAACAATAATTCTTGCATTTGCTAAAACGGCTTTTGAGTCAGGAAAACGTATTTTGGATAACTCAGTCATACCTTACACCTGCCTTGTAATTTGATTTACGTCTCCAAATCTAACCTCATATTTCTTTATGATGGTGGTGGAACTATCCTGCATTCATGCAGTTTTCTGAGGATCTAGTGAAGAATATAGAAATTGCCATTTGGTGTTCAGTGTTGAGTATATGAACTGTTCTTGATTATCAAGAAGCAGATATCTATCCACTTTCCTGTTGAGCTATTGATCTGAATTTGTACTCTCTTCACTTGTATGCTTCTTGGTATCATCCTGACATGAAAGGTGTTATACAAATGAAATTTATTGTTGTTGTATGGACTCGTTTGGTACATTAGTTGTTAGATTCAGGTCTCCTGAATTTTTGAATAGAATCAATATCTAAATGCAAACTCTGAATGCTGCAGAAATAAAAGTTCCCTTTTCCATTCACTCAAACCTTCCTAACTGTTACATATTGTTGTGGATGTGGGAAGGTGACAAGTACATAAGGTAGTCACATGAAAACAGCTCAAGGCTTTGTTCTCATCATGCGGACTTATTGAGGTTGGTTTTCTGCTAGTTGCCATATTTACCAACTCTGACGGCAAGCACTAAATATTCTCCACTAAGTGATAGTTTTTCAGATTCTGAAGGTAGAAATGAAAATGGTGCAACTTGGGATGTTTCTTAACAGATTTAATTTAATAATTACTGAAATTTTGGAACTGGCCCAACAACTGAGCCCAAATCAGAAAATGCAAAGGAGGTAGAAGATCCACCGTAAATCTGTTCAATTTCATCCTATAATGGGGCTATACTTATTCTTCAGATCCTTTTTGTTTATATATAGATATATAGATATATAACTTGTAACCTCTTGAAACCATTGATTTTGAACCTCTTCTGGCTGTTTCTTTTGCAAAATATTTATATATATAATTTGATTCCATTCATTAGAAATCACTAAGCCTTACTTTTGAATGACATTAAAATAAGGATAAAATTAACTTTAATAAGTAGCCTTCAATGAGGAAAGGAGCTCCCGAGAGTTTCATTGATATTGGAGATTGTAGCAGCAGGAAATAAGAAAGAGAATATTATATCCAAGTAGATTTAGGTGCATACCACCATGCTGACGTAAAACTAATCCCATTTTACAGGACTGGAAAAAGTTTGTTGATGGCAAGTTGGCAACTCGGGATCATTATTAACTATTTGTTCATGTAGGTAGTGTGCACAAATATTGCTTTGAGGCCACTAACACCAGGAGGGAAAAAATTGGTTCATTTCTTGATTCATTAGAACGTTAGTTGAATTTTAGTCACAGATCAAGTCTTAAATATAGGAAATTAAATAAAACAGAGTTACTTTAGTGTACAATTGCCAGTTCAAGTTCACAGTTATTTCAACTTTGGGGCTTTTCACAATCTACCTAGACTTTTACATAGAGTACAGCCTCATGAAGTATGGAAGTTGGGATCCATAAATTACCAGCCCACCTTATAACAGGACGCAATATTTTTGTTCGTTAAGGTCAGTGCTTCTGCATTACAAGACAGAAGATGACACTGCTTATATGTACGCTAAAAAGTAGCTAACCTCTGTGTCATCAGGTCACACAGGAAATAATATTGGTGGTGATCTGCTGACACATAAGTTAGCCATTTTTAGCATGTGGAAAGCATGCTACAGGACATCAGCCATGGGGAGGAAGCTACAGGTCCACAGGATATTATAAGCAAATGCACATTATAACAAAGAGCATTATAACAGGGCTCTGCTGTATTCTGTTGTAGACTCTATGTAGCAAATTATTACATATTAATACATATACATATCACCAGAAATCAAACAGCCCTTGGTTGATCTTCCTTTGTCACAAACATAAGAACCACAGCAATCTATTTGTCCTATCAAATCACAGTCCCACTCACAAAGCAATGCAAACAATCAGAACTCATAACTGTATTAAGCAGAATAAATCATAACCAAAGTAACTGAAAAAATGAATCTTTTTTTCAGACATATCTTTCACTAATATATTGCTCTTCCCCTATTGGTTTCCCTGCCATGGGAAAACTGGGGCCTTAGCATATATAGGGATATATTTTAAGATGTTTTGATTTGAACCTTATGTATGTGTATTGCACAGTATGTGCTAATTATCACTGACATTGAATATAGTGACCTTATGATCTTTAACACATCCACTTGTCCCAGATGAGCTTTTGGATTACAGCTTTGAACTGCTTTATCAGTGGGATAAAAACTTTACGCTGATTTTTGTTCGTTAAGACAATATAATAATAATAATCCTTGCATTTGATATAACTGGGGGAGCACTACATTATCAGAGGTCCCATCTGTCTCTCCACATGCACATCAAAGATCCCATAGTGCTATTCGAAGAGAAAAGAGAGTTTCTCTCATGTACTAGCCGACAATCCTCCAAATAAAATCGGATCATTGACTTCATGGCCGCTTGTGGAACATTGCTGTGCACAAATTCATTACCACTTGCCTGCAAAATAGTCATTACAGCACTCTTAACATGAAAGGTATTACGTCAAATGTAAGGATTATTTCTATTATTATTAACTTTCACTTGTGCTATATCCAATTCTTCAGTATAGTCTTTATTGTGACATTCAGCATGGACTATAAATTGTCATTGCTTGATACCCAGCTACAGAATTCAACATTCAACTATCAGTGATGCATAACTGAGTTTTGACAGGATTCAAAGGGTTGTTACCTTTTCATTATGTGGCTGTTGCTGTGCCTTTTCTTTGCTTTTCTGGTGATGCTTGCAGTATGCATATGACCTCAGTGACAAGCTATCAGCATTTTTATGCTGATTTCTGCAGCATGTCAAAGTCATAGTTTCCTAAAATCCAAGCAGTGGGCCATCTATCCTTCTGGATTTTCAACATTTCCTAATAAGGACAGGAGTCCATGAAATGTCCTTCTGAAATACTTGCAGCTAAGTAGGTATAAACAGAAATAATGGACTGCACCAATAGACTGGCACATTACTGCTGCTCTCCTTTGGTTAAAGCCTTTTTGTGATAGGAAGGTATCATCTACCTCAGCCCTGTGTTAGTAAAAAATAACTGAATTAGAATTATCATATCACGTGCAACAGTTTTTACCCTTACAATTACTATCGTTTGCATCTGTGTCAGGAATAAATGGGCAGGGCGAAACCTTAGGCAAGTTTCCTTACTCCACACTCCTCTGCTTAGCTAGCAGTAAGTAGGAACCCGGTTGTTAGTCGATTGGTGGAAAACTTTTCCGGGGCTAATAATCTTTCAAAAAAAATAATAATTTGGTCATTCAATCCACGACTGTTTGTGGAACACTGCTGTGCGCAATCAGCTGCCAAATTTCGCCCACATAATACACAGTCAATCCACTTTACAATACATTCTGTGAAGCACTTTGAGGTGTCTCAAGAACATGATAAGGCTTTATATCAAATACAAGGGTTATTAGTTTAATAAAAGGATCCTCCTAAATGGGCATGGCAATTGAATAATTTCTTACAGAGTAAAATCCATTCACAGCCCATTTTCCTTAATATGTAATCAAACATCGAAAACGAGAAGAAAACTTAGAATTGAGTTTTAAGAAAAGCTTCGGAGTTTTAATTATGACATTCTTCAGTTTTATTCAATCAACACAAAATTGTATCGAGTTATTGCTTTCTTTTTATTCTGACAATCGAAAGTCCCCAATGGCTAATTGGTGATTTGATATCACCTCAGTGTAATACTTTCTGGACATTTCACTCTACTTCCCAATGCTATAGAGATAAAGCCCCAGTGATCGTTAGTTGTTGTGTTGGGATAAGTTCTGAGATGTGGATACGATGATGTGCAGTTTGTTAGTTTAAGATCCTTAGATGAGCTGAAATAAAACATTGAGGCATTCCTGAAGTGTTCTGCCATATGAGTGTTTGCTTTTTGTTGTAGGATCCAGTGGATGGCAATTTAATAAATCAAATCAATGGTTAGGTTTGCTATCATTGTATATATGAAGATCTATGGATCATTTGAAAGGACCAATCATATTTGAAAGGACCAATCATATTTGAAAGGCATCTTTATTTTGAATATTGACATTCCTTCATAGAATTATAGGATCATAGAAATTACAATATGGGTGGTCACTATCAGTCAATTGAAATATGGGTATCCAATGCATTTGATGTGTAACCCAATTGACATCTGATTGACAGGTAGACTACCTTTTTCCAGGCTTTATGATCTATGGAACAAAAAATGTTAATTAGCATAATATGATCCTAAGTATTAATCTGCAATACATCTTCTGCATGTTGTGGATATTGTACAATATTCAGCATTTCACAACTACTGTTATGCAGAAATGTCACATGACAATTTAACTAGCTCTAAGCTCATGTGCCAACACATGTCAAACTGCTGTTTGCAGATCATAAACATACGTGAAGCTTTAAAATTGCCACTTGTGGCAGAGATTTGTTTGTGAACAGAAGAATCTTTAAATCTCAGATTTGGATTATGTCAAGGTCTGTGTCTTGTGTATTCCATGGTGTTGTTCAATGATTTTTTAACTCTATTGAATTATTTTAACAGCATTTTAAACCCTGTTCAGTTTTACTAAATACTACGGCTGGATACAGAGTCGCTTGTCATTTACCCCGATTCCAACATGATGGACTTGATTTTATTCTAATTATCCAATACTGAGTTGGTATTTGTTATTATTATTAATAATACTTGTATTATTAGTATTATTATTTATAATAATACATCCATTTCCTCCCTTCGACCAACATCTCTCATTTGAGATTAATATGCACTGGGAATTAAAGCTAGTGAACTCCTCGTGGCACAGTTATAATGAGAATTGTCATTAGAAGTGCAAAAAAAATCACTAGCTTTAGACTGAATAGCATGTTCTTTATGCAGAATGAAGACACAAACTCCCAGTAGGAACTGATAAAAGGAAGAAGCAATCTTCCTTTCACCATATCAAAAGAAACTTGGGCTATGTATCAAGTCTGGTTGAAGCAGTGGATATCTCACATAACTCTTACTGAGACACATTGCCACAAGCTGATGGTTTAATACCAAAGTTTAAAGATAACTGAGACAAATAGTCTAGAGAAAGAAAAAGACTAACTGTGGTTGTGAAGTGTAGCTGAGAATATCCAAATAGTGAAGACGATTCCTTCTCTATGAGACGATTTGTAAAATAAAATGTTGTATTTGTATTCACATACTAGTTGCCATTCCTTTGTTGTTTCCTTCCTCCCTTATGACTACTGCCCAATGAGGCCCTTGCTGTCTATCATCAATTTTTTAAAAAATAAACTGCACACACAGTAGCATCCTTTATATATTAATAATAATAATTATCTTTGCATTTGATATAGCGCTTTTCACGTCGGGAGGACGTCCCAAAGCACTTCACAGAACACACTGTAAAGTGAATTGATTGTATGTTTGTGGGCAAACGCGGCAGCCAATTGCGCACAGCAATGTCCCACAAACAGTCGTAGATTGAAAATGACCAATTTATTATTGTTTTTGGTTTTGGAGGGATTATTATTAGGCGTGTGGAGTAAGGAAACTTGCCCAAGGTTTTGCCCTGCCTGGAATTGAACTCAGGTCTCTCGCTTGCAAAGCGAGTGCTCTAACCACTGAGCTACAGGACTCCACATTGGAGTCAAAAAATTGATGATATGTGTATAAAATACATGACATTTCAATATTATCAAACCAATGAGGAGAAATTCCACCTGGCTTTACATTTACTCTATCAACATAGCATTTTAGAGTGTCCAGAATTTAGCAAAACCTTGAATACAGCCTGAATTTTGAAACCAGTTTTCTGTAAATTTCTACAGAAACTATAAAGGGACTAACTTCAAAATTAAGTCTGAACTCAATGATTTTCCAAATTTTGGATGCACTAAAACAATTCATAAAAAAAAGAGTAAATCTAGACCCAGGTGGATTTTAAGTACGTCATTACAAGTAAAGCACAGTGGCTGTAGTGAAGCTGGTGAATAGAGGAAGAAACCAGTAAGAGAAGGGTGGGTTCATCAGGGTCTGGAATCCCACATATATATGAATCAGCCCTGGGTTAACCCCTACCATGAAATTGAATCTTACTGAGCTGGGCTTCAATGGATCTGCCTGCCTTTTGACACTGAAAATAAAGCATATCACAGGGACCTTACCATGATCCAGCAAATGTGTGTCAGCCCGGCTCAGTCAGAAGGTTGTGGGTTCAAGCCCCATGTCAGGACTTGGAATCCCAGTCTATGATGTCACTCCAATGCAGTGCTGGGGATGTGTTGCATTGTCGGAGTTGCAGTCCTTCGGATAAGGCGTTAAACGAAGTTCCCGACTGCCTGTTCAGTTGGACGTTAAAGATCTCATGGCACTATTCGTGGAGTCCTGTAGCTCAAGTGGTTCATAGCACTCGCTTTGCAAGTGAGAGACCGGAGTTCAATTCCAGGTAGGGCGAAATCTTGGGCAAGTTTCCTTACTTCACACGCCTAATAATAATCCCCCCCAAAAAAATCAATAATAAATTGGTCATTTTCAATCCATGATTGTTTGTGGGACATTGCTGTGCGCAATTGGCTGCCACGTTCGCCCACAAATATACAGTCAATTCACTTTGCAGTGTCTTCTGTGAAGCGCTTTGGGACATCCTCCCGACATGAAAAGCGCGATATCAAATGCAAGGATTATTATTATTATATTATTACTATTCAAAAAGTGGAGGGAACTTTTCCTGGCGTCCTGGCCAACAATCCTCCAAATAAGGTTGGTAACACACCATGGTGTTTGTGGGACATTGCTGTGCACAAACTTGCTGCTGCATTTCACTCACAAAATACAGTCAAAACCGTTAAATATAATATCCTGTGAAGCACTTTGAGACATATCAATGATGTGATAAGGTGCTATATCAAATACAAGGATTATTATAAATGTGATTCAGGAAGTGTTTCCCTTTCCAAATGCTAGGGGACACTTTCTGTTGAATATAGTACAGTTGGGGAGCAATACTCTCAACAATGACATGGCTAGTGCTCTATCTAGTGAAACGCAGCTGGAGGAAATAAAATGTTCCCCTCAGGTTTTTGGCAGCTTATCTCGCTGACTGTTCCAGTTCATACTTACTCTGTGTGAGAGCAGACAGAGCTAAAAAGAACCCTGGCTTACCCAACTGACTTAAGAAGAGATTAATCGTCTTTCGTATGAAGCACCGAATAACTAAGCTTAAAGATGATTGAGACAAATGGTCTGCGGAGAGAAAAATGCTAACTGCGGTTGTCAAGTTTTGCTGAGAATATCCAAAAGATTAATACATACTTTTCTTTGATACTGAATCAGCAATTAAACAATAAGAGGGAGGAACACAATATTAAGGCATGTTACCCATGAAATATTAACATCAGGGCTGAATGAGAATCTTGGATTGATAACTTGGCGTCTTCACCCAATTACTCTGGAATCCAATGAGAAATTTCCTTTCCATTTCTTACAGGATTTGTCCATGATTATTTATTTCCCCTCAGAATATCAAAAAAATGTTCACAGCAACACAACTTATACATGGTCCATGGGAAGGAGTGAGTTTAACAGTTTAAGGTGTCTTTCTGGTTTCATGCTTTGAGCTCTTAAAATGACATCCCAAAGAATGTGGGAAAAGTGAGAAGAATCTCAAATAGTGCAATTCAGACACTTCATGTCCAGATGTTTTACTGTTTGTGATGCTACTTAGTAGTTTGATTTGAAGATTACCTGGCAAATTCTGAGGTGAACGGATCTGTACTACAAAGAAATATGTTACCAAACCAGAGCATGTAATTGTCCAAGAAATGGACAGACCTCGATGACTTGTGTCATGCCTTCTTAAGGCTACTTTATACATGGAGTGATGTATACTGGTCAGGTCAAAGGTATACAGTATCTAGACTTTTATATATTATTTTCCAATTGAATATTTGAAATATTGTGAAATATTATTATCCTTTTTCTGTTTTTATTTTCAAATAGAGACAGCTATCCCCTCGTTCGATACAGAAAGCTTTCAAATAAGCAAGGTGTTTGTACTTGGAAAGGAACCAAAGGTTGAGAGTATGGCCGAATAACTCACAGCAAAGTACCAGCCACCTATGATAGATATATTCAATTGCATTCAAAGGGATTGCTCAAAACCTAATCTCAAATGTCAATCTCATTTTATTCCCAAAATAGGTATTTTATTATCCCTTGGCCTCACTGCAAAATGGAGCTCTTTAAAGTAGCAGAACAATTAATTGGAACAAAGTCACCCATAACCATAATCAGCCTGTCAGTCTGGCTCAGTAGTCACACTGTCATCTCCGAGTTAGAAGGTTGTGGGTTCAAGCCCCACAGGAAAATTTGGAATCGGAGAGTCTAAACTGACACACCAATGCAGTGCTGGGGGTGTGTTGCATAGTTGGAGATGCCATCCTTCAGATGAGACATTAAACTGCGGACCTGTCCACCTATTTAGATGGATGGCACTATGTGAAAAGAGAAGGGAGTTTATCCCGGTCTCCTGGCCAACAAAACCCCCAAATGAAACATAGTTCTGTGTGGCATTGCTGTGTACAACTGGCTGCCATGTTTTGCGCACAAAATGCACGGTAAATCCACTTTACAGTATATCCTATGAAGCGCTTTGAGATCTCACAATGACATGATCAGGCACAATATCAAATACAGGATTATTATTTTATTATAAACATAACTTTCAGTGGCGATTATGTAGTAATGTAGCAACAATTGCAGAAAAGCCATTTAAAACTGTATGAGGCAGCAATGAACAAGGAAAACAGGGTGTTTGGCTATACTGAATTGTCAAATCAGGCGGCACAGAGCGTATTGGTACAGCTCTGCTCATTGCAATATCAGGAGGCTGCCTAGGTCTATACGGCAGTGCAGATGAGGGCAACAAGGATGATCATCAATGTTAGAGGGATAATAATATCAATAAAAATGATAATAATACTTACATTTGATATAGCAGATTTCTCTTTGGGAGGATGATTCAAAAGTAAAGTACAATGACTGTGGATTATGTAATCAAATCTGGCAGCCATTTTGCACACAGCAACATCCCACAAACAGAGATGAAACAAATCACAAGCTTTATTTGGGGGATTGCTAGCCACAACATCAAGAGAAACTTCCTTCTCTTTTTGAATAGTGCAATAGGATGTTTATGTCTGCCTGTTCAGGACCTCAATTTAACATATCACCTG
Organism: Callorhinchus milii; assembly: GCF_018977255.1. NCBI lineage: Eukaryota > Metazoa > Chordata > Chondrichthyes > Chimaeriformes > Callorhinchidae > Callorhinchus > Callorhinchus milii. The sequence continues at coordinate 50,894,893 of NW_024704743.1, read as the reverse complement.
ACAATGCAGAGTACCCCTAGCACTGTAGCAGTGTCAGCCTGGACTATGAGTCTTGATGTGAAGCTTAAACCTAAAACGTTCTGACTCAGAGGCAAGAGTGCTACCAACTGAGCCAGGCTGATACGCTGATCTCTTGTGATCTGTGAACTGGATCAAGTCCACCTACCAATAGAAAGAGTATACATGGTTATAGTTAGCAATATCAAAGATCTACATATTACCATAGGGAAAAAGATATTGAATCAGATTGCAGTATTTTCACAACATTTCCTCACAACCTATTCTTTCTCTATGGACAAGGCGCAACAAAAGGGATCTCATAGGGGAAAAAATGTATAGTTAAAAAAAACAGATCGGATCAGACCTCAATATTTTCTAAACATGTCATCATATCCTGTTTGCTCCTTATGCCACAGCTACCTGCTAGGGAATTGCAGTTAAATCCCCATTACAAATATGATTTTTGAGACATCCATAGTTAAAAAGCCATAATATGTTACATAAGTATCTCCACACAAACATTTTAAGTGTGGAAATTTGTCATGGAAAAGATCAACTCAGCTGGGCCTTAAATCTAAATTAGCTCTCATGCCCGTGCACCAAAAATCTTGTGCCGTCTCTAACAACAGCCAGTGATAAATTAAGTGAGAGAATTTTCTCTGGATTTAATTACAAGCAGGGCAATAGAACATTATAAAGTGAACAGCTGCAAATGCAAAATTTATCTGGAAATTTTTATTTCACAGTATAAATTAAAATAATTCAACTCAACCCGAGACACTTGCTTTCTCTAGCAACCGAAGCAGTGTTACTTTTTTTCCCCAAGATGCTTTTCGGAAATTCATACAGATGGAATGAATGTACATAATTTCACCCAACAATTCAATTACTACTGGCTTCCCTCAATCTTTTAGATTAAACGATGGAAAGAGCTCAGCCCCTGTCTTCAGGACTCATGTGGGTCAGATAAGTGAACTGTGGTCAAAGCTTTTTCAAGAAGGCAATTATATTAATTTTACACAGTAGACAAATAACTGTTTAATTTACATCTCTCTCTGTGCAAGGCCTAGGGATACTGTTCCAATCTGCTCTTATCACTGAGTAACATGCATACCCCCATAGGACTCGCTGCAGCCATTCGGCTATTGATATAATTGAACAGAGTATTAGCTGTCTGACACAGTGATGCTGCTGCTCAATAGCATGTGTACCCTGTGCTCAGAACAATGAAATTTTAGCAGACCTTTTCTTTGTCGATAAATTTCAATTACACTAATTGCCAAGAATTCAATGACAGCAGTTTGAGAGAATGGGAGTGGGGTGGGGGTGGGGAGAAACAACAGCCACCCTTGGTCCAGGAAGATGCAAACAACAACAAATTTGGATTTTCTAATGGAAACATTAACATTTTTTACACAGCTTAACAAGATTTTACAAGCTGTGGCTGATTTTAAAAAATCTGTTTTACATTTCTTTGTTTCGACACGCAGGCTTCTAAATGAAAGAAAAACAAAAGTCTTGTCAATTATGCAGTTTATCCTTTTGGGAAGAATTGTTTGCTTATTATATTTCGGTCACAAAAATACATTCACGGTGCTGATGTGTGGCAGATTTTAAATGACAACAATGGCATTGCTGCTATTTTTGTATAATTTCTAAATTGTACCTTGTCATTTATTCTGAATTATTACTGCAACTTGCCTTACCATTTTTAACCCTGTGAAATCAAAATGGCTTTCGTTTATTTCAGGAAAATAAGTATTCCTGGCCCAACTCCTTCTTTCCTCAACTCGAATAAAATCTCATAAATTATAATCCTAAATATTGTAGAAACCACTTATAATTGCCTCCACAGTGTATTGAATAGGAACAGAAAATTGGTAACTGGTGCTAGGTGCTGGACACACTTGCACCCAATGCTGCCTTAGGCATTATAAAGGATTTAGTAAAATGCAAACATTTTGGAAGAATATTTTATACTCTCTTTTTGATTTTTGCTGTTTAATCTTGCACATTAAAGAAAATCCTGCTCCTGAAAGGAGATGGAAAGCATCTTTTTGTCTGCAGGAAAAGAATGATGGAGAAAGGAATTTGGTGAGTTTAATATTTAGTGCTATTTCATTATGGGGCTGCCTGTCCATGTTTTAATATTTGGTTCAAGTCCGATTCCTTAGCAAGCATTTAAAATAAAACATCTACTTTTACCAAAAACTTCACAGCCTATCATACCTTGAAGTATTATTTGCTGTGTTTTTTCCTACTTTACACAGCATAGTTCAATCTTGAATTATTCTATGTTTTGATCTTGCAATGATTCTTGTGTGGAAGCTGCACACAATAAATTTGCTTTCATTGTTAAAACACCGTTTCTAATCCTAAAGTAATTTGAATTTCCCTGATTCTTATGAAACAGATAATACGGACTGATAAAGACTAGACGGTGTTGACCAGTTTGCAATCTGCATTTGTGCTGTTTTGATCTTGTGCAACAATATTTACACCTCTTGGTTTAAAGCCCAGCAAATTGTCATAACACCACAAATATGATTAATAGCATTCATAACAGAGTGTCTATGGTCTTTGATTTTCATAGTCTGAGCTTACACAATTAAAATCTGTGCACCTTCTGTCTCTCCTAAATCTTCTCATACATTACATTTTGGGGATAAATATAACAAGCTTTGCTAGCAATCCATTTTCTAAGTACTGCACTGTGAAAACACAGTTTGAAGTACAGTAATTACTTTTGGATTTTCAAATCAAATTTGATTTTGAGGAAAAGCAGAGCAGTTGGCGAAGGGATATTCTGTGAAATTCATTGTGGCTTACTTCTTGCAGTGAGAATTAGACCAATGGAAAGATTTTAAAAATTTTACACCCCCCCAAGTATTATTAAAAACAGGCCTGAGCAGAGCAACGTGAACCTTACCTTCCTTAGCAATATTGAACCAGTTTAAGTACGTCTAGCAGTTTATCGACACTTAATATCTTCGCACTTAGCTCAACAAAAGCAAAACAAAAATAAAGCTTACTTGTTCACAGTCACCTTTCCTTTCAAAAGATTTTTCAAACTAATGATATTCGGAGACTATGTATTAATTCATAACAAAGGAAGTGACAAAAATAACATTGCAGAATTATCACATTAAATGGGTTATAAAATGTCACATTTTATCCAACCCCCCTCCCCCACCCCCACCCCCACAATCTACCATAACTCAATCTACAGTGTTTTGTCTATAAATTTCTCTTTATATCTAACTTATAAAAAGGTACAGATGTCTTCTGACATATAGTGTGTACAAATGCCAGATAGAAATAGAACTGGGCAGAAGGTGTATTGACAAGCTCCCAAATTCTGACCCAAATTGAAATTTTGATTATGAAATGTCTAATAATGTCTCGCAGATGAAGTTTGATATGGTGAACAATAATATTCACATCACTAAGTGCATTGTAACAAAATAAAGTTATGTTACAGAAAGTTATGTCATCTTTAATCGGTTTAGAATGTGCTTATTACATTTTAGCAGCTATATTTACATCATATTTTACAGTTTTTATAATGTGGCCATTTCCTAACTCTAAATTATCAATAATTTGCCTTTTTGTCCCTAAACAGTAATGAGCAATTGCTCAGTTATATCACTGATCTTACAGCTGTTTATAAAACAGGAGATCTCTTTAACTGTTCTATACAGACTGACATCAATAAGCAAACAATCCAGAAAATACTTTTCTTTCAGGTGATAACTCTTCAATAAAGATTGTGTTCAGTTTTCTGAGTATCGCTAACTATGAGATTGAATGAAAAAGATTGAGAAAAAAAGCGTTTCCCTGACAGTATTCACTGAATACTTCAAGCACTTCAAGCACGGTAAACACTGCAGGGACGTGGAGCAGCAATGCTATCTTCAAGGTGATTTTCCTCTGGGAGGTGAATCTAGCAGAGAAAGGTGTCTGCTACCCAATGATGGTGCCAACCAAAACCCCAAGCAACACAGTTGCTGTTTACCTATTTCTGTATTGTCGTAATGTTACTAATTCATATGCTAAAAGTTCTCTCTAGCCCAAGTAGACAGTATCATTGGAGTTTAATTTGAGGTATTTAAACAATTGCTTGTATACAATAGGTGAATAATTATCAAATTCCTATAACATCAAATATGCTGAAGAAAGTATTATTGTTTTTTTACGACTTAGTTAATTGCATTATTCAGCAGTCAATTTTCTTCAAATTCAACAACTCCACATTTTTCTTGTTAAGAAATATTATAAAGGAGACTCTGTTGTGTAAAAACTGCTACAAGGCATAATATCTGTATAAATAATAATAATCCTTATATTTGATATAACACCAGGAAGATATCTCAAAGCATTTCACAGGAATCACTGTAAAGTGTAGTGACTGGGTATTTTGTAAGGCGAACACAGCAGCCAATTTGCACACAGACTAGCTGAAGGTAAACATCTATCCCATAAACATTTCTGTTTTACAATAGATATATAGATTATATATACTAAAGGCCAGGAAAATCAGAGGAGTAGGTTTGGATCAGGGGTTGCAACTTCTGTACATACTGTGTATGTATGTGGAAAGTGCAGTAGCTTTTCCGATCTAACATCTCTGGCTGATTGTTCTTTCCAAAAAGGAAGTGACAGCACTCTGGTCTATTTTATGTTATTCATGCCATTAACCATAAATAATTGAATAATTGAATATTAATATAAGGATTGACTGCAAATAATGCACAGCACTTCTGTTCACAAATACACAATTTAATACAACATTTAGCCTGCATTGCCACCAGCTGTTCAGTGGTTGCAATTGCAGCCAACTGGGGCGTGATAGGCTCCTGCCTGCCTGTGGGGAGGCTTTCTCAGTTAAATCACTAAGACAGATATACCCAATTCATTTCCGACTAAAATGATCATGTGAAATTTATTCCAGCACAAAAGTATTAGAAGCCGTTTTTGTAAGAGCATTAATGGGTTTAAGAGTCGTTGGACAACAGCCAACTAAGGCTTAGGCACGGATGTTCAAGCAGAGTGAATAAGCTGTGTGCGCACAGTGCTGTTTTATTGTCAGATAAGATTTGAAAAGACATTTTAATTGAAGTTCTCATCACTGATGAAGCTACTGATAGCTTGCTCTGATACCACCCCAAGAATATGAATGGAAATTAATTGTTCTTGTCAATAAGGGCAAAAAAAGGATTGTTCACGTGTGGGAAGAAGCAATACATTCCCTTAACTCCTTCACTCCTCTCCTTTTCTCCCCTTGGTCTCCTGGGTTTGTCCATAGGTTTAGTTTTACCAGATTTTAACATATGGTAACTACAGCTTCTATAATCATGAACGTTGATTTTTTTACACTGCTTTTCCAACTCAGTTGTTGCTCAAGCAATATTTGTGTTTTAATGCTCAATGATATTTTCATAAGGTTAAATAATGTTGGATTTATGACCTTTCCTCATTGCCTTGTGGGAAAGTAAATCTTTTGACCCACAATTATTGGGAGTCGTTTCTGTGCTATTTTCAAACTGTGGGCAACTGCCAAAAATACATTTAGTCAACTTGCAAAAAAAGGATGTGCTCAATTTGCTGTTAACCCTGTTGGAATAATGAAATGTTATTCTGGACAACCTTTTTAAAATGTATTTTCAATTATTCTTCTGTATTGACTTTCAACAATGAGATGTTCTTGTCCCCTATGATTTATGTGGTGTTTCCCTTTGGGCAGAGTGACTTCAGCTCCACCAAAGACACACTGAACCTGCACCAAATACATTACTGCATATCCATTTACGTAGGGCACCCATTAATCCCAGACAGCACTCCAGATATGTTTTATATGCAAACAGAGAATTCTGCAACATCCGAATTAGTCAGTAATAATAAAAATGTAATAATAATTATCATTTAATTTCATATAATGCCTTTCATTTCAGGAATACGTCCCAAAGCGATTTACAGGATTTACTGTAAAGTGTAGTGACTGACTGCACATTTTGTAGGCAGACACGGTAGACAATTTGCACACAGCAATGACCCACAAACAGCCATGAAGTAAATGACCAGTACTATATTTATATATGGCATTCAAAAGGATTGTTTGATTAAAAAAGTAACTACAATTTACACTCGGTTACTTGGCCATTTGATGGTATGTTGAGCTCCAGACTCACCTTGAGCTTCTATCCCTGAATCACTGCACTGCCAAAGACGTCAATCTTTTGAGATGTTAAATCTTCGGAAAATGGATGTGGCAAACTTGTTTGATTTGTTTGCAGACATACCATATGCAAAGATGTAGGTAGAAGCAAAATGCATCACGACATCACTTGAGTGTCACATTAAGGTAGAACTAGCCCCCTTTCTGATTTATATCACCTTGATTTGCAGCCCTCTGTAAACAAGCATCAGGAGTTCAGAATTTTAATCCCTAGCAATGCCTGGCTCTGAATCCTAAGGAAATGAAGAACTTATTTTTCAGTAAGAAAACGTTGTTTTAAAGTCCTATCTTCTTGTCCAGCTAAGTGACAAAAAGTCCACAGCAACGACTGCAAAAAGTAAGGGTAATCTGGGTACTATTAATGTCCTGCCCAATATTTTTTGTTAAGTGAAAATCCCTCAGCAAATTTCTTCTTCAATGTAAATGGAATGTGCAATCATGTGAGGTCTCCTTGGTTACAAACATTAGATCTTAAAATTAAAAACATGTTTCACTGCAGCTACAAGATTCCATTTGGTCCGGATCTGCTCCTGGTTCATGTCGAAACTTCCTGTGTGAATACTGCAGACGTATTTAGCTTCAGCTATCCTTCGGAATTAAAGCTCCCAACTCCTGATGCTTGTTTGAAGAGGGCTTCAAATCAATGTGATTTAAATCAGAGTGGGGGCTATAGTCTGATTCAAATCCCTGGTCACTTTCTGCCTGGAGGTAAACCACAGCTCAAGTGTTGGGCAAGTAATCTGATACTATCCGGTACATCAACTGGGTCAGGGCAAAAGTGAATATAAATACTCAGAGATTGCATACAGTTTGCAGCAAAAACAGAGCTTCTTATCATCCCTGGCATGCAAGGGTTCAAAGCCATTTTGTACCACGTTCCTAAGCGAGGGCTTAATGTTTTGACTCAATTTTCAGTCCACTTCACAATGTATTTTTTTAAGAATAACACAATCTAAACATTACATACAGCAATGATGTAAAGCACATGTGAAATAGGGATAATAAGAACAAGCAACTTTGCATTCGTGAGAACTTGCAACACCTATATGAACCCTACCCTTCTTCTACACATGTATAATAATCATGTAATAATATACTGTATTTAGGGAATAAAACCTATAGATGGTATTTGTAGGATACCACAGTTTTGACTCAAATCATAGTGACATTTCAAGAGACTGAAGCAAATCTCAAACAGTTTTATCAATGTCATATCACCCCTGAGATGTCTCACTGCCTTGAAATTCACTAAAGAGTCTTATGTTCTTTATAATATGCACAGATTTAACATTACTTACTGTTTTTCACACTTTTCCTTTTATGCCAGCAGGGGGTATTGTTGAAGACAGACAGCTCCCTGGCTGAATCACATGATTTGAACATCATTGATATTGGGATTTGTTTCACAGCATCTAACAGGGAAATATCACAGCTTCTACACAATACAAAACAAATATCAGATTTTATCCATGAAACCCACAGATGCCACAGAACGACATCAGTTAAAATGTGGGGGAAGATTGATATTCAATGGTCGATTTATACCAGTTCTCCTTATTTACACCATTGAAAATTACAGTATATGCTGGCACCGATGAAATATTGTTTTTTCCTACAGTTGAAATTAAATGTTATTCCCTACCCACAGATGTGGAGTAACCTGGTGTGGCAGGTAGATGTTTGAGAGTCGCTGTTGTGGTTGCATTTATATAGTGCCTTTCACATCAGTAGGATGTCCTAAGTTGGACAGTCGAGGACTTGCATAATAATACGGGTTAGCTATGAGTTGGATTTAAGAGGGGTGGGATCAAGGGGGGTGAGGTTGGGAGTGGGAAGATGACCAAAGGAGCATTCAAAGAGGAAGATTTTAAGACAGTCCTTAAAGGAGGCAAGGAAAGGGACGAGCCGAAGGGACTCCGGTATGGAGTTCCAGAAAGTGAAGGCAGAAAGGCTGAAGGTCCCACTGCCAATGATGGGGCAGGCAGAGCAGGGACATGAAGAGGCAGTACCTGCCAAGTAGAGGGATCAGGTAGTTGATAGGATTTTAGATGGGCACTGAATTCACTTTCATGAAAGTACAATATGCACTAAGAAATACAAATAGCTGGTGATCCCTGCATCACTTTCAAAGTTTGTCACAGCAATCTGCTCCACAATTAGATTGCAGCAGAGTGAAGGATGGCATGGCACATGGTCATCAGGTTACCAGTTTACCAGTATATAACCAGGCAATTAAGTTACATTTTTGGACCCCACTTTTTCCATATAACGGTCACTTCAATCCACGACTGTTTGTGGGACACTGCTGTGGACAATTGGCTGCCGCATTTCGTCCACAAAATATACAGTCAATTTACATTACAATATATTCTTTGAAGTGTGTTAAGATGTCTCGAAGACATGATAAGGCACTGTATCAAATGCGAAGATTATTATTATTAGTTGTTTTTCAGGTTGTCACTGTCACTGAGCCAGAGCAGAGGAGCTCCAAACCATAATGTATCATAGTTATCTCCTTTAGTCAAAACAATAGAAAATAACATTAACAAATTGACAACAATGTCATGCATAACTATCATTTACAACACCAACAACAGCAACAACTTGCATTTATATAGCATCTTTCAATCGGGGTAGCATCTCAGAGTGCTTGAGGACTGAAGATCTAAAAATTTAGATACATACATTTAGTGTATGTTTTTAAATCTTTATCACTTGAGATCATATATATTCTGGATCAACTTCCGTTTGTAGCTCTAAATTGTTGCTCCAAGATGTTCCAAGATGTGTGAAGACTGCTTTATAAATGCAAGTTGTTGTTGTTGTAGGCAGCATCATTAAAGTGGAAAAAGATAATTTTTCCTTACCTCAAAGCAACTATGATAAACATAACGGATTCCTCAATACTGCCTGAGCCAGTCCACCTACAGACGGCTGAGACCTTGCCACTGTGAGGCTGCCCATTGTGAGCGTCAGTGTTGAAAGTGGCAATCTGCAGGTGGGAAAAGTGTCATTGTTTTGAGCCCTCAGGGTTGCCGCAGGAGTAGGTGAGGGGAAGGAAGCAATTCTGAGGACCAAGGGTCTCGCTTACAGAATCTGCAAAAGTTAAGTTATTTCCTGGGGGAAATGCAGCTATCAGCAGAATCTGAATGTTAATCAACCAGGAGATGCTGGGGTAAGTTTCACAAGTCCAGCACGTGGCAACAACAAAATATTACATTTTTATAGCACCTTTCACGTCGGGAGGACGCCCAAGGTGCTGAAAAGGCAGCATAACAAAGCCATTTGTTGCCAAGTGGCTGCACACATTTTGAAGAAAAATTAGATCCAAACATCCTTTCTAAAGTATTTGACAGCAACATCCATAAATGTGATGTGAAAAGCTTACGGTCCGAACATTTTGAAGAACTGCTTTGTGTCAAGGTGGTGGTGGGGTCAATCGTATCTGTGAGCAGAGGGGCTGGTATAGTCTGTGGTTATAGTCGTTGCTTGATCCTGGACAGGTACATTGAACAATCAATTTCAATCACCATTTCGTTCATCTGATAGCTGCCTATAAAAAAGTTTGTTAGAGTCTTAATGCATAAGAGGTGATTGCAAGATTTAAGTAAGTAAAATTATTTTCCCCAAAGTCATAGCCACTTTCAAAACACAGCTTTCACTCAATACAACTGAGGTGACTCACATTTGTGAACAAAGAACTCCAGTACAAAAGAAAGCTATCAATAACATTTTGATAACTCAAACTGCCAGGGGATCTCAATTCTGTTTAATATTGTTCATTAAAACATTTTATCAGTGTTTACAGTAAATTAATTCATTTGCAATTTTTTTCTCTTTATTTATCTCAGTGGGATTTATGAAATGTGTCCTTATCAAGATGAGGAAATGGCTGGCACCAGAGAATTGGATACTTTTCCTATTTGTGCTGAGTATGAGTCAAGTATTGCCTGGTGGATATAATACAGGGTAAAATACATTGTAGAATTCTCTTTAATCTACTAAATTAGCTCAATCCCAGTCTCAGGAGAGAATATTCTGTTGGACTGGAGCTCTCCACGTCACACATTTGTTAGGAAGACCACTGAACAAACCTACATTGAAGGCAAAGGGAAAAAAGTGTAATGTGGACTGCAGATGAGCATGAATGTTTTGGCTTCAATATACAAAATGCAATGGAATTTTTAATTTCTTCCTGGTCCAAGACCAACTGTGGGCGGTGTCAATTGTACTGGACTTGCATCTCCTCAAGATTCAGTCACTTTGCGTTCACTTGACAGCTGTATGTGGGGCATTGCTGTGCCCAAACTGGCTGCCACATTTGCCAACAAAATTTACAGTCATTACACTTTACAGTATAACCTGTAAATGCTTTGAGATGTTCCCACTGATATGAAAGGCACTAAATCAATTGCTACTATTATTATTATTATTATTCAAAACTCTTGTTCCCCGGAAATCCAATCAAGACTCTCAGGCTGTCTCTGAGTTGGCTTCAAGAAGTATGAATGGAGCATTTGTAAAATATTAAAGAGCAAACTGTTTGAAGGGCTCCTTAAATAACATTAGGAAAAAATTGCTTACACACCAAGGACAACATTTTTACCTGATGTGGAGCATAAAAACGTGACTTCTTGCAAGAACATCACTCCATTCGTACGAGTGAAGCCTTTCAAGAGGAATAACTAAGCAACAGGTTGGTTAATGTTGAGAGCTCACTATGTAGTCCATGTCACAAGAGGAGCTGTATCCTAATACTCCATAAACTATTGAGGTTCTAGTGCTAATAAAATCCGAAGGTACAGTTAAAAAGAGCAAGTGGTAAAAATGTCCTGTAAGTTTTGAATTGATGGATTCAAAAGCTTTTCTCATTACACCACCTCTACTGGGCCAGTTCTGAAGGTTGATCTGATATCTCACTATTGAAAAAGACGAGGTGAAAATTGTGATTAGTGATGTATCGATTTTCTCTTTTTTTTAAATTGATGGTTTTTAACTTTTTTTGTTCAATATTTGTTTTCTGGACTTGATCAGTCAAAGAAAGTCAAAATCTGCTCTCGGCTTGTATTCACTCTCAGAAATAACCTTTAAGTGTTAGTTAGGCTGAGGCTCATCTTAGGCCTTGGGGATCTTTAGATAACAACAACAAATAGCATTTATATAAGCACCTTTCCTGTCAGGAAGATATGAGAGGAGAGGTTCCTCTGCACAATTATCATAGAACCATGGAATATTAGAGGCAGAAGGAAGCCATTCGGCCCATCGTGCCTGTGCTGGCTGTTTGGAAGAGCTCCCCAATCAGTCCCACTCCCCTGCTCTTTCCCCATATCCTTCCAAATTTTTCCTTTTTAAGTACCTATCCAATTCCTTTTTGAATTGAAGGTTGGGGAGAGGTGATCGTTTAGCAGCTTGACGGCTGCATCTGGATCACTGTGTGGGGAACAACAGCAACAACAACAACAAGATTTCATTTATAGAGCTCCTTTCACGTCGGGAGGACGTCCCAAGGCGCTGGACAGTTGGGTCAGGACCCGAGCAGTGGGGGAAATGGTAAGGGTGAGGGGAGGGAAGGGAGGGAGCGAGGAGGGGGTAGAGAGTCGAGAGGGGAGCTGAAGGCACGGTCAAAGAGAAAGGTCTTGAGACCGGCCTTGAAGGAGGAAAGGGAGGAGGCGGCAAAGGCACTGGGGGATAGAGTTCCAGAGCCTAGGGGCTGAGAGGCTGAAGGTCCGGCCACCGATGGTAGGGCGGTTAGGACGGGGGATGTGGAGCAGACCGGAGCCAGAGGAATGGAGGGTACGGGTAGGTAAGTAGGGGGATAGTAGGTTGGAGAGGTAGGAGGGAGCGAGGCCGTGAATGGCCTTGTAGGTGAGGATGAGGATCTTGAATTCGATCCTCTGGGGGATGGGGAGCCGGTGAAGGCGAGCGAGGGTGGGAGTGATGTGATCGTGAAGCCTGGTGCGGGACAGTACACGAGCTGTAGAGTTCTGAATGACCTGCAGCTTGAGGAGGGAGGTGCCGGGAAGGCCGGCGAGGAGAGAGTTCCCATAGTCCAGCCTTGAGGTGATAAAGGCGTGGACCAGTGTTTCAGCAGCGTGAGGGGTGAGGTAGTGCCATAGTCTGGCGATGTTTCGGAGGTGATGGAAGGCGGTGCCAGTTGTGGCGCGGATATGAGGAAGAAAGGACAACTCAGGGTCGAACAGAACCCCGAGGTTCCTGACTGGTTTGAGAGGTGGAGAGTGCAGCCTTGGATGCTGATGGTGTCGGTGCCTGAGGTGCGGAGGCACTGACGTGAGCCAATCAGGAGGGCCTCAGTTTTGAGTACGTTGAGCTGAAGAAAGTTGTCTCTCGTCCAGGACTCGATGTCGGACAGGCAGCTGTCAGGACATCGGTGGTTGTGGAGTTGAGGGTAGAGGAGGAAAGGTAGAGTTGGGTGTCATCCGCATACATGTGGAAGTTAACCCCATGTCTGCGGATGATGTCACCAAGGGGGAGCATATAGAGGGTGAAGAGGAGGGGACCGAGGACAGAGCCCTGAGGGAGAGAAGGTCTGAGGATGAGAGGGCATCTGTGAGGAATTGTGGATGGAGGGAAGCTTTTTCCATGGGCGGAAAAAGATGGTGGAAGGCTTGGATGAGGGGATACATGCAAGGACAAGCACATTGTGGAAGCTAATTTTGCAGAGCTCAGTGAAAATGTTCCTCTGTTATTTAATGCTCTTCTCTAGTTGCTGTTGATAAATCAACAATAAATCAGAAGTTGACCAACACAAGGCATAACATATGGTTTTGTTAACTCTGTTGTCAGAAATATTTTTTCCTTGTTCATTTCTGTCAATAGTTTTATGTGGTTCCTTTACCCTCCAGGCACAAGGTGACTGATGTGTGTACTGTATATTCTTCATAAGACTTTACAAAAGGGCAACAAGATCAATATCTTGTTGGTTTGTTTATGGAATCCTGAAGCTTACTAGTACAGCTCCATTTTCAAGGAGATATAAAAATCATTAAATGTGCAGAGTATGGATTTAATATAAACCATAAACAATGAATCTTTCTACAATGTAACTGACATGAAACCTATCATGAAGCTGTCTGTAAATACTGAGCCATAATTATAATGTTTCTCTGGCATTCATATGGTCAAATAATTATTGCATCGCTTGTTTTCTTTATAAAGTAGTATTTTTCTATGGATTGCATTTCATTACTTTGCTGCTTTGTTCGATCACTCACATATTGGTGGAGGAGGAAATGGAGGTGGTGAATATTATCACCAGTGACATCCAGTCACATCCACTAAAAATGTGGTCAAGGGCAGTCAAAAGTTATAACTATTGAGTGTATTGACTGCTGTCGACTGTATTTTTGGCAAATATAATAATCATCATTGCTAATATTATCCCATTCCACATATTCCTCCCATATAATAGAAATATAAAATTGTGACATGTATGTTTTTTTATCATTATGATTTAGGCTCATAAGTCCTGTCTTATTTTGTTTTTAACAGCCTTAAGTCAGTTCTACTTTCGGATGCACCAACCCAGTAGAACAAGAGGATATAGCTTTAGAGTTACAAAGGGCACCAGGAAGATTTTCTTTTCCCAGAAAGTAATTAGCAACTGGAACAAGTTATGAAGAAGGAAACTTGAGGCCAGGAATGACAAAAAGCTGTGATGGGAAAACAGGAGGGTGGGTATTCTGTAGGGATGAGATTAAAGGGTCGCAGTGCCTTTTTTATCCAAACCAATCTTGCAAGCTTGTGAATTTCCACCACGCTTTGTGGTAGATATGCTTTTTCAAACAAAAGCAAAAAAAAAAGCAATCACATTAGTTTTGCTCATTGAATTATACACATGAATGTTCTATAAAGTGAGCTAGCTTTCAGACCTGAGGAGAAGCCATTTGCGTAAGTCATTTGATACATTTCCAGACATCACAGTGCCATAGCCCAAAAGTGGAAATACAGGGCAGGCTTTGGCCCGGGCGTTCACTGTGCCTTGCCTTCGCTCAGCAGTTAAAAATAGAGACTGCAACATGAAACTGCGCTGGCAATGGTATCCGTTATTTAATGCAAATTAATATATTCAAGAAATAGCAAATCCACAAAATGCCAGCAATAAAAAGTAAATCAGGGATAATGATTGCTGAAAGCTATATTTATTGTGACAGATATCTTAAGTGCAGAACAGAAAAAATATAGTTAGCAAATAAAGGAGTGCCGTTATTATACGCAATAAGGACATATTTTGTTCACACAAATCTAATATAGAAGAATGGTAGTAACAAATGAACAGATGAAAGGAGGTCTGAATGTTCTTATCTAAGCAAAGCATGCTGAACTAATTGAAACTAACCATCTTTAGAGTGAGTAAATGGACTTCAGCTTTTTGGACCTCCATTGTAGCTTTTATTCAGGACTTCATTCACTAACCTGATTATAGTTTGTACTGTATATAGCTGTATATAGGTTGGCTTGTGCATGCGACTACCAAACTGGTGCAAGGTGAACTGGATGGACCTTGGTCTTTTTTCGTCTAGCAATTCTTATGGTCTTATGATTCTTGGGTTTTCTATTATGTACAAAGGAATGTGTCAAAACATGAATAGTATCGTGTTTAGGATCACAATAAGATAGCAGTTACAAATCTTAAATAATTTTTTATGGTTTTAAGCAAACAAAGTTTTCTACTAAATTGGCTTGTGTGGGTGGTCTCTTCTTAAAAGAGGAGCGATGAGTTTTAATCCATAAACACTTCAAATTGTCATCATCATGGCTAATAGCCAGAAGCCTCCAGTGCTACAACAATCCAGTCTGATCTGGATGAAAGAGGCAGGTATCAAACAAAACAATCTGTATTGATTTTTCTCCTCCAATTATTAACCTGATTGTTCACCATTAATTGTTACACACATACTAAAATGTATGTTTGGAGGGATGTTATGTCAATTGTGTAAACCATGTGTAAATACACATGTACAAAAAGAATTGCAAGGGTCTTTAATTATGTAATTAACCAATATAAAGGATAGAAAACCACCACTAATTTTTGTATTGCAGCATGATTAAAATACTGAATCAGACACAAACTGTGTGCATGATCACATCACGTACTTCAACTCACATTCTCCCTCACTTGTTTCAAGACATGGCTGCCATTTTCTCTTCCAAATACAAATACTGTGTTCAACAACAAATACAATCATTACACTTGACAGCAATTCCTGTGAAGCACTTTGAAACATTTTAATGTTATAGGTACTAATTCAAATGTAAGGATTATCATTATTATTCTTTGTGACAGTGATCTGCAGCCAATTCCATCCAAACAAGAAAAAGGCATTAGTCTATCTTCCATTTGTCCAGCATCAGAAGTTTAAGAGCTATAGATAAATGATTATTTTGTGGAGGTTCTGCCAATTCTCCCCCTATTGAAAGTGTTTTGATTGTTTTTCTTCTACTGGATTATGGTTCTTTGAGTGCCAAGCACCTCATCTCAGCACAAACAGGGGTTCGAACCAGTGACCTTTCAATCTGTATGGCCTTGTTCAGGTCCAATTTTTTTCTTGATCAAATGTGACTAAATATCTCTCCAGATTCATTGTTCCTACTTTTTGGACCTCCATTGTAGCTTTAAGCTGATCAAGTTAATTGTGGCTTTAACTTTTTTTAAATCACCCACAAAATACACGGTCGATTCACTTTACAATATATTCCGTGAATTGCTTTGAGACATCTCAACAAAGTGATAAGGTGCTGTAACAAATGCAAGGATTTTATTTTTGTAAATGGAAACAGTGTGTTTTTGCCAGGAATAACAAAAGTAAGATGCTTGAAGATGGAAAACAGCTTCACATTGTGAAGCCTTCAAAAAGATATTCAAATTAATGAACTAGACCCGAGAGGAAACTACTGTACACTTTCAAGAATTTCTCAAATTGTTCAGAATTATAAGATGAATTATAACAATAATAATAGCAAATAATAACAATACTAATAATCCTTAACTGTCATATCACGCCTTCTATGTCAGGAGGACATCTTAAAATGCTTCACAGGATATACTGTGTTTTGTGGGCAAATGTGGCAGCTGATTTGTACACAACGATGTCCCACAAACAGCCATAAAGTGAATGACAAATTTGATTGGGTGATTTCTGGTCAGGATCCCAGGAGAAGCTAAATGAAAGGTACATTTGCAATAACTGGAAAATATGTGAAAAACAATTGTGAATTGCAAATATTGCAACTAATTGCAAATTTCGTCTTTCTGTGATCATCACAAAATGATTCCTTGCAATTTCTGAATCCAGTACAAAAAATGTTCTCATTTTGAATATGCCATGGTATCATTAACATCTACCCAAATTTTCTTGTTTTGAAAACCTTCTCGTTTTGAATCCTGCGATGGCATCTTTAACATTTACCCAAACAGCCAGACTGGACCTCAATTAAGTAGTACCTATAACAATGCAACAGCCCACAGCACTGCATTGGAGCTTCAGCATATGAGTTCCAAATTGCAACGTGGAACTTTATCCCACCACCTTCTAACTCATAGGCGAGAGTACTATCAAATCAACCAGGCTGACATATAGAGCTTTTTTAAAAACAAATTAGATATTTAGAGAATATTGCAGAAGTTGTTATGGAAGATGGCAATAGTTAGCTATTCCTCCAGGTTGGTCATAGGTGTAAAGCTCCCTCACACCAAAGTTCACATAGTGGTTGGGCCCAAAGATTTCAATGGTCACCATTGATGTTTAAAGCCAGTATCCTGCAAAGAAGAGCAAAATTGATATCCTTCGAGGCCCAAAAAGAAATGTTCCCATCCGTCGCGTTTGTTTGATCGGGTTTTGAGCATTTTTTGTACTTTACATGGCTATGGGAGAAAGCTGGTGATTGGGGTTAGTGAAAGTTACTTGCTCTGTCAAAGAACCGGCACAGACTCGATGGGCCGAATGGTCTCCTTCTGTGCCGTAATATTCTATGAATCTATGAATCACAGAAAGACAAAATGGGTTATTATTATTATATTTGCAATTCCCAATTGTTTTCCAAATATTTTGCATCTTATTTCAAGCAATGCCAGTATTTTAGAACCATCAAAACCTCCTTGGTTCAAAATGATCCATTTTTATTCAGTCCTCCCCAAGGTTCAACTGGACTCCACTGGCACAGATGTATTTTTCATATATGCTGACAATTGTGTGCTCAAAGAGTGAGACATGATTGAAAAGACCACACAGAACAATCCCAGAGAGCTGCCAGCACTGTGGGACTGTTCTGGGTGATTGTAAAACAGTAGATCTTGATAAGAGCCTTCAGGGGAATTCAAATGCATTGCTCTTTTGAAAAAACACAAGGACAAAAAAGTCCGAAGCCAGAACTCGACCCTTCAATGACAGAAGAATGGTATGATAAATAGCCCTGCAGTGAAATATCATAGGCACAGTAGAAAACATGAACATTTATTATGATATAAACAGAGGTTTGTAGCGCAGATCAGGAACATGTAGAAACAGTGAAATGATTTGAAACCATTTACTATAATGCCAGCCAAGTTTTATCTACATTATGCTTTAATTTGGCATTTTATAGATTCCATGATCTCAGGGCTTTTGGACGTCCTTCTAATAAGAAAGGTGCTATATCAATGTAATGTGTTGTTGTATCTCCCTGCAACTATTTGAAAAACGAAGGAAATTTCTCCTTATGTCCTGGCCAAAAATCTTCCATGTAAAGTAGGCATTCATTTCATAGATGTTTATGAGACCTTGCTGGTTGCAAATGGGATCTATGTTTGCCGCAAATACACGACATGTGACTCCAAACACCTTTTGAGACATTGTGTCTTTACTAAAGCCCATATCAAATGTAAAGATTATTTTATTAGTATTTCTCATCCAAGTAATGTCTACACTCATCATATGGTTTGTATTGCTTAAGATCAGGCGATCCACCCATTCCCCTCTGTGCCCTTCCTTTATGTCCCAATTTCACCATTGAATGTAGGAGCAGTGGCTGATTGTTTTAAGGGGCAGAATAATATTGGTTCTTTGTATGTCAGAGTCTAACAGCAGATGCAATTCATGCTCTCTGAGCATATTAAAACACAAATACTTTTACATGCTACATTCCCAATGAAAATCAAAGGAGATATTTTCTTTTTGGTAAACTCTCTTCACCTTCCAGATATGATAATTATATACAACCTTTGCTTTACAGATAAAGATAACATTTCAGAATAGGGATTGCATTTGAACTGACCAACACAAGCAACATGATTGAAAGAATTGTCCTTTATGATAGGCCCAAAGAGTAACTCCAGAGAGAGATCAAAAAAGCTCTCAGCCTAGGTGCTTTGAAGTATATTCTTCCTTACGATTGCTTAGAAAACTGGCTAAGCTCTTTATTCACAGTCCAAAAACTATTGAGTGGCTTCTGCCCCATATTAACTCTAAATCCATTGAACAAATTCGGAAAAATTAAATCCTTCTGGATAAACAGCCTAACAAACTTGAAAGTAACTGTCAAGGTATACCTCAGTAATGTACCAAGTCACCAGAGCATCAACATTTCTTAATACTCAACTAGAAGGGAGAAGCATATCAATAGAAAATAATGATCTTCTGTCTTTCATTCCCCGATAACATTCACAATTTTGCTGAGACCTGCAGCAGCAGCTCTACTACAAAAACAACAGAATTAAAAAATATATATCGAGGCATTTTACCATTGGGCAAAGAATCGGTTTCTATAACACCATATCCTAGTCATTATTCACCGTCAAACAGACGTATGGAAGCACAGAACAAGAAATGACCATTCCCCCCATCAGCCGCATATTTTCCACAATATCACCTGAGTTCCTGTATTCAACCTGGTCAGTCTCCCTCCACAGTGTGAAACATACATTCAGATTCTATACACATTCAGACTGCAGCAGGGAGGAGATAGAATACCTACCAGCCCATCTGCTCCCATCACTCAGGCCTGCTTCGTGACCCCCAACTCCAACATCGGCAGGTGGGCTTTCGGTCTATCTGCTCCCACTCTCTGGAATTCCATCCTGAAGTCCATTCGATTCACTCTTTCCTTCGCCTTATTCAAGGTCTGCAGCTCGGGTGCCAGGCCAGTATTGTTAAATAATGATGTGAAAATACTACATCAAATACAAGGATTGTTATTATTAATAGTAGTACTAGTACTATCAACAGCACTTAAAAATTTCCTTAACAAAAATGTGGGAAAACTAGATAATTTATACCTATCTCTCCTCTGAATGCAGCTGATCCTCACCCAATCCATTGTACATCACCTACTAGAGGGCCAGAAGTGAGTGTCCCATTATAACTCCCAAGAAATGAAGAGGGGAAGGAAGAAAGTTGAGATGTCATGAACTAGTCCTTAAGCTCTTTAACTATAATACTTTGATAAAATAAGTTTAATGGTATATAGGAACATAGGAACATGAGTAGGCCTTTCAGCCCCACAAGCCTGTTCTGCAATTCCATAAGATCATGGCTGATCTGCACCTCAACTCCAATTACCCGCCCTTGCCCCATATCCCTTGATACCCTGAGGAACACCACGTATGCCGATACAGGGGCCTGAGGAGAAGCATGGATAGGTAAGATAGAAACCAAGAGAGGTTCCCTGCAGAGGATGCACTTTAAGTCCAGCAATACTTTTTTTTCTGGCCACAAGGAAACACTTACACTGTCAATTTCCTGACAAACACTTTTTCAGCCCTTAAACTTGTGAAATTTTCTTATGCCAACTATTACATTACATTATATTCCTCATTATCAAAAGTGCAGAATATTTCTCAATGCTTGTTCCTCCACGCACAAACACTGTAGCAATCCAAATGCAAACAATCTAAGTCAAGAATATTTGGGGTTCAGGTCTGAATTTGATCAGTTTACAAGCTTTCCTTGTTTTGTCATGCATTTTTATGTCCCGCATTACATTTTAAATTGACAAATAGTTATGCTGCTAAAATGGCTATTGTTTATTCTGTTTCAGGCATTTTCAGGCTGCTAAATAAACCTTTTTGTTTACAGCCAATGAAATTGTCACTTATTTCAGTACACTTTTTTCCTTCCTAATAGAGGACGATCTACGTTCATAGATTTTTCAACAACAATTCCCCCCGGGTATTTTGTGACCCTCAGAACTGCTGATCTAATCAAATACATTATCCGCCTTTGGAAAGCCATCAAATCTTACAGCCAAGCTGGAGTGCATACAGAGCACATGGAAAGAATTCACTGTGATGGAGTTCAAGGAGAAGCCCAAACAGGCAATTGATGGTGTTAAGAGGTGAGTTTCTTAATTGACAAACTCACCTCTTCGGGGCGCTTAGTTCAATAGCCACATAAAGCTATAACAGCCAATGTATATTACATGCCAACAAGTCTAATTGCTGAATTCTAGCTCAGTTGTAAAGCACAAATGCCCTCATATCCCAAAACCTCACCTATGGTCTTCCATAGTACAGAAGCTCTGAGGCACATAAGGCAGTTATGTAGTTGTGAATGTTCTGAAGCATTATTCTTCTAATAAAGCTTTCAGATCATGGACACAGTTCCAGATGATTGCTCTGCAGCTGGAGTATAGCTTAGAATACAGAATGAATGTTATATTGATGCCAACAAATTCCCAGTAATATCCCAATCTATGTCAGTTGTTATAGTACTGATTGTGCTCGTTAGATAGTGAGTAAAGTCGGGCAATATTCACACCCAAACCAGTCAATAACTGAAGACTAGATTGGATTGTAATTATCTATCATAATAATCACATAACAGAAAATTGTCATCCAAACCAGCCTTTTTTGACTGGTTTGGATGTTGGGTACTGCATTTCAATTCCCTGTATGGAATAATAATAATGATCCTTCAGGCATTTTATAAGCACCTCATCACATCAAAATGACTCACAGGATTTTATTGTAAAGTGCAGTGACTGTCCATCGGTAGACAAAATTGTGACAGCCAAGTTGCCACAGCATTGCAGTGAAGAACCAATTTTATCTGGGGGATTATGGCCAGAACACTGGGAGAAACTGTCTTCCCTTTTCAAATAGTGCCTTGCAATGGGGGAGCCAAAGGGGGATCAGAGAGGCTCATGACCTCCCAATTACTTTGAGGTTGGCCAAAGTCAGCCAAAACTGAATCACGTACTTTTTTGCAATCTCGTTGCTATTTTGAACCACCCACAGTCCACCCACTGACTGACTGCCAATCAAAGGTCAGACAAAGCCCACAGTCCACTCTGGCTGATGGCAGCCCAATCCCCCATCAGAGCCATGTTGGGAGGAGGCAGAGGAGTAAAGCCTTGTTGGCCAAATCCTGACCACCTCCCCCCTTCAAACCTAAATCCGCCTCTGGTGCCTTGGAATGTTTAATGTCCACCACTAGGCAAATAGGACCTTGGTTTAATGTCTCATTCAAAAGACTGTGCATTTCCTGACAATGAGCAATTGTGTACCATAGGACATGATTGTACTTTCAAAATCTGTAATGTTTATTAAATATAATATTCCAATACATATGTTACATACAATTTCTTTGGTTCTCTTTAATGTTGTTTATTAAACTATCTTGAAATACATTTTTACTTCTTCACGTCAGCCCTCCTTTCTCTGCTGACCCTTCTCCTGAGATGGGTTCAGGTAGACAATTTGACTCAGTTCATGAGTCACTAAGGTTCCAGCCACTGGTGCAATAATAGTCAAAGTTTTCTACATTGAAACGCATTTGAAATTTGTGTCTAAGGCTAAGGTTCATCTCCATATTCTCTGCCCCCAATCTATGGAACTCCCCTCCCAAACCTAGTTCGGGTGCCAAGCCAGGAGTTGTTAAATGCTTTGGGACATCCTCCTGATGTGGAAGGTGCTATATAAACATAAATTTGTATTGTATATTAAAATTTAAAAGACAACAATTACTATTGACTTACTATGAAATTATATCACTTGGTTTAATCTACCATAATTTAGTTGAATCTGAGCCATGCAGACCACAAAGGTCCCAGATTTGTTTCTTGGCCATTTGATAAATACATTGATCTCTGCCTATCCATTAATTCAGGCCTCAGTGCAAGATCAACTCGTTATCTTTTTCAATGAGTCTCTCCAACTGGGAATGTGCATGTGCATCAATGTTGGGTAAAAAAGATTAGGGTTAACTTGTTACTTAGTCTCACACAAGAATATGTTGTTGGCTGAGGTACCAGAAAGAGTAGGAGGGCCATATCCCAGTATTAACACTTACAGCAGAAAACTGGAAATAAAAGGAGTAGAATACAGATTCCATGGCAGAGTCTGTTTTTACTTCTAATTTACTTTGTAAAAACATGAGGAGAAAAATGCAGCATTTCATAATCCATTAAATGTGATAATTACATGTTGATGTGCTTGTGAAGTTTTAATCTTCATAGATTGTTGATATGTCAGACATTGAAAGGGCTGCATCTATGATGTGGCCTGTCAATTCTCAATCCTTTATCTTTTTATTGGCTGCCAAACTGGCCTATCATTATAATTATCACATTGAATTCACAATCACTTGCCTCTCAAGCAAGAGAGCTGGGTTCGTTTCCCAAAAGGGCGAAACCTTGGGCAAGTTTCCTTACTCTACACGTCTAATAATAATCCCTCAAGAAAAAAATAATAAATTGGTCACTTCAATCCACGACTGTTTGTGTGACACCGCTGTGCAAAATTTGGCTGCCACATTTCGCCTACAAATATACAGTCAATTCACTTTACAGTATATTCTGTGAAGCGCTTTGAGATATCTAGAAGACGTGAAAAGCGCTATATCAAATGCAAGGATTATTATTATTGAATACTTTATAAAATGCTGCAATTTTCACCCGTAACCCAATACTAACTTTTACTGTCATTGCATATGGATGGAGGTTTCCAGCAGTTTGACTTTGTGACTTTTATCTCTTTGCTTTCCCAAGTAGACTGGATGCTTTACAAAAAAAGTCTTCTATAAGTTATTCTACTCCTGTCACACTTTTACCATGCTGGAAAGTATTACATGCAAAAGCCAATTGTCTTGCATTTTCAACTCGCTTTATCTTGTTTCTTTTTCCAGTAATGATCCTCAGTCTTGTCCCACATCCTGGTTTATTTCCTGATGTTATTATGCATCGTTTAGAATCAGTCTCATCTCTAATTCAGTCCTGTGCATCAGCTACAATGGCTTACTCCATTGTTTATCAGTCTTAGCACATTGCACTGCATTCAATGT
Organism: Callorhinchus milii; assembly: GCF_018977255.1. NCBI lineage: Eukaryota > Metazoa > Chordata > Chondrichthyes > Chimaeriformes > Callorhinchidae > Callorhinchus > Callorhinchus milii. The sequence continues at coordinate 50,871,385 of NW_024704743.1, read as the reverse complement.
TATCTACTTAATTCCCAAGAGAATTCCCAGTCCTCTTTAGTGTCAGAACTACAGCTGCAGTATTTACTGCGAATGTTAGAACTATGATTATCCATGCCCTGGTCATCTAACTTCCCAACTATACAATCACAATTTTCAGAGAATTAAGCAGTTGGATAATTGAGGCTCTCCAATTCAACCTTGCTCTAGATATTTTCCCAACTTAGCTCCATCTTCATGAATCACTTTTACTCAGATCCACTCTTCTTTGCAGCTCAACTCCCACTACAGTAATATCTTTTACATCGATCACACTATTTGCTTTGTCAGAGTTGCTGTACCTTTGATGAGACATTAAACGGAGTTCTGGTCTGCCAGTTCAAGTGGAAATGAAAGATCCCAAGTAATAATCCTTGCATTTGATATAGCATCTCATCATGTCTTCGAGACGTCTCAAAGCGCTTCTCAGTATATAGTGTAAAGTGAATTGACTGTATATTTTGTGGGCAAAATGCAGCAGTCAATTGTGCACATTGGTGTCCCACAAACAGTCATGAATTGAGTGATTTTTTTAGGGAAAGTGATCTGCCAATTGACTAACCAAGTGACCAATTTTGTTTATGTAGCTGTCTCCTGTGTGAAATGCTTGGCAATGAAATTTTGTAAATTAATCAAGTCTCTATGGTGGTTGCAGTAGTCCAGTTCCTGCTCTATGACACAACTGATGACAGACCAGTCAGCCTAGCTCATCAGCAAGACTTGAAAGAACACACCAGTCAATGAATGCAGTGATTCTTCTCACTCAGCTCCCATTAACCCTATAAACTAATGGGTCGGGTGGTCCTGGCTAGACAAGCAGTGGGAAGCTTGCTAGACAGTACTGTAAATGGCCATCTATGCAGTTTTAGTTGATTGAACTCCAGCAATATCCTCAAAGTATACTTTGGGGGCACCAAATCCTTTGAGCACCTAATGATCACTAGAATTAAGCAGGGTGCATCCCTCTAGGGAGAAAGTACACATTCCACTTCAGACACAATTTCCATGTGTAGATGGCATACATATGGGGAACTCTCAGTCTGGTTTGGATACTCTTAAACATGTTTCAGACACAAGGTTGACAAGCAAAAAAAGGTGACTGGAAGAATATTGCATATTCTTGAAGCAATAGTGGGCTGGGCTTTACAGTCTTGTTCTTTTGTTCCTTTTTTCCCAAAATGTTTATTTCCCAAAATACAACCAAGAAATATTGAACGTAACATCACAGAAATGAAGATAAAGACTATGATTCTGAGACTAGAATCTTTAAAATACAGCAGATTTACCAATATACCAAAAGGAGAATTAAATTATACACATAAATATATGGGGGGAGTCAGAATGTTATTCTGCAAGTGTATATTTACAGTATCAATGTCAATAGAGCACCAGTTGAGTTGTGTGGATTTGATCATTAGTTTCTGAGCAAATAATGACTTGGTTAAAGTCACTTATCGTCCCTTAACACTTGCCTCTGTAGGATTGCTGATAAACACCCTTATACTATGTGAATTCTAATCTCTTCATCCAAACCAGTGAAGTTATCTTAGCCTTGCATGCAGCATGTATATGGTTTCACCAACCAGAATTTATAGCTTTCAGATCTTCTTGGGCAAATAAATATCTAAAAATGCTGCTTAAATTATCATATATTTGCTCAAGCGTATGATAAAGTAGTGCAAAATATTTTTTAGTGTTGAAGTTCAGGAAATATGCAAGGATAATAATAATAGTAATAATCCTTGTATTTCACATAGTGCCTTATCAAGTCATTGAGACGTCTCAAAGTGCTTCACAGAATATAGTGTAAAGTGGACTGACTGCATATTTTGTGGGCAAAATGCAGCAGCCAGTTGCACACAGCAAGGTCCCACTCTATCCTCCTCTACCTTCTCTCACCTCAACCTTCATGGTTCTGTCCTTAATGGGTTAAGTTCCTACCTTTCACACCATCTACATGTTGTCTTCACAAACACTTCTCCTCCAGCCCCGCACCATCTCATGCGGTGTTCCTCAGTCCTTGGTCCTCTCCTCTTCAGCAAGTACATGCTCCCTCTTGGTGACATGATCCACAGACATGGGGTCAACTTTCACATGTATGCAGATGATGACCAACTCTATCTCTCTGCCTCCATCCTCGACTCCAGGACCACTGATGTCCTAACAGAATGTCTGTCAGACATCAAGTCCTGGATGAGAGCTAACCTTCTACAATTGAATGTCAACAAGACTGAGGCCTTCCTGATTGGCTCCTATCAGCACCTCTGTACCTCAGGCACTGGCAGCATCATCATCCATGGATGCACACTCCACCTTCCCGAGCCAGTCTGGAACCTTGGCATCTTGTTTGACCCTCAACTATTCTTCTATCCCACATCTGTGCCATGACCTGCTCTGCTTTCCCTCACCTCTGCAACATCGCCTGGCTCTGCCACTGCCTCTCACCTCAAGCCACCAAAATCTTCATCCACGCATTTATCACATCTAGGCTCAACTATGCCAACTCCCTGCTTGTCGGCCTTCCCAACTCTTCCCTCCACAAGCTGCAGATCATCCAGAATTCTGCAGCTCGTGACCACTCCTGCACCAAACTTGGTGACCCTATTACCCCCAACCTTGCCCGGCTCCACTGGCTCCTTATCCCTCAGAGGATAGAGTTAAAAATCCTCATCTTTTCCCTCATGGCCATCCATGGCCTTGCTCCTTCCTATCTCTGTGACCTGCTAACCCTGTATCAACCTGCTCTCTCCCTCCATTCAGTAGGCTGTAGCCCCTGATCCCAAGCCCCTGGTCAGGTCCAAATATTTGACTGTCCAACACCCTGGGATGTCCTCCTGATGTAAAAGGCATTATGCAAATGTAATTTGTTGTTGTTGATATCCCACAAACAGTCGTTGATTGAGTAACCAATTTTTTTTCTATTAGGGAATATTACCCCCGGAAAGCAATTTGCCAATCGACTAACAACCGGGTTCCTGCTTACTGCAAGGTAAACAGAGGTGTGTGGAGTAAGAAAACTTGCTTAAGGTTTCGCCCTGCCTAGGAATCGAACCTAGGTCCTCTCGTTTGTAATGCAAGTACTCTAACCACTATGTTACAGGATTCGTCTTTCCAGAGAATCTTTTCTCATCTTTCCAGAGGACCATCCCTTGCCTTTACAGTACCAAGTTAGCTCTTAAATGAGTCCAGGTCTGTCTAATAATTACCCTCACTATCCAAAACCTTTGCCCACTTATTCTACTGCCTTGGCACATCTGAAAGTATTTTAGGGATTCTACTTTCTCGGTGTGTCAGCATGGCTCAATTAGTGGCACTCTCATTTCTGATTCAGAAGGTTGTGGGTTCATGCCGCACACTGGGACTTTGAGTTCATATAAGCTACGCTGATACTTCAATGCAGTTCTGGGATGTGCTGCATTGTTGAAGGTGCTGTCCTTCGAATAAAAATTTAAACCGAGATTCTGTCTTTGCCTATTCAGTTGGGTGTTAAAGATCCAAATGCCAACAATTTCTGAAATAAAATTGGTCATTCACTTCATGGCTGTTTGTAAGATATTGTTGTGTGCAAGCTGGCTGCTACATTCACCTGGCTGCTGCATTCACACACAGTCACTGCACTTTACAGTAAATCCTGTGATTCCCTTCGAGATGTCCTCTAAACATAAAAGGTGCTTTATCTAATGCAAGGATTGGTAGCATTAAATGTTGTGAAGCACTTTAAGGAATTTCATTAACATGATAGATGCTATCAAATACAAGGATTCTTATTCTAGGACTCCTGTTTCTCTCAATACTAACATACATGCATGTATAGATTTATTTTACACTCTTTCAGTAGTGAACTTGCTTGGTTATGTATTAGGAAAGCAATATCCTCATTTAGGAACCAGCTACATCATTGATCTGTTGATGAGGCATAGAGCTCGGATTGAGTTTCATTCTCTCTGAGATTTAACCATTCCGTCAAGAGTAGAGAACAACTGATAATTATATTGAATACTTGATTGGTATTATGAATTGGAATCAAAGGAAATTTTAAAGGAAAATATATATTATTACTTTTACCACTGTAACAGATAGAAACCATGTACCAATCTGCCACAAACATGACAAGGAAACTATTGGTCAGACAAAATAACCCGGGTAAGTTGTCACCCTGAAAATGGCAGAAGAGGCTTGATGAGTCAGACAGTCTAATCCAACTCCTATGGTCCTACAGAAATGTGGATGAAATGAATCAGTTTCTTTCAAGGGATATACACATCGAAACTTGAAAATGTTTGAACTCAGCTACATTTCAGCAAATTAACACATATTGCATAAAGACTGAGTATCTATCACTGCTGGTGGCCTTTAAATAACACAAAGATCACTTGGAAGGGGTCGTCCAGACTGTTTCATGACCTCCAGTACCAAAGCTTGCAACCTTGACCTGTTGTTTCCACCTGAGATCAGCTTCACAGAAGTTGTGTCCATCAGCCACACAAGGGAGGCGGGCATGATGAAAGGACTGAAGTGGCTGACAGCAATGTAATTTGCATTCGGCTTACTTTAGTTAAAAGCTCAATCCACGTTTCAGAAATATGACAGAGCAAGTTATTCAAATAACCATCAAAATAAAATACTGTTCAAATCAAATTAGTGTGCATTAAATATATATAACTTGGGGGTTATCTTCACCCAGGCTTCAGGACTATTTTAACATTTTGCCTTAAAAATAGTTGAAGACTTGTGTAGTTTTCATTAATTTTCTTTCCCCTTAAGAACTTGGTTTATTAAGCGGTACTGACATCCTGTCATAATCATGTGAGAACCAGGAAAACCTACAAAAAATCAGTTTGAGAAAAGAGGAGGAGCTCAAGACATATCAGCAAACGAGACAACTGCATATTGAGGCAAAGTGTGAATTTCCTATCCTTTATCCTGTTAGTTTTTAAATTCCTGATAGAGCAGGCATTCAATTTAACACACTCAGAGCTATATTGGAAATGAGTCGCTGTGATTGAACACAGCTTGACTCTAGCAGATAATACCCCGCAATTGGGCCCAGAAGCCAAAAATGTAGCAGTCAGCCAGAGAGAGAGAGAACCAGCTGAGAGCTCACTCACTCACATTACTCACATTACTGGTGTGTCCAGCATACCTGATCTTCAGCAGCAAATAATAATAACCACCTTCTTTTTGTCTGCTCTGCCCCTACCTCACCCACTAGCTTGCACAGCATTTCGCCCTGCCCAGAATTCAAATCCAGGTCCTCTCGCTTTAGAGGCGAGAGCTCTAACCATTATGTTACAGGAATCCACACTTTGGTAAGTTACCATGTACGGGTGGGATACGGACATGATTGTGTATGCAATTTTAATCACAACCAATGTCAGTTTGGCTCAGTTGTTGCAACTCACACCTTTTGGACAGAAAGTTGTGGGTTCAAGCCCTGGTTGTGACTTGAATGTTTAGCCTAGTCTGAAACTCCAGTGAAACGCTGTTGGACTTGTCAATTTCAAATAAACAAATTCCTATCTACCTAGGATTCTTCAGATGAATGTTAGAAATCTTATGACATTATTTGAAAGGAGAAGGGGGTTTCTCTCTGTATCCTGGACAATAATTTTCCAGATAAATTGGATATGCTCCTCATGTCAGTGTTAAGTGAAAATGGTTGTCATATTTGTTTATCAATACAATCATTATCTTTGAGACTTTTGACCTGATAAGGCACTATAGGCAAGTTCTCTGTTTTTCTAACACATTGACATCTTGGTCCCTCTGACTGGATAGAACCAAATAATTATTGCATTATATTGAATTACATACAATATTATGGCAGAAAAACATGCCATTTGGCCTAATCAGTTTGTGAGCTGGTGTCTGTACTCCATTCCCCCTAATCCCCATTCCAATACCTTTCTATTCCCTCCTCCTTCATATATGCATCAAAACACACAGAATACAAAACACACAGTCACTACAATTTGCAGTGTATTCAGTAAACTCACCAAGCAAGTCAGGAACCTAGGTGTCTTGTTCGACCCTCAACTGTCTTTTCTCCCCCACATTCAAGCCATGATCCGATCTGCCTTCCCTCACCTCCGTAACATCACCCGACTCCGCCGCTACCTCACCCCTCAGGCCGCTGAAACTCTTGTTCATGCCTTCATCACCTCCAGGCTCGACTATGCAAATGCCCTGGTTGTCAGCCTTCCCAACTCCTCCCTCCACAGGCTGCAGATAATCCAGAACTCTGCAGCCCATGTCCTCTCCTGCACCAAACTCTGTGACCCCAACTCCCTCATTCTTGCCCGACTCCATTGGTTCCCTATCCTTCAGAGGATCCAGTTCAAGATCCTGGTATTCACATACAAAGCCCTCCATGGCCTCGCCCCACCCTACCTCTGCGACCTCCTAACCCCCTACCAACCCGCCCGCTCCCTCCGCTCAGCTGGCTCTGGCCTGCTCCACGTCTCCCGATCCACCCGCCCCACCATTGGTGGGAGAGCCTTCAGCCACTCTGCCCCCAACCTTTGGAATTCCATCCCCCAGTCACCACTCCGCCTCGCCCCCTCCTTAGCCTCTTTCAAGTCCCGCCTCAAGACCCTCCTTTTCGACCATGCCATCGGTCACCTCCCTTCCCCTCCCCTCCCTTCCCCACCCCTGACCCCAGCTCGGGTCTGAAATGCTATACTCTGTCCAGCACCTTGAGACGTCCTCCCGACGTGAAAGCCGCTATACAAATGTAATCTTGTTGTTGTTGTAAAGCACTTTGGGACACCTTCCCAACATGAAAGGCTCCATACCAAATGTAAGGATTATTAGTATTTTTAATGTTATTATCAAGGTGCCTCTGAAATACCTGATGATAATAATAATCCTTGCATTTCATAAAGCACTTTTCATGTCTTCTCGACGTCTCAAAGTGCTTCACAGAATAGACTGTAAAGTGAATTGACTGTATATTTGTGGGCGAAATGCGGCAGCCAATTGGGCACAGCAGTGTCCTGCAAACAGTCGTGGATTGAGTGACCAAACTTTATTTATTTTTATTTAGATTTTTCTTGAGGGATTATTATCAGGCGTGTGGAGTAAGGAAACGTGCCCAAGGTTTTGCCCTGCCGGGAATTGAACTCAGGTCTCTCGCTTGTGAGGCGAGTGCTCTAACCACTGAGCTACAGGACTCCACTAATTGATGCTTTTTGCCTCCAGCAGTAAATTCCATATTCTCACCAGCCTCTGTGTAAAGAAGTTCCTCCTAAACTCCTGTAGTGTAGTGTTTAAAGCACTTGCCTTGCAAGCGAGAGGACATGGGTTTGATTCCCAGCCAGGGCAAAACCTTAGGAAAGTTTCCTTACTGCACACGCGTCTGTTTACCTGGCAGTAAGTAAGAACCTGGTTGTTAGACGATTGGCGGATCGCTTTCTGGGGTTAATAATCCCTTAAAAATAACAATAATTTGGTCATTCAATCAATGATTGTGTGCGCAATTGGCTGCCACATTTCACCCACAAAATATACAGTCAATTGACTTTAGAATATATTCTGTGAAGCGCTTTGAGACACCTCAATAATGTGATAAATTGCTATATCAAAATGAAAATTATTATTATTATTTTAAATATATTCATATCATGTTTAGATATATGCCACCTTGCTTTAGACTTCACAATAAGTGGAAACAGCCTAATAATGTTCACCTTATCGAATCCTTTCATAATCTTAAAACCTTTCTCAGATCCCCTCATCATCTCATCTTGAGAGAAAAGCTCCAAACTGTCCAATATATCTTGATAGCTATATCATCCCTGGTAACATCCTTGTAAACCTATGCTGTACTCTCCTCAATGCTACAATATTTTTCCTGTAATATGGTGACCAGAACTGCACACAATACTCCAAATGTGGTCTAACTAATAGTTCGATATAAATTTAACATTACTTCCCTACTTTTATACTGTATTCCTCTGGACATACTATAAACATTCCTCCATATCTTCAAAAAAGTGTTTTCAGAATACAAGCTATCATAATCCAAATTGGCCAATTTATCACGGATGTGATAATAACACAATATGAATATAAAATACAGTGCACATGTTGTAGCTGTAATGTAACTTCATTGGTGCTGTTTAAGAAAAAGCCTAGAAGTGCTGCCAGTGGAGTACACTACTATTTAAAAGGCAGAAACAATACAGGATGGTGCAATCTACAGCAATGGTCTTAAATTTTCCATATGCAGGCATTTTTTTGGCAATAGCTTTGTAGGTATGATTAGTTTTATGAAGCTGAGACTACAAAAGTCATCTTTTATTCAGTTCAAAGAGTAACAGCAAATATTACAACAAACTGAAAAATTGACTTTTTGAGTATTGGAGATAAGGATTTATATTAATTCCATGAGCTATTAATTAAAGAAGTACTACATCAATATAATAGTCACAATAGCCCAGTGAATTGATCATTACAAGCCAGAAATACTAGCTACTGTCAGTCTATAAGTGAATTTAATCTTAAAATTCAAGATCTTACAGAAATGCAGCAACTTAAATTCAGCTTTAATTTGGAAATTGTTTCTTTTTGAAAACAATGAAAAAGGCTTCTAAATGAATACTGAATTTTTAAGAATTTTCCACAATTCTGTAAGATTTGCAGATGTTACACTTTGACACTCGATGGAATCTCGGGCCTTACATTTCTATCTAGCACCGACAATTTTAAAGAATGTATTTTATATATTAAAGTTAAGTTTGCTAAAGCCACAAATCGTCATGCTGTAGGTTTGTCCTGTGATCTGTAAGTCGAGGGTTGTACCCCTAACTGGAATTACAGGCTGTCTGACTTTGATAACCAGTGGGAAATGTTGGAAGCAATCCACATTACTCCTTTAAGACCTTTCCCATTTTGCCACTTCATTAGGAAGTCACTAATCTCTTTACTCAATGAGATAGATAAGGTTTTGCTAATACACCAACAGTCAGAGTTCAATCAAACTCCAATCTTTGATGCTTAACTTCCAGAAGTTCCTGGCTGTTCTTTAGAGAATTTTATCTGCAAATTCCTTGCTTACTTTCTCCAATACTCATCATGATGGGAAGCCTAGTGCTGCAGCGCATTGCAGATAACAAATCCCATTGCCCAGACAGTACTGATCACCCTAGCCTGCTTCTGATAAAGAACAGTGTGAAAGGATTTAACCATTTTATCTCTGGATAGAATTTTCTTTAAGAGCAACCCATGTGAAACACAGTAAAATGTCTCTAAAGTACAGACGTTTACAGATTATCAATGTACTATATTCTGGTTTTGTTGAAAGAAAATATTATTTTATTTTACATCCTTCAAGAAAGGGACAGTTAATTCCAATCCAGTAATATGGTGTTTAGCACTGGAATTATTATTGTATTCTATAGCAATGTAGCAGATTATATTCAATGTAGCAGACAATAGTGCAAACATTTTCTTCACAGGTATCAGTGAAACACATTTTTTCTTTGCATAGCTGTTTGTATTCATTTTATCTTCTTCAGTGTATATTGAAGAAAATCAATTCATAATGAAATGCAGCATTGTGCTGTTTTAAAGCTAATACTTAGTCGCTTAAATGCTGCAACATTATTTAGGAATTGTTTGTATTTGAATGGTTTTATTTTAGAGCTGTGGCAGAGTTGTATTAAATGTAGGCTTGATTTTGCCGGTGTACAAATTTTCAAACAGAGCCCATGTAAATTCACAAAAGGGACCACGGGATGAACGTTTGGTAATAGATTCAGTGCGAAACTTATTGATTATTTGTTTTCAATGTTAGAAATAATGAGGTAAAATTTGTGACCTGACAACATGTCACAAATGTTATTCCTTTGGTGATATCTATATTACAAATTTCACTGTTTTTTGTCCAACATTGAAACTAAATATATAATTACACAGTATCTCAGGCTTTCATTTAAAAATAAATAGATTAAGTAGGACAAATAATGTTTCTTTTTGGTCAGTTGGGTGTCTGACTCAGGAAGAAATCCATCACCTCGATTAAAGGTATCTAAACCTGGCCGAGAGATTCACATAAGCATAACACCTATTCATGGTAATTTCCCTGTTTCTGGAATGGAACCTGTACTTTCTCCAGGAATGGACTCTGCTTACTTTTAATTCTTGAAACTATTAGGCATAGATTGGCAAGAGTGAAGTTTTGGGGAGCCCAGAGTGTGCAATGAGATATTGATGGAGTTTAACCAACTAAATCTGCATTGCTTGCCATTGAAAGCACTGACTGGCAAGCTGCCTGCTGCTTGTCCAGCTAGAACTACCCTACCTGACAGAGCTGGGGAGACTGATGAAGAGAGTGTTGGTATAATCAAGGCAGGAGGTGACGAATGTGTGGATAAGGAGTAATACTGAGACTAATGGATGGATTATACTGCACCAACTTCACACAACGGTTAGTGATTACCATTGTTAAACAACAAACACCAATTAAACTAATTATCAAGGGTTGCAATTAATTGAATTTTAAGTCTTCAATGTTCTGTGTTTGAAAACAGTGTATTCCAGGTGTGTTAGAAATTGAATTTAAACCATGTTTTATTGATGGTCTTGGAGAAATTAGTATATTTCCCACAGTCAATTTATGTGTGACATGCAGTGGAAAAGTAATTGTTAATATTCTTGGTAGATCATTAAGAAGACCCAGCAGACATAAGAAAGGAGGGTCATTTGAAAATAAATGTTATATAGAATTACATAGAGTTATATGGCACAGAAACAGGCCATTCTGCCCAACCTGTCCATGAAGGTGGTTATACTCCACATACATAGAAATTCAAGTCACCAAGAAAACACCTTCAGGATCTAACACCAGAATTGGGATGCTGACCCTGCTCTGGAAGTGATCTGCAATTGGTTGAACTTTAAACAAGTGAAAGTTTTCTATGTAACTCATATATATCCAGAACCATTTCTCGCAGGTTTTGCTCTTTTGAATGCTGTAGGTCTGGAATGTCTAACTTTATAAACATCCGGTGCCATGTCACTGCTGCTTGAAAGGCCATGATACTTAGCCCTGTGGGCACTGATATCTTCCTTCTGTACCTTGCCTTGCATTGTTGAGAAATGACTATTGATTATCCAATTGTCCTTTTCCACATGCCCACCACTCTCTGGCATTGTGTTTTCTTCCAGTCTCTATTTCTTCTTGAGGTTTTTTTTATTTTAAACCTATAGCTTTTCTATGTACAGATCATGTAACTTGCTTACATTTATATCTTACTTCTATTTGATTATTTTGAACAGCTTGATCATTCCCCACATTTCACCCACAGAATATACAGTCAAATCACTTTACTGAATATTATGTGAAGCGTTTTAAGACATCTCAAAGACACGATAAGGCACCATATCAAATGCAAGGATTATTATTATTATTATTCCCCCTCAATTGTTTGCTTTTCCAATGACAACAAGTGTGACTTTTGTGGCCATTCATAATTTAAAACTGTAAACCTTGGAATCCAACCTCGTCACTCTTCTCTGAACTCTTTGGAACACCCACTTCATCATCTTTTCCATCTCACACTTTGACATGTCCTTATTACTTTGTCAAATTTAAGTTCCAGTTTCACTCTATAAAGCAGATGTTTCAAAATACGTAACCTGCCTCCATTCCATTTGTATGTGAATTTGTCATTAACCAAAATGTCATCTCCTTCTTTTCATAAATCTTTCATATATTACTTGGAATTCTTATTATTATTATTTACGATTTATAAATAAAAAAGCAATGATAATTGCTAAATGCTTTAGCATCATTTTATTTGTTTATTATAAAATGACTCATATAACAAAGCAAAATACTTTAATATTATATGAGTGACTGCAATACACACTGAGGATTAGCAATACATTTTTTTCCAATCTCCAATATTGTTTATCTAATTTGCTTTAATCTGTCTTGCACTTGCATCAGGTGTAGTAAATTCAAAATAGCAAGTCTGATAAGAACTCTTACATGCTTCCTATTACAATATTGCGTTCCTGCAAATTGAGAGCTAATCTCCTGATTGATAGGTGGAAATGTTAATCTATCTGTTGATTTCTTCCCTTTTTCTTGGTGTGTTTGATCTCTTTTCATAGTTTTCCCAGTAACTGCTTTAGTTGTCAAGCTATTTCTAATTGTATTTTTCTTCCTGTTTTGTATCATTTTTTTTCTCTTCTTTTGTGTTCTTGTAACACACCCATTATTTTTGTTCGTAGTTTGTATCTGTGAAAGGATTCATGGATTTTCATCTTACACTATGGTTTTCAGTTCTATGGAGCATTGTTCTGTTCCACATAATATCACATTAATCTGGTTCTGCTCACCACTCACTTCCTAGCAAATGGTTTGTTTTGGTTAATAGCTCTCTTATGAACTTAGATCTATGAAGATGAATCTTCTAAAAGTCTTATTATCAATGTTTCACCTGCCTCTTTCCCACCATAATGTATTCATAAAATCCAATAGATAGCATTGCTGATATAGTTCAGTGGTGGTTTGTCTTTTGAGAAGACGCTGTACAGACATAGGAAGCTCTTAATATATTGACTGACATATTGCCACTAGGAAAAATGGTCACCTGTAAGCAGGGTTTCACTATTAAATAGAACCAATAGAAGAATTAATTTTCTTTATCTGTGCTACCCTGTTCAAGAATTAACACATAATAGAAAATCTTTTGAGAATTAGTTTCATACATTTCTTCTTTCAACTTTGGAATGTAGGTTCAAACCTAACCCAAACTGATGGGAATGAGTACCCAGTTCTCAGTCTGGCTCAGTTGGTAACACTTGCCTCTGAGTGAAATGGTGGTGGGTTTAAGCCCCATGTTAGGACTTTGAACTCACACTGTAGGATGACACTCCAGAACAATATTTGTGGAATGCTACATTGTCGGAGGTGCTGTTCTTTGGATTAAATGTTAAGTTTAAGTCTGTCTGTTCAGATGAACATTAAATATTCCATTGCATCATTCAGAAAGGAAAGGAATTTCTTCCTGTGATCTGGCAAGCAATCTCCCAAATCCACTCATTCACTCCATGACGGTTATGGGACATCGCTGAGCATAAATTTGCTGCCATGTTTGCCTACGCAGTCACCACACCTTACAATAAATACTGTGAATTGATTTGAGATGTCTTCTTGATATGAAATGTGCTATATCAAATACATAGATTATTTTTATTATTATAATAATATCCTCTGTCTGCCAGTTATAAGGGTCTGATGTAAAAGAACTTGGAGAGTTTTAATCCAATTCCTCGCGGTTGTTGGCCCACAGTACAAAACTGGCCACATTGTACTATTAATTGGTATTGAATTGTCAATCTCACCCAGAGAGGGAGAAATGATGTGGAAAATGGATATAACTTTCTATTAGTATAAAAAGCTTTGACATTCTGCAGTTGGGGGTTTAAGGCACACTGGGGAGAAATTTCTTCTAAGACTACATTTACTCTGGGGACATTCAGCAGGTCAGGCAGCATCTATGGAGAGAGGAAAGTGAGTTAACATTTCAGGTTGATGAACTTTTGTCAGAATGAAAGGTCATCGACCTGAAATGTTTACTCACTTTTCTCCCTCCATAAATGCCACCTGACCTGCTGAGTTTTCCCAGTGACTTCTTTTTTATTTCAGATTTGCAGCATCTGCAGTATTTTGCCTTTTGCTGCATTTACTCTATTTTTTAGGGTTTCAGAATGCCCAGACATTGTCAAATTTTTTAATTCAATCCCAACGTGGAGTCCTGTAGCTCAATGGATAAATCACTCCCCTCGGAAGCGAGAGTGCCTGGGTTTGATTCTCGGACAGAGCGAAACGTTGGGCAAGTTTCCTTACTCCACACGCCTTTGTTTACCAAGTAGTAAGTAGGAACCCAATTGTCGATTGGAGAATCACTTTTACAGGGGTAATAATCCTTTCAAAAAAAAATAATAATTTGGTCACTCAATCCATGACTGGTTATGGGATACCTCTGTGTGCATTTTGCTGTCGCATTTTTCCCACAAAATATAGTCAATTCATTTTACAGTATATTATCTCAAAGAGAATATCTTGCGCTATGTCAAACACAAGATTATTATTATTATTAAAATTGAAACCATCTTCTGCAGTTCTTAAAAGAACTTGCAGAATTCAAAATTAGACCTCATTTAAGAATTTGCAAATTCTGGTCACTTCGAAATGCTAAAAAAATTAGACTTAGGTGCAATTTGCACCGGACATGTTGAATTATTGTCAAGGGAGCTTTGTTCTGCTATTCTCAAACTATCATTGACCTGGAAATACTTAAAGTTGAGACTGCAGAACTAAAGCATAAACTGTTCCATTTCTGAAGCACTTTCACATTGCTCTGGCTGGCAAAAAATCTTAAGAAACATAAACGCTCCTTGCTTGCTTCTAAGGAACACAGAGAACAGAACAAATCTCACAACAGAAAATGAATGGCCTACACTGCTGAATGCACACAAATAACATAGAGAAACAGATCTCCACGCTGCAGTGTGATGGGGAAAAAAGAGAGATTTCAAGTCATAAGAGAGAAAAATAAACTTTTACAAACCACTAACAAGCGCTGAAGTTGTGCAACAATGATAGTGCAGAGATACAGATTAGCAGCATAGTGAGAGGAAGTGGTACAAAGAGAAACAGTGGTAAATGTGCTTCAGTGACAAAAGAATCAACTTCAAAGAAAATAATATGACAGTGAAAAGATGTGAAGGTGAATCAAGCACTCTGGCAAAGACATGCATCAACAGACAGATCATCCGCTCCACCTGTCAGTCAAGGGATTAGCACCTCACAGCAGGAATACAAAAATTCAACAGCAAACATGTAAAATTTGTCTACTTTTCTGGCATTTTGACTTTTACGATAGCTGATGAAGGTCCAAGATTGAAAGCTGGAGCATCTGACAGCCCTACTTCAAATTAGCTCTGTCTGTGTATGATGCATGAGAATA
Organism: Callorhinchus milii; assembly: GCF_018977255.1. NCBI lineage: Eukaryota > Metazoa > Chordata > Chondrichthyes > Chimaeriformes > Callorhinchidae > Callorhinchus > Callorhinchus milii. The sequence continues at coordinate 50,856,383 of NW_024704743.1, read as the reverse complement.
TTAATGAGTGAACGTGCCATTTGCCATGTGCATTCTGGTTCTCTCTCTGGGTGTTTGCTCATGTGCATTTACATTTATACCTGATATTTATCCCAGATTGTTATATCCATGATCCGCACACAGTTTCTATTACCTCTGTGTTTTCAAATGTGAATGCACAGAATAAAATATGTGAAAGGTTTAGTTATCAACTACATAGATTATTTACCCAATTAATTGTAAGCATTTTGCACATTTATATTATACCTTGCGCTTTGGGATATCATCCCAACATGAAAGATGCTACACTAAATGCAAGGATTATTATTATTATTATGTTATGACAATTTCAATCACTCTGTAAAGGTAATTTCCAAATGTTTTTCAGTGCTGTGTCGGTTAGCCAGACCAATAACGCTGCCACATTACTTATGAATGGAATACTTAACCCATTGCTCTTCTTGGTATGTTTGAACTTCCTAAAATAGCTATTTTTTGCAGGAGGTTGACTTTTGTTCACCAGTTATTTTGTCAAGCCAGTTCTGAACCGACTTAACAGTTCCAGTTGCACCAATGATTACAGGAACTATATTTGTTTTATACTGGCACATACCCCCAATTGAAGTGCAGTTTCACTGGCGTTTGCGGGTTAGGTATCCTGTGAAGTGGGACTGAAACGCTGCACTCCATGGGAGACAATGGCAGTGGTGGCAGTCTTCAGCTGTCTTCAGGTCAAGCCAGTCATTGTTCAGTCAAACTGGGGAGAGGTGTGTATGCATCTAAACACAATTGGACTTCAGTTTTCGGCAAAATGATAGCTACATCATCTATCTTATTTTACACCTTCACAGATCTCCGGTATATTAATGATCCATGTCGCTTTGATAATCATTTGCCTTTAAGCAGCAAACTAACTGTCCTTAGTCTAATGTTTCTGATATGTGATTCAAAGTTTACTGAGGTTGTTACTTGTGATACAGTGTGCTGTTTCGACATCAGGCTGGATTCTAGTGTGTGTTTCTCAAATCTTTCTGACAGTTTGAGGGAACCATTCATCAAAGTTCTCTTATCTCCCAGCTGACCTGGTTAACTGGTTTATTAGGAGGGTTCACAAATCCCTAACATTTTATTTGCTACTAGTTTGAAAGTGTAGCCTAGAAATGATGACCAACTGAGATAGCGAAGCTTTAAATTAAAGTCCTGCCCTTTTTTCAGCAGCCAGTTAAGACATCCAGCCCCAAATCACAGAGATGCAGCAACTTCAGAAGTTCTCTTAATCAAAGAGCAGTGCTCAGACTAATCAAAGATCCTAAATAACTAGAGCTCCTGAGACAGGCCACCAGGGATTAAAAATCCAGTAGCCAGTACTTGCTTCTTCGATCCCAATGTCTGCACTTAATGAGAATTCCCTAAAGCTTCAGATCACAGCCAAGTCTCTGCTTGCTGTTGTGGAGAGTGGAAAACAGCTTTAATTCCTTTAGAGATCCTATCTAGATAGATGAAAATAGATATTGTCCTCTGTGTGCTGGATGATTAAAAGAATGGAAGAGGATTAGATGGAAAGGTACTGGTAACTCAGAGTGTCTCATTTACATCGTATTACTGCTGACAGACAAGTGTTAACAGAACAGAGTAACCTTAAGGCAATGTTATGTGCAAATTAAACCCTGCATTTATTTACTCAGATCTTAATGGACTTAAAGAAGTCTTGTTTATTTAATGCTGTTTCTATGAAATGCTTTGATGCCAACATTGTTTTTGACAAATACAAGAATCATTGTGTTTTTTTTGCACTCATGTTTTTGTTTGGGCTCTTCACATTCATTTTTCTCCAACCTGTCATTCCTCAGATAGATCGAGCTAAGTTCTAATGCCACAGAATTCATTGTCTTGCATGGATGGGATAGAACTCGCCAAAGCGAGAAGCTGATAGAGATCTAGGGGTGTCAGTTAACTCACTGCTCACTATGTCAAAACAGTGTGAGGCAGCAATAAACAAGGCAAACAGGATGATGGGCTATATTGGTAAATCAATTGAGTTTAGATCCCCAGACATCACACTCAAGGTGTATAGCGCTCTGGTGGGCAATACCCGTATACAGTTCTGAAAACTGTAACATAAGGGGACCTCACAGAGGCAGTGAGCATTAGAGGAATGAGGTATGACTGAGCAACGATTAGACAAGCTAGGGCTCTTCAGTTTTAAGAGAAGACATCTCAGAGACGTATAAACTGAGGTGTATAGACATTTCAGTGATGCATAACATTTTCAATGGTATTGAAAAGGTAAACCCAGAACAATACTTTAAGATGTACTAAGACAGTTCGAACAAAAAAAAGTAGGTTTAAAGTTGTAAAGGCCATTTCAGAATAGACACCAGAAATGTTTTACTCAGGATAATTAACAACTGGAACAGGTTGTCAGGAAGAGTGGTTGACCCCAGGACACGGGACTCATTTAAAAACAGCTAGATGTTGTGATGGTAGGACAGTAGGGTGGGTGTTCTGGAAGGGCCTTATTCATCGAAACTAATCAAATGATCTTGTTATCTTGCACAAGGCAAATAATAATGAAACAAGTCCATAATATCAGAAGCATCAATACTGTCAGCAACAGAACACTTGATTTTCAGAGAGCCTTCAATCCTGCGATCTAGACTTACACTATTCTTTTAGCGTTTCAAAGTTTGCAGAATTCAGCAACTCCTTAATTTGAGTCTTAATTTTGAAGCCATTTTTCTGGGGTTTTTTAAGAAAAGTTAAGATTAAATGTAACAGTATACCAAATTCTATTAATGTTGAAATGCTAAGAAAATAGTCTAAACCAGGTGGAATTTCTACCTGGACACATTTCCAATTGACCTGTCCTCATTGCTCAAAGTTCACAATTTGACCAAACTGCATCATTTATCAATAATGCTCCACCAAGTGGAGTGTGAAAGAACTTACAGTTTCATGGCACTTTACCGATTGCAATGTCTGAAATTGCTTCACAAGCATTTTACACACAGAAAAATCCAACATACAGCCTTAGTTGTGAAATTCCCTTTCTTTTCAAATATTGCAGCCAAAGCTCCAGCGGATAGTGTCATCAAACAACAGGAAGCTTGCCAGACAGTGTCTCAATGCAAATTATGCGATTCAATGTACACTCTACGATCCCCAAACCTTGACTCTCATCAACCTGCCCCTAACAGTGTCCTAAATTAGGTAAGCAAGGCGTGTCACTCCAAGGAGATAGTGCGCATTCCATTCCAGTCATGGGGAAATTTCCACATGTAGGTTGCACACATATGTGGAACTTTCAGACAGGTTTCAATACTTTCAAGCACAGTGATGAGTTTCCTAATGCGTCAGACACCCAGCTGACCAAAGTAAATTTCAATAGTGCCATGGATTCTTTAACATCCATCTGATTAGGAAGGTGGAACTTTGATTTAACTTTTCAACTGAAAGATGGCACAAGATGGTAATGCAGAGCTCCTCCCACCCACACACCCCACGCACAGTGATGGAGTGTCAGCATAGGTGGTGGGTGGCTAAGGCTGTAGGGGCTGAGCCGATGGAACTGTCTTAAAGTTGAGCGGATGGCTTGACTGACAGGTCTATTGGTCAATCAGTGGTGTGGATGCCCAACAAGTTTTACTCAGCCCTGCCTAAAGAATATTGCCATCCATTGCCTATAGTGGCAGCCCAAAATATGAGCTCCATTCCTGAAATTGGGATTAAACTCAAATCCTTTTCACCCAAAGGAAGGAATGCTACCAATTGAACCAAAATGACACAGTGTTTGTGATTTTGTTTAAAAATCTTTGCTATGTTTGGATGGTTGTATTAGCAAGGAATATATCACCAATCCTTTATTTGTTTAGGGAAACGTCTGGACCTCGTTTCACTAGAAATCTAGTGAAGGAAAAATCGCTACAATCTTCAGCAGTATTGGCAGTCTGGGTGGTGTGAAGCTGACATTGATGGTCTCAGGCTGAGAGTTAATATGATATTGATTTAATACTGTATTCGAAAATTCATGTCCAGTGGAAAGCACAAATTTAGGTTCACTTCAATAAAAATGACAGAACATTCACCAATCCTTAAATCAGACTCAAGGAGATCACACTGAACTTTTCAAAGAGATTATGAAACCTCAAACTCTGCAACTAGGAATGTGGAATTGAAGCTCAATAGAGGGAAGGTGAACAGGGGATTTTGAAATAAGTACTTTAAAAAGAGTGATAAAAATATGAAAATACATGGTACTGACTATGCTGGAGCTAATGTTGCCTGTGAACTCATAAATGACCTGAAAATTCCTTGATGAAAGAGATGATTAAAGGATTTCTGTGCTTAATAATAATAATCCTTGCATTTGATATAGTGTCTTATCATGCTGTGCTCCGTCACTGTCAAGTGCTCTGGGACGCTACCCTGTGTGAGGAGCACTATATAAATAGAAGTTGTTGCAGTTGAGAAATCTCAAAGCGCTTCACAGAATATATTGTAAATTGGTATGTCATTCTTGAAACATTCGAACTAAGGTGGCAATAAATAATAATAATCCTTACATTTGCTCTAGCGACTTTCACATTAGGAGATGTCTCAAAGTGCTTCACGGGATTCACTGAACAGGCAGATCGGATCTCGTTTTAACATTGTGAGGATGATAGTGTAGTGTAATATTACTCTATAGGCAACCCAACAGTTATAGGATTGAATCCTGCCATGGTACTTTCTTAACTTGAATTTTAAAAAAATGGCACTTGATAAATGTCCACAAAGCTTTTGGATAGTTTTAAATTTAAAACTGTTTCATTAATTTCCTTCAGGGAAAGAAATATCCCATCCTTACCCTATATGTCTGCTTCCATGTGTTTGACTCTTAACAGCCTTTGACAAAGGTTGGGGTAATAATAATAATTCTTGCATTTGATATAGCGCTTTATCACATCATTGAGACGTCTTGAAGCGCTTCAGGGAATAGTGAATTGACTGTATATTTTATGGGCAAAATACGGCAGATAATTGTGCACAGCAGTGTCCCACAAACAGTTGTGGATGGAATGACTAATAAGAAATGCATTAGCTTTAAAACTTCTGTCCTCCATCACAGGTTTCACTTGAACCAAAGGACCAAAATTTAGGGGTGACAAATTCCCCTATCGAACTTACATCCAAATAAATATTTTGAATGGTTTGCTTCAACTCAAGGATCAACTTGGGTTTGGTTGGTAAGTTAAGGTTCGGCTAACTTAGCAACCAAAGCTTTTTGAAAATAATTGGTTTCCAAACTAAGACAGAATTTAACAATTTTCCAGAACAATTTTCAGCACCATGTTGGGCCTCTGATCAGGGACACATTTCCAAAGTGGAACATTCCCATTTATCATTATTAAAAGACATCAATACTAATCTATAAACACACCATATTAAGAATCAGTGTTAAGAAAATGTTCACTATAGAGGAATTGCTCTATTAACCACATCTCCTTAAATAGTCTCAGGTGTCTCTGATAATGGATCCATTGAAAACATGAACTTATGTTTCTGATGGATCATTGCGCCTAGAATAATGGTCACAAAGCAGAGTTGCAAGTCCATAACATGATTAAGCAATTCAAATCATTATTAGTCATCTCACCTCCGTGTTTCCTTAGAGTTGTATCCTCTCATTCCTGGCAACATCTTAGTAAATCTATGATACACTTTCTCCATTGCTACAATATCCTTCTTGTAATATAAGAATCAGAACTGTACAGATGTGATTTAGTCAAGGTTTCATATAATAATGATGATAATAATGCTTGTATTTGATATAGAGCCTTATCACGTCGTTGAGGCATCTCAAAACACTTCATAGAATATACTGTAAAGTAGATTGACTGTGGATTTTGCAAGCGAAACCGGCAGCCAATTTGCACACAGCAGTGTCCCAGTTAGAAGTAAATCTAACATTACTTCCTTGCTTTTTTATTCTGTTTCTTTGGACCTAAAACTCAGGGCTCCATTTGCATTCCCACTGCTTTATCCACCTGTGTTGCTACTTTTACAGACTTGTTACTCTGAATCCCCAGATCTTTACCACCTGAGGTATAAATGGCTTCTTTATGCATGTTTCAGATCCACCCAGAGGTATCAGATTGGTGTTAATCGAAGCCATAATCCAGATTAATCTGGTTTAAACTTCAGTCCTGTAAGGGGGAGGGGCCATGGCACCAAAAATGAGGTTCTGGCTATCTGTTTTTCAGAAGACTTTAAGAATCCCACGATGCAATTCAAAAAGAGAAGGCAGTGTTTGCTGGTCTTCTTGGTACATTGACCATTAATCTGGTTTGTTCTGAGAATTTATTAGTGCAAATAGCTGCTGTATTTGCTATCAAACAGCAGTCACGACACTTAATAATAATTACCTGTGAAGCTCTTTGAGTTGTTTTGAAAAAGGCATTAAAATGAGCAAACTCTCCCATTACTGCTCCTCTCATGACAGTATTTTTAGAGCTTCCAGGTCCTCATTATGAAAAGGATGATACGTATGAGCATCAACTGTCAAATAATCAAATGAATGTTTATTACTTGCATGACTGACAGAAAGGTACCACAAGGCTATAAGACATTCTTTTATTCTCTTCCTTCTAAATGTTCATATAGTAGATGCAGCAGTCATGCTAAACAACATTGGCTCTATGAAGAATAGAAATTACAGGCACTTCAGAGAAGAGAGTATAAACTAGAAAGAAACAGTCAACTCTCATAGGGTCAGACTGTAATATCTTTCAGCCCATACAGAACATATTGATAGAATCAGATTGTGTGCAGACACCCAACTTGCTCAGTATCCTCCATATTCTTGACTAAAATGTTCTAGTCATGATTATTTCAACAGGCGGATTATTATATAATGATTGTAAAACAGTTACAGTTTATATGTTTATAACATTTCACACTCCTAGAATCTATTTTAAATACAATAAAATGCAAATTTACATTTCTATAGTGCATTTACATCAAGAGGACGTCCCAAAGCACTTAGCAATAAATGATTGGTACCCAAGCTGGGGATAAGAGCCCAGGGGAGGGGGAGGGGAAAGTTGACCGATAGTGCGGACCCAAAGATAGGTTTTCGGACAGACCTTGAATGATGCGAGAGATGGAACAAGTCAGAGGAATTCTGGAATGGAGTTCCTGAGAGGAAGGGCAGACACTTTCAGCATTGCATCCCTACTAATATAAGCTATTGTAGGACAAATTTTCAATTGCCTGTAAAAATTACTAATAATTTCCTCCAATTGGGAAATTGAAATTCAGAAAATAGCAGAGGAAAAATTCTTGAATTCAATCTTACCTTTGAAGTTGGTTTTCAGTGGGTTGTTAAAAACAAAATGACAGAAAACAACCTCAAATTAAGGCTGTATTTTTAAAAAATGCCAAATTCCGGACACTCTATCATAAATAGAGCAAAGCTAGATCCAGATGGAATTTCTCTGCAGGGTTTGGCTGATGTTTCTGAGTCAGAGACACAAATCCGCCACATTAAGTAATAATAATAATCCTTGCATTTGATATAGCGCTTTTCACGTCGGGAGGACGTCCCAAAGCGCTTCACAGAAGACACTGTAAAGTGAATTGACTGCATATTTGTGGGCGAACGCAGCAGCCAATTGCGCACAGCAATGTCCCACAAACAGTCGTGGATTGAAAATGACCAATTTATTATTGTTTTTGGTTTTGGAGGGATTATTATTAGGCGTGTGGAGTAAGGAAACTTGCCCAAGGTTTCGCCCTGCCTGGAATTGAACTCAGGTCTCTCACTTGCAAAGCGAGTGCTCTAACCGCTGAGCTGCAGGACTCCCTTAAAATAACTAAGGGAAGCATGCCACTAAACTAAAATGCCTTATGAGCAGCTAAATAGACGTCTCATAAAATCTTTCAAAAAATAATAATAATAATTCTTCCATTTGATATAGCGCCTTATCACGTCTTTGAAGCGTCTCAAAGTGCTTCACAGAATAAATTGTAAAGTAAATTGACTGTATATTTTGCAGGCAAAAATATAATGATCCACAAATGAACTTGAGCCTGCCTCGCTGAATGCAAGTTAAGCAATTGGGTCCACATTGAACAATAAGACGTACAACAAATGAACTTGCCCAGTTCTCAAATCATTTGGAACCATCACCACCACATCAGCAAATTGCATTTACATAGTGCCTTTCATGTTGGGAGGATATCCCAAGGCACTAGACATTTGAGGATTTATACCTGAGATAACTGCATAACTGCATAAATCTTTAAGAGAAAAACTCTTAACTAAACAGCAATTGGGTCATGACAATCAATATAATTACTATCTGACTGACAACCAATTATGATTGCAGCCAAGCATGTAACAGAACAGCCCATTTAGAGATTTATTGGTGGTCTGACAGACTAACCACCCCTCTTTCATTCAATGGGTGCTGCGGAGCCCAACCTTTTTGAGTACGTCATGTACTTAGTTCTTTTCTTTATGCGTTTGTGTTTAAAAAAATACTAAAAAGTCTTCTTGTAAAAAAAGTTCCCCATCTAATTTGCCAAGGGCAAACTTCTTCTGATTTGACAGGCAATTAATTTTTCCAACAGTTTTAATTCCTAAATACAACTGCGATATTCTTAGCAAAGATACATGTGCTCCCTTTGCTCTTAATAGGCTCTTCCAATTACAGTGTTCCTCATATTCTTTGCTCTGTTTATGAAACACAGTGGAACAATTCATGCAAAATCAAATTACTAATTTGAGCAGTGACATTTCAGGTTTAGAGCTGTTTTAAAGGGGGTGCTGTTTTCATTAAGTGTGGTTTTAAAACATTTTAAAACAGCAATGGGAAAAGGGCGAAAAAAGTCCTGGTAGCCCATCAAGTTTACTCCTTGAGGGAAATCTACCCCCCACCACCACCTCATAATATCCACCTATACATCAACCCCAGTCCTGCCAGCTATAATAATAATACTACTACTACCAATAATAATAATCATTGCATTTGATATAGCGCCTTATCACATCTTCGAGACATCTCAAAGCATTTCACAGAATATAAAGTGAATTGATTGTATATTTTCTGGGCGAAACGCGGCAGCCAATTGCTCACAGCAGTGTCCCACGACCAGTCGTGAATTGCATGACCAATTAATTATTATTATTTTTAAGGAATTATATCCACTCCTTTATTCCCTCCTACAGATGATGAAAAAAACAGAATGCCCAAATTTACTGCCGAATTGGAGGAAAGAAAGATTTCAAGGAAAATCCGTCCCTGACTCCCAAGGGCAGTCACGTGAGCTCCAGGAAAGGACCAAGCCACTGTCAACATCAGATCATTGTTAAATATTCCCTTTCCTCCGCTACACTGTGATGGACATCACCTGGCAGATTGGATACCCAGTCTACAGCTGCTGATCCTCTCTTCATCAAAACATCTCTTCTAGACTGTGATCATGTTGTTACATGGCATCAGGTATGGGATTATTATTACAACAACAACAATAACAAGTTGCATTTATATAGCAGCCTTCACACAGGGCAGTGTCTCGTTAACTCAAATCAATGACAATGTTGATGACAGAATGACAGAGTCTCAATGACAGAAACTTGACTCAAGTTTACTTGTATCCACTACAAGAACATAA